>NW_028300879.1:819000-1175500 GCF_049000335.1 Polistes dominula
AGGGAACACGCACGATATATCTTTACGATTCATAGTGTTTCGCAACTTAGACATAATGACTTTGCCTTCTATTTTGTTTACTAAATTCGATCGCGTTATCTTAGGAACGATGAGTAGCGAAAAGTTCCGCCTATATTTATCGTCTAATGATCGAATGGTTATCTCGATAACGTCTTTTGATCGAGTTCCGGTATAGTTGATAGCGTGCATGGAACTCGAATATGATTTGATCAGTAAGCGTGACTCTTTCGCGAAATTCTCAGTAATGAAGTGTGCGGCGGCACGCGTATCTAATACCACCCGACGTTGTCTGAGAGTTCCGTCTCCCTTTCTTACACGATACATGATACTCAGGAGAAATTGATTCAGTACACCGTGCGAATTGACATGAGACTCGGTGTTAGTCGCGTAAGGGTGGGTTCATTTGCGATGTCGACGCGGTCTCCTTCTTCGCGAAAAGGTAAACGCACAATATATCGCTCTGATTCATCGCGCTTGGTGTTTTAGACGTAATGATTTTCGCAGTCTATTTCGTTTTCCGACTCCGATCGCGCAATATCTCTCTATGATTGGAGTTAAACTATCGACTCCTCCTGCTTCGTTGATAGCAGTAACGCACTTTTCATAAAAGGTTTCGTATTTCTCTACTAGTGGTGCAAGTCGTTCGTAGCGCCTTCTTATTTCCTGCTTATTTAGATTTCCTTCATTGATTAGATTTTCGACGTGCGTTAAACCCAATTCTAAAACTAACCGTTTTTGTTCGAGCTGTCCGAGCTGTTTTTGCGATGCTATCACGAACCGTTATTAACTATTCTACTCTTCGAAATCTACTCAAATGAATTTATGATATTATAAAAATTTCCTTTGCACGAGTATATGACCGCGCGTTGGGTTCTTGATCACGCGAGTACGGTCCTGCTGCCGTAAATCGTTGGAGGGGGTGTCCGTTTATTGTCAGTGGTAGCCCGATGGAGGGGGTATGCGATCGTCGCTAGCTGTATGCCGATAGATGGGATGTCCGGCGATGACGTCACGGCGTCTTCGTTCTAGTCGACCGTTCAAACAAAGGAAGGTGGCGTGGCGGTGAAGCCGCCGAAAATCTTATCGTTCTTTGTACGAGAATAAAGCGATTTCCGCGTGATTAAGAAATGACTATTTCGTGAATCTATACGTTTCTATCGTTGATATTAATAATTAAATTATTCATATATCGATTCAAAGCTTAATGTGAAATTTCTTACAAATGATGAATAAATGAATAATGATATTAGAAATTGCAAACTTCTACTGGATTCGAAGGCGCAGTTTCACTTGAAATATATGTTAATGAACAAAGGTGTGTACGCATAAGCGCACACACGGATAATTGAAACTACTTATCTCGTTTCTAGATCTTTCGTGATGATGGTTGAGCTGGGCGATGAAGATGTTCGCAAGATGGCGGACTTTCTCGACTTCGTTGTTCTCTAATCGGTTTGCTCGGCGTGGTGATAGTCTATTCACTACTTCGTAAATCAGAAGTCGGGAACTCGCACCTCACAGGAGGCACCAAAATGTTCTGACCAAAAGATTCTTCAATGAAAATTCCTGTGATCATTACTTATATGCTATGAAGTGGAGAATAAAGGATTAGATTAAGGTGTAAAATAAAACACGTGGTTGAGCCAAACAAAGAAACAATGCCTTTTTTATTGGCTCGTCAGGGAAAAGCCTTGCGGCATAAAAACCCTGGATGTTGTTTAATTATAAAAATGAGAGTCCACCACGTGGTGTAACCACGTGGGAAAAATACCGTTGATAGAAATTATAATAATGGAAAGATCTCACCTCTCGCTCGCTACGCTTACGTTCCTTAACTAACTTAGCTTAACTCTTTTGATTTCGATATGTATTCACAGGCTTTTTATGATGGACTGGAAGAATGTCCTTTTGTACTGGCCCCGCAGGGTGTACGGACTGGATGTAAGAAGTGGGGAGGCGAGAGGTGGGGGTGACTAGAGGGGCGCTTCGGTAGTTACTAGTAGTTGATCGATGCTCACCATGAGTATCGATCGAGACCTTTAATCGATGGAGGTGGATGCGCGCGAATTTTGAATACTGCTAATTACCGTATGATCCTTTTGGATCGTACATACAAGTTACTTCATGCGCATGTGTATGCTGGGGATACAATGTCAACTAATTTACTTACAATTCTTGAAAAAGAAAAAAAAACAAAATCAATAGCAAATGCTCGAAATAAATAGTTAAAAAAGAAAACATGAGGGAGAACAAAAGGGAAAGAAAATTATTACAAACTGGTAGTAATAAACTAAAATATAATATAATCTCTCGTAAGGATATAGAACGGTGCGAACTTTCGACCGAAATTTCTATGTATTCACGTGCATACTTATATACGTATAATATATACATGCTCGTGTATACATAGATGCATGTATATATCGGAAAATGAGAATAACGCACAGCTACAGTTTGACCTACTAATTCCGACGATTCGATTAATTACTACATACATGTATGCACAAGTATAACGTGCTCTGTTTAAACGAGGCAAGGGTTCGTAAGGACGACATTGATAATAATCGTCCGTTGCCCTCTATTCTCATTTTTTTACACGTATATGAAAACAGAAAAAAATAAAAAGAGAAAACAAATTGATTACAAATTTCTTCGTATTTTCCGAATGGATGACTTTTATTTATTATTCGTCTAACTTTTGTAATATTAATCAAATTTACTGATACTTACATACGTTCGAATGTTGACCTATTGTAGAGAAAAATAAAAAAAATAAAAAAATAATAAAAAATAATCCTGATATTAGAAAAAGAAATATAAAGTGAAACTTGTGTTTCACTTTTGCATGAAAATACGAAGAAACTTGTTCCCCGACTTATACATCGAAAACTTTCTTCTCTACTGTAACCTCAAGAAATGAGGGGTTCGAATAAAAAGCGGAAAGGGGGTTGGAGGAAGGACGAAGATTAAGAAGCAAAAGGAAAAAAAGAAAGAAAGAAAGAAATAAAGGAGGCTATGATGGATGACGTTAGCAATTATTTGCGGACATTTCCTTTCTCTTTTTCTGCGTCTCCAAGCTTCTCTTTCTCTTTCTCACCTTCTTTCTCTCTCTCTTTCTATCTTTCTCTCTCTTGTTCGTAAGCCGAGCTTCTCGTTGGCGAATAGTGCAAACTAGAATTCACGCTCGAGCACCTTTTTCTCCGTTCTGCCGATTTCCCGAGCGAGCTGTCTATGTACATATATATATACAGGGTGGTTCACATTAAACTACACATCTTATTTAACTTGAAAATTATCTATCCTATACAAAATTCTTAAATACAAAAATTGTGCAGTTTAAAAGGATACAAATAATGACGTATCAATTTATTTTTTTTATATAAACAATGTATCAAAATTGTCACTGTCAAATTTGTTCTTATAAATAAAATCGTATATTTTATTCATTATAGATCAAAAGAATATTAAATTTCAAGTAAAAAATTATTAACTTATGTTTATTCTAAATCTAATAATTAACGAGTTGCTTTAAGGATGAACACGATGCAATTTCATTAATTTGTTAACAATATTTACAAACACAAGTATTTTTATCTTACGTTCAAAATACAAATAATTCATAATTTGTCGTCAAACGTATGATTAAAAAATATTTCCAATGTACGAATTTGTGAATCACCCTGTTTATGCATATATAAATTTGTTCTCACTGGTGGAGAACATTGTGTAGACTGTAGACTCACCTATCAGACGTACTATTTTTTTTTTCATCGTCGTTTCTTGTTTCTTTCATCAGCTCTTTCCTCGTGTCATTTCGAACAACCCCAACCCCTTCTTCCTCTTCCCTACTAATGCTCTGTCTGTACCACCCATTCTACCTTTCTTCCTTACTCCGTTCCCATCACGATCACGATGTATGAAAATGCAGAAAGCACATCTTCTTTCTCTCTCTCTCTCTCTCTCGTTGTAACCACTCAGCCGTGTTTCCTGATAAAGAACAATCGACGACAGTTCTTTTCCCGTTGGCGTTGAAGAACTTATCGATGCGTATCCACAGTATACTTTATATATATGTATGTGTATAAAATATACCATTGCTATACTCAAGATCACCCCCTTCCTCTTTCATTTCTACTTTCTCTCTTTCTCTCTCTTTTTCTATACTTTGCCCTTTACCTTTTTCCTCGTATCTTCATTCGTCCTTTTCTTTCGCGACTTTAACGTTTCGTATCTTTCCATCGTGCTCGTCTTTACATTTTTAAAGTTTTTTCCTTCAAGAAGAAAAGTGTCCTGTGTTTGACAATCTCTCTCTCTCTCTCTCTCTCTCTCTTTTTCTTTCTCGTTCTATTTTTTTCTTTTTTTCTCTCACTTTGTCTTTTCCTCCTTCGTCTTACTCCACAGAGTAAGATAAAAGCAGCCACGCGACGATAACACGGAATTTCAACCACCATTAATCTTGTTCCACGGCAAAGTGAATTCTCGACGGTGCTGACGTTGTCCACGGTGGTGTACATATGACCACCTCTCTCTCTCTCTCTCTCTTTCTCTCTTTCCTTGTCCACAGCCACAATTCACCAATGATCTCATCCAACACTATCTCGAATTATTTGCCGCTCAAAAGACCCCAAGATTAACGGCAATCGCGATCAACATATTTGATGTAAGAATTTTCCTGTTAACGTTATTTTCAGAATAAAATGCGACCTACTTTTTCATCCCACTTCAGATTCCACTCTTTCTCTCTCATTCTTCATTTTCATTTTCATTCTCTTTCTCTCTCTCTCTCTCTCTCTCTCTTTTTTTTTCATTCAATATTATTTTTATCTTATATGTAGCATACATTTTACGAATATGTGAAACATTATTGAACACGAGACTCGTGATTTTCAGAACAATATCGTAAAACGTATTTCACTTTCATTTTATATTGTGAGATGCACTTCTACTTGAATTAACGTAACACAAATATTATCTTAAGATGGTTCGATAAATCGAATTCGAATAAATGATGTATTGCATAACGGAAGGAATAAAAATCAAAGTGGTATTAGAATGTTGACGAAAATGATTTATAAAATATTTTGTACGCTTCACACATTTTTAATTGTTCAATGATTTTGTAACACTGACTAATTAACTTTACTTTAACTAAAAACATAGTTAGTTAACTGATCTTTTCGTTTTCGTGTTTTCTCTGGTTCTTCTTTTTTGGAGTTTTTGACTGCTGCAATTTGTGCTTGTGCTTGAATAGGAATATATATTCAAGAGAATGCTGAATAAGTAGGTATAATAAAGCTAACGGTTGCGGTATCGTGCTAACTCTAATCGCGATGCGAAACACACCAGAGTTATGCCAGAATTTCGTCTAATTCGGCGAAAACGCGTTCTGCAAACCCCTACCTTTTCCTCCCTATCTCATCCTCTAACACCCCTCACGAAATATAACCATTACGATTGGTATTAACTCATATTTCGAAACACGAAATACACTATGAGAATTTTGTTTGGTAGAGAAATGCGCTTACCGATTTAATATTCTTGGTTTGTTAAGGATTTACAACGTAATTTCATTCGAACGATTAAGATATAAATCCTATAAATTGTAGTTGTGTGTGTTTGAACTTACGAAAATCGTAATGGCTAATGTAAGAACAAAAGCAACGATAGAATATAATTTCGATTAATCCATAGAAAATAAATATTTTAATGTTAATACGTTAGCTAAACTGATAAAATGAATTATCGGATAACCGGACATAGGAAGGATTACAAATAATTTTCTATAACATCTTCCATTATACGAATAATAATTATAATATATATCTCACACACTCCACGATGAATTATTTTTCATTTACAAACGAGTCGTTCGTTAAAAATTATGAGAGTAAAAAAAAAAAAAAGGTAAAAACAAAAGAATTACTTTTTTTCTACAGGAACAATTAATTTGAAAAAGGCTGTTGCGATTTATCGCAGTGCATCGAGGACGTTCATCGACCTCGTTCTTGAAATTACACATACATACATACATACACTGTGTAAATTACATACACTAACCTATTTATGCATGTGTGTATCTATATTTCTCTCTCTCTCCTTTTATTCACAACTCCCTTCAACCCTCCCGATTATTATGAACTTTCGCGTGACGCGAACGGTCGTCCGAAACAAATGTTGGGAAACAAGCACCTAAGCAGAAGTTTGCTATACATGCACGTATATACATATATATTGTACATATACATACATATATAGGTATGTAAGTATATGTGGATGGATGTACATACAAAGAGTATACCAGATTGACGTACATACATAACACGAAGCGAAGCCGCAAAACGTGATCGTTCGACCACACGCATCCTCCAGCAAGCATCGACGCCGAAGCGTTCCCTCGGAAATGCTCTCTTTACCTACCCCCCTTCCCGATCCTCCCTTTATATCCCTCTCCCTATCTACCATCTTCCTATCTACTATCTAACAACGTATGTATCTACTTACGAAGCTCGTTTCGAGCCTTGACGGTTACAACGCTAAGATTTTCCGAGAATCACGAGTTGCACTTACTCAGCTACGAAAAGAGGAATTGAGAGAAAGAGAGAGAAAGAGAGAGAGAGAGAGAGAGGAAGAGATAGTTAATGAGAAAGAAAATGATACTGATAATGAAAATGAAAAAATATGAAATAGGAGAAAAATAAGAATGATAGAGAGAATAAATGTAAAAGAATGAGTAAAAGGGTATTTGTGTGTGTTTGTGTGTGTGTGTGTGTGTGTGTGTGTGTGTGTGTGTGTGTGTGTGTGTGTGTGTGTGTGTGTGTGTGTGTGTGTGTGTGTGTGTGTGTGTGTGTGTGTGTGTGTGTGTGTGTGTGTGTGTGTGTGTGTGTACGAGAAAGAAGGATAGAATGAATATTAAAAGAATGAGAAAAAAGTATATGTGTATATGTGAGAGAGAGTGAGTGTTAAAAAAAAATGAGGAAAAGAATGTGCCTTTGCGAGTGTGAGAAAGAGAGAGAGAGAGAGAGAGAGGAATAAGAGAAAGAACGAATGAATAAAAAATCGAAGAAAAAAATATGAGTGAGAGAGAGAGAGAGAAAAAGAGTAAATAAAAGAAACAGAATGAGATATTGCGTCTATGCATATGTGCATATATTTGCGTGTGAAAGAGAAAGAGAGAGAGAGAGAGAGAGAAAGATAGATAAAATAATAATATTATCTTGATGCTTTCTATTCGTATAGGTTCAAGTAGGACATTGAAAGTCCTTCGCGTGTAAATCGAAAGGAGGAAATGCTGAGTAAAGGGGAGAAATAGATGAAGAGAGTGAGGAGGGAGAGGGAGAGGGAGACAGATAGAGATATATTAATTCGATGAGAACCACAAGCTACCACCTCGTAGATATCTCGTTACACGCCGCGGTGAAGACGACGGAGTTCCTATTTCCTCGAGGACAACTTCATAACCACCCACTTGCAGCATCAACCACCACCCCTTTCTAGCTCACCCAGTTTCTACTCCAGCTACCATCTACCCCTTTTACTATCCTCATCTAACCTCACTGCCTCTACTCTCCGTCCTCACCGTCAACGCCGAGCCGTCTAATAGAGTCACTGTCAATTATACCGCCGTTTAATTGGACCAATTTCTTCAGGTCTTTCTACGAGTCCGGATGGATTCTCATAGTACATTCGCTAAAATCGATAGATATTTTCCAAGAGACGAAGTGATATGAAAGTACCTGAATAACGTATCTCCTCCCTCTTTTCTCATCGGGATGATATGAAATTTCGAATCGTTGAATTTCATTCTCGATATGACAAATTTAACCAAATTTAAGTAATCTCATTTGTACTACAATTATTTTGATAAGCGAGTATGATAAATTATTGTGAAATATTTTTTAAAACATACTTACAAGTTATATAAGCAATCGTCTAATACAATTTTATAGAGAGAGTGGTAGCCTACAAGTAGGCTTTTCGTTGATTTCGTATAAAACGAAATTTTTTTCTAAATAATTTAATAAATATAGCTTTAATGTATAACTAATGGTAAGAATCTTGACATTGCAATTCATAACTTCATCGAAGATATTAGGAAAGTTTATTCCACTGTTGGTGGTAGAATAAACGAGCTTGGATTAGCTTTATATTACGTAGGAAGGGCTTTCGCAAATTGCACGGTTAGAACGTTCAAAAGACAAAGAGAAATGATTTCTCTTCTTAGCAAGTAGAGGTCGAGTAACGTCGAGTAGCTATTTACTATCTACCTACTGTTACTATTAGGAGAGAAGGCGAGGGAGGAAGAAGGGAAAGAGAGAGAAAGAGAGAGTGGGAACTCAAAAGACGTCGGTGGTTCGTTCGCTCGTATAAAGCTTACCGTTTGTTGCAGTGCACGGATAAGCCGGCAAAGCTTCATGTTATATTGCGGCCGAGTCATGACACAACCTTCTATGCTGATATTATGCCTCGCAAAAGAACAAGACAAAATATCTTTCACCATGTATATCCATATTTCTTATTTTCCTATTTTTCATAAACGCATAGCACGATAAGAGGACTCTAAAAAATAATAAAATAAAAATAATCTCGTTCATGAATTTACGTTAGGATAAAAATTTATGAGCTATGGGTTATATACGGGTGGTATGTGTATAACTATA
Source organism: Polistes dominula (assembly GCF_049000335.1). Classification (NCBI taxonomy): domain Eukaryota; kingdom Metazoa; phylum Arthropoda; class Insecta; order Hymenoptera; family Vespidae; genus Polistes; species Polistes dominula. The sequence continues at coordinate 827,679 of NW_028300879.1, forward strand.
TTTTTGAGTTAATAATAATATTGTTTATATATATATCGGTATTTTATATGTCGTATATTTTTACAAAATTCATTTTTAATATTTTAATAAGAAAAATTTGGTATGTTACGTCCTATGGGGTAATAAAATATGTGATCTATTTTTGGTCAAGCAATTTAGCCTTTACCAAGGAATGATCTAAAGAATTATAAATGATTTGGCGACTGATGAGATTTGTACGTGAGAACTGGAGGGGAAGAGGGTAGTTAAAGAATGAAATCGACGACTTTAATTTACGAGCTTTTTTATCAGCCGGATTAAATACATATTTGCTAAGTATGAAAATTTATTGCCTTAACTTTTCAGAAGACAAAAATTCCTTCATTTATTGAAAAAAATTCAGTAATATTTTGTACGTTAAAATTAATTTTGATCAGTTTTACACACATCTAAATGAATTTTCAATCATGTTATGAAGTACAAAGTTAGATCATGATAGGATCCGTAAATTAATAGCAAAGGCAGATTGAGAAGGATGCCCCTGACATAAGCTTCGTATTTGTGCGTTACGCACGTTTCGTGAATGTGGCTTTCAAGTTTCTGCTTGTCGCTCTCAGACAGGCTGATCAGCGTACTGATCACAGCATCTCTAAACCGTTGGTTAACCCTCACCGAATCCTCTTCCTCCTCCTCTTCCTCCTTTATCGAGGTTTCCTTCTACGTTACCCAGTAACCGTAGAATCGGCAATGACCATTTGCATTTGCCAAGTAGCCTTGCGGTATGAACGCTATGCGTCGTCGGTTTGCTCGCGTCCATTTCAATCGCTTCTCGAATCCTCCAATAAATCAGACACGTTTCCCCTGATACGTTGTCTTTGAACCAATAGATTATGCTTCGATGCCCGTGATTCGTTAGCACGAATTTCATTCATGTTCAATTCATCCATAAGAAAATAATTCGATAAATTTCTACTAAATATTTCAATCATATTTTGGAATTTTTAATATATACCGTCATGATTACGTATTAAATATTAAAAATAATCAAATAAAAAATATTTACATTATTTATTTAAATATAAGCTATCAAAAATTTCGATATTACTTATTGGCCTCTAGCTAATATTATTTAAATAAATATTACATGTGCGTACACATAATACTTCATCAATAAACAATGAACTATCTATTTACGAAAAGAGTAATTTACAATTAAAAAGCATATTGGTTTATCCAATATATTCAAAGAAACGAATAAACAAAAAGTAATACAAGTTGTTAGAAGAAAATTTCTTGTCTATCGCACTTCAAATCTCGGTTAGAGACTTAACATTAAAGACATTCTATGTTAAAGACAAGTCGTTTGTGAATGTGCAATTTGTGAAGGGAATTTCTAGTGGTTTGGAGGTATAGACAGAGACAGAGACAGAGACAGAGAGAGAGAGAGAGAGAGAGAGAAAGAGAAGAAAATGTTGAAGTTAAAGGCGGGGCAAAACCTCCTTGCTAATGCGATAAGCAACGTCAAGGAAAATCGATTTAAAGTACTCTTCCTAGAATATATGCAAATGTCTTTTAAAGGTAAAGCGAAGAAACTGTTGGCCGTATAACAGAGGAAGAGAAGAAAGATACGTAAGGATACACTGATAAGACATTCTCTGTTCTCTACAAACTTGATCATTCCTTTCGATATTTTCTAGACGATATTCTCAACGAAACTTTAAACTCATGATCGTTTTCTCTTTCTATTTCTCATTCTCTCTCTCTCTCTCTCTCTCTCTTTCTCTCTCCTTCTTTATCTCCATTTTAGATTCGCACGTAGAAACATTTCTACTAAATATTCTTACCACGAATTCTTCCTCCAATCGTCCTACCAAATTCTAATAGTTACGAGTCTCAATTTATGGAAATCGTATCGTCCATATAAACGATACAAATCCGAACAGTTTTGAACGTGACTGTGCAATATAAAAAAAAAAAAAAAAAAAAAAAAACTTAATATATTATAATGTATAATTTTATACAAATTTCAACGAAGATTAATCTTGCCTCTAGGATATTTATCAAATGCACAAAGGCAAACCGTAAAGGCAAGACAAGGCAAGACAAGGCAAGACAAAAGCAAAGGCAAATGGAGAAAAATAAATTAAAACATTTCTTTCATTTCTGTTTGCAACTGTACTACCAATTACAAGACACATCTTACGTTTCAATTGGAAATAAAAGTTATTTACGAAATAAACGCTAATTTTCTTTTATAACAAATAAAATAAATTCCAAATAAAATATTTTTTAGGAAAATCCGAATATTTCAGTGATCTACTGGTACAATCTAATTATGTACCTGCGCGCGTACATACATGCTTAAATATCTCAATTAAGATTGTAGGTTATAGAGAAGACGTTAAAGGTATATAAAGTTGTTCCATTATCCTGCAGGACGAGTCGTTCGATCCTGTCTCTCGTTTCACCCTCTCACCTCTCTCATCAAGTCCGTTACCCTATCAGATCGTAGCGTAGCTTGGTAATTAAAGAAAAAAGGAATGAAAGAAATTTCGTATTCCTACGACGTTGGTAGTTCCTTTTTCTCGTTAATAGTACCTTTTCCTACGGTAGAAGAAATAAAGGCAGAAGAAGAACTGGAACAAGATTACATTGTACCCGTCTCGTTGTACAACCGATGGTGTACGTCTTCTCTCTCGCAAACCCTTACTTACTAGTTCTTTTTCAACGACGCATTTCGAGGGGAAACGAATGTTACTACTTTAGTCGTTTGGTTGAAAACGAACAAAAAAGGGAAAAGAACGAGAAAGAGTTGTAAAAATAAAAATGTTACAATCCGCAATTGTTCTTCATCGAATTGCATTAAATCTTATTAAATTTTCCGAAAAGTAGTGAGGTTTTTTCCGAAAAGTAGTGAGGTTTATTCCGAAAAGACTTTTATCTACGCTAATGTTTTAATTAAATGTTCATTGATTTTTATTTATATTAAATATTTATCAATCGTAATATTTATTATTAATAAAAGCAAATATTTGATTGGTGCAATAAAATACATTATTATTTTTAACGAAACATTTCATTATACAATTTCTTATACATCCATGTATTTAAATGATGGATCATCGAAGAAAATCGATTTCCTTGTGAAAGTATCTACCAAAAGGTAGATAGGGGTAGGAGGAAGAAAGGAAGAATTATGAATTATTTTCCGATTGCTCGGAGGGATTCCAGGACAGGATTGCAGGCACTACTACGTGACTCAGCATCGAAGAAAAGGAAAGAAAAAAAAGAAGAAAATAGAAAAAGAAGCAAAGAAAGGAAGAAATAGAAAGAATTGAACACAGAAAGAGAAAGAGAAAGAGATAGAGATTCTTTACTAGCATGAAAACGTTCTTTCCGGCACGGATGGAACAGGAAGAAAAAGATGCCAAAATCCATGATCGAGTGGATCGTAGATCGGAAAAGATTTAGGTATAATGATAGAAAGCAAACGGATGGATTCGAAGAAGTAGGGAATATAAAAGACGAGCAGTCTCTTCTTTTCGAGTGGTCCATCCACTAAAGCTGTTCTCAAGTAGCTACCTATTACGATTTCTTCCCAAATAAACCATCAAAAATACAACAACAACAAAAATAAACAAAAAGAAAAAAAATCAAATCTGAAGAACATACGATTTCTGCATTCAAACGAGCTTACATACCTAGAACTATACACATATGTAACAGTATAAAGATAATACTTTATAAAAAAATAGACCTAATTTGTAAGAAATATATTGTAAGTATGTAGATACGACTTACATCAGTTGAATATTAAACTTTGTCTATATTATAAATCTCGATTACGAGATCGATATATCTGACGTTCTTTCGATAAGAAACTCGATCCGTTAAGTCGCATTTTATTTTCTTCGTATATTTATGAACCCCCAACTCCTTACGAACTACCCTTATTTCTTTTATTCTGTTTTCCTACTTCACTCTTTCTCTATTTGTTACTACATTTTGCCTTTTCTCTCTCCCTCTCTCTCTCTCTCTCTCTCGTTTTTTTCTGTTTTTGCATTTTTCTCTCATCTCTCATTCTTTGTTTCTGCAATGTTTTTTTGTTGTCTCTCATTTACTATTTCTGCATTTTTCTTGCACTGTTTCTATATTTTCTTCTCTCTCCCTTTCATTCTCAGTTTTTTTCATTTTATTTCTTTCTCTATGTCTCTCTCTCTCTCTCTCCCCCTTTTTTTCTTTATTCTGTCTCTTTTCATTTTTTAGAACCTCTACTCACGTCGATGGAAACTTAGAACCATCGCTCTGATTATGTTTTTACCATCAACTCGACTTCTTTCGTTCCGGAAATTACTTCGACCTCTCCTCACCCACCCCTCTCTCACCCAACTCTCTCTTTTCTGTCCTCTACTTTCCACTTGGTCGACCAATCGTCCCTGTCTTCGTAGTTCGCCTCTTCTCTCTCGATTTTTTCCTTCCTTCCTTCAAATCCCCTCCCCACCCTCAGTCATTCCCTCTCTCTCTCTCCCTCTCTCTCTTTCTCTCTTTCTCTATAACTATCACTATCTCTATCTTTATCTCTATATCTATCTCTAGCTCTATCTTTTACTTTTTCTCCTTTTCTCGACTTTATCGCAAAAATTCGTTGGATGAAGATGCGTAGCTAAAGGGGAGCGAGTCGTTTAAAAATTTCATTTCTCGGTAAAAAAGTATCTACGACGAAGATGATCTCGGATAAACGATATAGTTATTGACCTACTATATTTTATCCTTGGCTACTATACTCTTCGTTCTGTTCTATATACATATATGATATGTAATAAATATTAAAGTATATTACATTTGCGTGTGATATAATATAATACAAAATTTTTTTTGTAGATAATATTGGGTAGGTAAGATTTGATGAATTTTATCTTTACCAAAATGCTACGATGTAATTTGAACAAATTGTTCTCATTCTTTTATTGAACATTGTTCACTATTTTTAATATAAAAAATGAATTCCATAGAAAAAAATATTTAGAATTCTATTTAACGAGTTTTCAATTTATAAAAAAAAAAAAAAAAGAATCGAAAGGAATTTTGTTTGTATGTGCGTACAGCCAACAATAACTCGTAATCGGAATAATCTATTAAAGAAATATATTTTCCTCCAATACAAAGCCCTCTAATATTGAATATTAAACAAAGTATAGGCAATAACTGTACGTGGCATTTATTCCAGACCACTAGAGAACAGAAGATTGATTATACGAATATTTCCGTGGTTAGAAAACATTACGAAATTCCTTTACCTTTCGCTTTCACGTTCAATGATCTCTTCATTTATTTAGAGCTAATAAAAATGATCACATAAATTGGATTAAAATTGTTCTAAATATTTATCGCTATTTTAACATTATTGTATTAACTCTTTGCACTCGAGTGCTCCACTGTTGAGACAATAAAGAAAATAAATAAAAATAAAAAATAAAACTATAACAAATTCAATTTAGTTTACAACATATCAATGAATGAATATGATTTTTCTATCGAAATTGAGTTGCTGATAATATGAATGAAAAAAAAAAAAACTTCGAGTGCAAAGGTTTAAATTATACAAGATTCTTATATACAAAAATAAAAAACAAAAATATAATTAACATAAAGAAAATAAGAAAACGAAGTAGCGTAATTATTTCATTTAACATTTTTATCTATAAATTAGCCGGATGCTAATTCAATTGATGCTTTGTACAAAATACAAATTGAAAAGGAAGACAAAAAATTTGTAAATCTAATCTATTCAAGATTTGAAAATATGAGAAACTCGTCCTTTGTAAAAAGTAAAAAGTAAAAAAAAAAATAGAAAGAAAAGAAATAAGTGTCAAGAAAGAGAGAGAGAGAGAGAGAGAAAAAGGAAGAAGAAACGTTAGATTAGAATCAAATTAGTAGAGTGAGTCTAACTCTCGCTTTCTTCGTAGCCTTTCAACGATATTCGTACAATCTCTAGAGGAAATTAGTATCTCCTGCTCCGTTGGCAGCAATCTCCTCCCAGGATGTCGCTGAGCGTGCTGCCTCTCAGCATCCTCCACCTTAATTTCAACAGCGCATATCTACTATGGAGGCGTGTACCTGTATAAACGGGTACCCGCCTCTAACGACTCGGTGCACCCACTGGCTTAACGAGTTTTCAAATTTTCCTCACCACCCGGACGCAACCCCTCACCGATCCATCCACTCTTCTCCTCCCTATTTTCCCCCTATCACTTCTTCTCTCTCTCTCTCTCTCTCTCTCTCTCTCTCTCTATCACACACACATACACACACGTTCACTTTCCAGTTCGTCGTCCCTTTTCATTTGGAAAGCGCTAACGAGTAGCAACAAAACGTCGTTACTCGCGTAGAAACCTTCGCGCATCGAATTAAAATCTAATCCTGGTTTTACTATTCGCTATTGCGATAACTGCAATTTATGAAAATTTTCAAATCTTCATCTTCCTTTTTTTCTTTCTTTCTTATTCTATAGTATTCTTCTTTTTCGTTCCGCTTCTACTATTTGCAATTGCAATAACTGCAATGTTAGGTCTCTTAATATTTTCTTATTTCTCTTCCTTCTTCTCTTTATCATCCTTTTCTTCCTCTACTTTATCCTTTTATTTTTTCCTTAAAATAATATTGGTACTTACATATTAACGTCACCGCAGCAAAAATTACGCTAATGCGCCAATAAAGAGCAATCTTGTTGTTCGCACACAACAACCTTGTTGTTTGCACACAGCAACCGTCAGGGTTGCGTCAGGATTATGGCGACAACATCAGATGAAAGAAAATAGAGACTGTTTTGAATCTATGGTTAATTTTATATCGGCCCATTTTCCACCGAAATCCGATTGACTACTTTTTATAAATAAAATCTTGTGAATTCTGAAAGTGTTTTGATTTTAAATAATGTTTTTTATTCTATGATTTGTCGCAACAATTTAAGGTGTATTAATGGCGTTAATACGTAAGTACCATAATATTTGTATTATATTTTCAATTGAAATTCGTTACAATTGGTAAGAAATAATTCAAATATATTCAACAGAAAGATAATAGACAGTGGATGAAAAGAAAAAAAGACGGACAAGAGTGTTACAATTTCAAATCGACCAGCTGGATTACGATTGATAAAGTTGTCTACTGCTTCGGGCAATCTCAGGTATCAGAAATCTCTCGGAAAGATGTGTGTAGAAAAATAGAAAGAGAAAAAGAGAAAGAAAATGAAAAATGTTTCAGAGTCCGAGAGAAGTACAAGAGAAGGACATCCACAAAGCTTCTTCCCAAGCGAGATAATGTTCCTCGTTTGTTCGGTAAGAGCTTTCGCGTGACGTCATACGAAGGCGAAAGCTCGTTGTCCTATTAACTATAATAGCAATATTCTGTCACTGCTACTCTTTCTTTTCCACATTTTTATTTTCCTTTCGTTTATTTCGATTTTTTGCGTTGTTTATTCTTTATTTTTTTTTTCTTTTGTTTGTTTTTTTTCCTTTCGTTTCTTTCTTATAGACAATTTTTCTCAAAGATATCATATCATTTCTATTCTCTTTCTCGAAGGTACTCAACGCTCACTTATAACGTTGCAACGATATAAATAAGCCAATAACCGTGACCCGCGACGATTTCCGAAGGTCCCACCGAGACCTATTCTTCTTCTTATGTTACTTTAGTAAGAATGGATGGAGAAAACAAATAAAACAAAAAAAACGAACGAAAATTCCAAGAGCGTAGATAAATAAAGGTACCGTGCTTTCGCTACCTCAGCGTAACGTTATTTTACAAAAAAAAAAAAAAAAAAAAACGAAATAAAGAAAGAAAGTAAGAAAAATAAGTCTTCCGTCTCGGACGACGACTCTCCGGAAGGAAAAACATTTTTTGAAGAAAAATATAATACAAGCAAATCCACACTTTTGATATTTTCGCACGAACCGTGTTAAAAAAGTATACCAAGTTTTTCATAATAAGTAATGTTTCATCTTTCCCTAAGAAACAACATTTTGTAAGTTTTGTAAAACGTAATTTCATGTGTATATATATATATATTTCTTAATTAAACGTTTATGAAAAAATTGCAATTGATATGAAAAAAACAAAAAGTACTTTGACTATGACTTTTATTGTTTAATACGCGTATGTAGATTTTATTCGTTTAAACAAATAATAAAATAAAATAAAATAATGTAATGAAAGTTAAAATACGTGATAACTTTCACCAATCGAATAGGATAACGTATTCGATTGCAAAAATACCGATGACGTCAGTTTTATTTTATTTGTTCGATATATCGTGTAAAAGAAAATAATATAAATAAAGAAAACAGAATCAAAAAGATACAAAGAATTTGTTCCAATTTGTATTCTATACTTTACGCTCATAGTTTTAACCAAATATCAGTGCTATCATATTTGTATCGTGAATTACCAATACACAAACGTATACATAAAATTATATACATAGTAGGAATATATCGTAGGGGGTAGCTTTACGAGTTTCACATAGATTTTGATCGAAATAACTTTTTTCGTTTATTCGCTTTTGTGTATATGCAAGGTAACTTTCAAACGACATCGAATATACCTACACCTACGTCCATATGTGTTTTATGCGTGCGTAGGTGTATTGTATTTATGTGTACGTACATTTCTATGTATGCGTATATGTGTAGAAAAACGTATAAGTTGCTCGTATAAAGCCTCTCATTCGATGTCTTTCAACCAAATAGCAATGTACTAAAAAAAAAAAAAATAAAAAGAGAAGGAAAGAGAAAGAAAGAAAGAGAGAGAGAGAGAGAGAGAAATAAGGAACGGAAGGAAGAGAATGCTTTCTCGTCGTCGGTCCCTTAGCCCTTGGCCCATCCACGTCATTGTCTCTCGATTCTCGTCGACAAAGAACGTCCGATTATTTTCACATCCCGTCAAGGTAGCTTGCCCTTTGTTCGACCTGAATACCTTCAAGAACCCGATTCATCCACTTTATATCTCCACGTCGATCTTGCAAAGCGGAAGACAAAAAATATCCCGAGAAAAGCTCAGCAGGAAAGAAAGGAAGAAATCTTAGAATGTTGTGGTGAGTTGAATTAGAAATGATTGCCTTGCGTTTCGGTTTTTTTTTTCTTTTCTTCTTGTTCTATCTATTATTTTTCTTTTTTCGAACTAAGAGAAGACAAATAATTCATTCAAAGCATACCAATCTTCATTTATAGCGATTTTTATTATCATACCAAATATATATTTACTATTATAATTATTTTTGATTAAAATTGGCATAAAGGAGAGATGAGAATTATAAAGAAAATAATTAAGATGAAGAAGGATCAAAAAAATTTCAGGCGTGTGTTTCTAAAGGGTTAAGTCAGATGATCTTGTTCATTTCACAGGACTACTCTTCACATTTTTCATCCCGCCGACAGACACCTTCATTGCTCTTCTTCTTCTTCTTCTTCTCCTTCTTTATTTTTTCTTTTTTATTCTCTTTCTGTTCATCTCATTCTACTAGGCGTCGTTCTTCTTTATTCGCTTTGCATACCAAGCCCCGGCAGGTAAGAATTCATCGGGCTCAAAGCTTTACCCTCGACGTGCATGGCTTTAAGGAAAAAGCCCGGCAAAAGGTCCAACGAAATTAGCTCGGTATTCTTCCCTTACAACGTCGCTTTTAAAATTACGCTAGACAAATGAAACAACGTCTACCTGACTCTTATATGTTTCTATATATATATATATGTGAGAGTGAGAGAAAGACGAAGAGTGAGAGTGTATGGTGTGCGTGAAAACAATTGATGAATGTGAAAGATGTGTGAGAGTATGCAGCGATATCGGTATGAGTGTGTGTGCGCGCAGCGATATCGGTATGAGTGTGTGTGCGCGCAGCGATATGGATATGAGTGTAGTGTGTCCAGTAAGAAAGAAAAGCGAGCGTGCACCCCGAAGTCTCTCGAATATTCCCGAACCGGAAATCGGGAAAAGGTCTTTTGTTTAATCGGTCGGGAATAGTCTGGAGATTTCGGGAATGATTGACGGAAGTGATTGGGACCATTGGTGGGGTGAATGTGTATATAAGCGCGGCGAAGAATGCGGTCTTCGCCTTCTTGATTCGGTGCTACTATCTGTGAGTGAAAGAAGTGTAATTCGAGTGTGTCAACTATTATTACTTGCTTTTCTTATCTTTTCTATCTCTTTATTATTATATTAAACATTTATTCTATTATAATAAATACTTATATTTTTTTTAAATTTAAATAAATCTTACATTTTTGGGGGCTCGTCCGGGATAGAATCGATTTCACGAGCGTGTAAGTAATTATTAGTTGGAAGTGTTGAAGTGTCTAGTGCATCATGGAATCAAGGGGGACATCACAAGAAGATGTATCTAATACGACTGTTGTGGCAGCAGAGCCAGACGTCGATCAGATGAAGTACCTGGAGCTGAAAGCCAGCTTGAAGAGAATGGGCTTAAGCTCAAAGGGTAGAAAGAAGGAGTTAGCGGAACGCTTACGAGCAGCTAACAATAAAAAACAAGACGACGATGATGATGAAGAGGATTCAGAGGATGATGATACCGAAGACGAGGAATCTATCATCGACGAAAAAGAAACTTCTGCAAGGGCAATGCAGATGTTGTCTTTTAAAGACGTTGAAGAGTCGGTCAACACATTTAGTGGAGACGGAACAACTAGCGTTAAATGCTGGTTAAGAGAATTTGAAGAGATGGCTGAAATATGCCAGTGGGGTAATTTACAAAAGATTATCTATTGTAAGCGATTATTACGAGGACCGGCGAAATCTTTCGTGCGGTATGAAAAGTGTTGTAAGTCGTGGAAACAACTGAAGAGGGCATTAGTAGAGGAATTCATGGAAGTAACAAACACATATAAGGTACATGAGACACTTAGAAGACGACAAAAAAAAGCAGATGAAACCTATCAAGAGTACATTTATGAGATGTGTGAAATTGCCGCTCAAGCAGGTGTCGATAAAACATCTACGATACAATATATTATCGACGGCATTCAAGACGAAGAAATAAATAAAACAATTCTGTACGGAGCTACAACGATCAAAGAACTAAAGAAGAAAATTGCATTATATGAAGTTATGAAAGAAAAAATGAAGGAGAAGACGAAAACGACAAAGACGCAAGGGACACATGTTATCAACGAGAAGGGGAAGCAGTCACGCGGACCACCGTCGGAAACCAACGGTGAACGCTGCTTTAGTTGCGGAGGGTTGAACCATCAGAGACGGAGTTGTCCACTTAAAGATAAAGGAACAAAGTGTTTTAAGTGCAATGAATTCGGCCATATTTCGACAGCTTGTCAGAAGAACGAGAAGCAACGGGACGCGCCGGAGAAAGTGTGTGGTGTGAGTATGGAAACCAAACGGAAGTGTGTAAAAGAGGTGCAAATGGGAAACGATATAATTACAGCGCTGATAGACACGGGTAGTGACATAAGCTTAATAACAACAGAACAATATTTTAAGATGAATGTAACGATAGACGCCGGTAAAGTTTCCATTAGTGACGCGAACGCGGTTGCGAAGACAGACAACGAGGTACACGAAATCTTTAAAATCAATGCGTTTAACGACCGTAGCGAAATGGATCTGTCTCATATTGCAAGTGTGGAAGAAGCGAAACCGTTGGTAAAAGACCATAAACACGCGAAACAGATAACACAATGTTCGGAAGAGAGTGCTGAAAGTGTATTACCTAGTGCTGAAGTTGAAAAGTGTAAAGGGTTCGGTAAAAAAGAAGAAATTGTGTCCCCAGTCAAGGATGAGATCATAGAACAGGTAGTCAAAGAGGAACCTAAAGAAGATGTACATGAAGGGATGGTGATTAGAGAAGGAGTGATATCGGAACCTGTTAAAAAAAATCAAGAGAAAATGGAAATCAAACCAGAAACGAAAATTGTCGATTTGGTAAAGATAACAAGGGAAGAAATCAAGGAGGAGATGTCAATGATGGATGTAGCTGAAGGTAAACTTGAAGAACCTTTAGTAATTGCAATAGTATTTCCAGAAGAAATTGAAAAAACAGTCAAGATTGAATCCACGAAAGAAGAACATGAGAGGTGTTGGAGACGTACGAAAGAAGATGTCCTAAAAGCACAGATGGTAAACCATAGATTGATCAATAAAAAGAGAACTGCCGCTATGCGATATAAAGAACGAGATTTGGTTGCGATACGACGAACGCAATTTGGACCGAGATTGAAATTACACCCGAAATATTTAGGACTATATGAGGTAATTACGGTGTTAAGGAACGATCGTTATATGGTGCGGAAAGTGGGGGAACATGAAGATCTATATATAGCATCGACTGTAGCCGATTCGATGAAACCGTGGACTCAAGAGGCAGAAAAAATGTGTAACGAAAACGGTTAAAGCTAATCGTATATCTGAGGACAGATATGTTTGTCAGAACGGCCGAGTGTGAGAGTGAGAGAAAGACGAAGAGTGAGAGTGTATGGTGTGCGTGAAAACAATTGATGAATGTGAAAGATGTGTGAGAGTATGCAGCGATATCGGTATGAGTGTGTGTGCGCGCAGCGATATCGGTATGAGTGTGTGTGCGCGCAGCGATATGGATATGAGTGTAGTGTGTCCAGTAAGAAAGAAAAGCGAGCGTGCACCCCGAAGTCTCTCGAATATTCCCGAACCGGAAATCGGGAAAAGGTCTTTTGTTTAATCGGTCGGGAATAGTCTGGAGATTTCGGGAATGATTGACGGAAGTGATTGGGACCATTGGTGGGGTGAATGTGTATATAAGCGCGGCGAAGAATGCGGTCTTCGCCTTCTTGATTCGGTGCTACTATCTGTGAGTGAAAGAAGTGTAATTCGAGTGTGTCAACTATTATTACTTGCTTTTCTTATCTTTTCTATCTCTTTATTATTATATTAAACATTTATTCTATTATAATAAATACTTATATTTTTTTTAAATTTAAATAAATCTTACATATATATATATATACACACGTATTCATTAAGAAAAAGTATGAGCTTTAAATTCGTACGTATTTCAATTAAATTAACTCACATATATTCAGAGTATCGGTCATAATTATTTTATCATCATAAATCGATTTCTAAATTAAACAATTTATATTTTTATTTTTGTAATTTTATCACGAAAAATAAACTATTAACTATTTGTTTTTCTTATTTTGATTATTTTCGAATTTTTCTACGTGAATAAAATTATACGACCATATATCATATTATACAGGCAGGATTTTTCGTTATATGTGAGATCAAAAAAGTTATGATTAAAAAAAAGGTGGGAAAAACACATATCCTATTTCAGTATGTTTCAAAGTTATTGTCACTTTTGTGGTTCAATAATAATGTTCACTATGATTATATTCGGTTTGAATTTTTAATAAGTGCTCTGATATTCAATACATATAGTAAACACACATATAATATATATATACATATTTGAAAAAGGACTCGTGTAAAAGATGAAAGGTTTTAGGTATCGATAATACGTAATCGTTTCACAGTACCCATCCAGACCGTTCTCATCCTCGAGCATCGAAGCGGAGAAAAAAGCGAAAGAAGAATATTCACGGACGATCGAATGCGAAGGGTGAACGAGAGACAGAGAGAGAGAGAGAGAGAGAGAGAGAGAAAAATTGTGTGCTCAAACCGAAGAGAAAGTGATGCCAGCTAGAATGTGGACAGACGTGACACCTCGCTCGGAAGAAGTAGCAAATGCGGGGATAAAAAAGAGGGGTTGTGAAAGGGTGAGGGAGAGAGGAGAGGAAAAACGACGAGTAGGTTCGATAAGGTACATTCGATAAAGGAAGAACGATAGCTCGCTTAAAAAATCCTACTTCATATACATTTACAGGGTGTTCCAATTCCAAAAGATAAACTTTACCGATACGTTTGTGTAAATAATTTTAACAAAATTGTGAATCTATTGGGTAATGACCTCGATTCGTAAGAATTTTTGAAGTGCAGATACAAATATTGATGGTTATTTTGGTTATATGAGGTAGTAAGAAATTAGGAATATATTTCAAGATGTATTTGCATAGTAATAAAAAGAAATCATTATGAATAATTTGTGTAAATTAGTCTTAAAGGGCACCGCTAGTGTGAGATTTTTAAAAAATCGAATTTAATTTTACATATTTCGATAAAGTTTATTAATTTGAATATGAAACACCCAGTATAGTATATAACAAAATGAAATGGGACGAGCATGCGAAGGGAGAATCTCAGTGATGGAAGATAAGACGAAAAGAGCTCGAGTTGTGCCTCAACATTGAACCACAACGATTCCTTCTTTAATATCCTTGCTTCCGGCACGTCATTTTTTCTTTTTCGACAGAAACGATATCAAAAGTTTCGCGTTCCACGTGGCCTATTTGACCTTTTAAAATAACTTCATACGACTGACCTAAATGTATCGTCAATTTGTTATCCAAAATCCAAAGTACGTATTATTTATTTCTATAAGAAATAAAAAGCCCTAAATACTATGTAACTTATATTATTTATTTAAATATTTTATTTATAGAGAAAAAGAGAGAGAGAGAGAATTATTTCAATATTAATTGGAAGGATATTATTATTTAATATTTCACGTGAAATCGATCGGAATTTCGTCCGTAAATAGTTTACCCACAGAATATACACACATATATACATACGATCAAATATTCCATTCTACATCGATCCTTTGTCGATCGGTCTTTAACATGATTTTTATCTCATTTATAAATAAATGTTTTACAAAATATTATACTTAACAGATTGAATTAATTGTGATTTACGAATAGTATAATTCAGTTAGTTGGTATCGATATAAATTTTTTATTACTTGTACAATAAAATATAAAATATTATAAGAATATACGTTGATTTACGATAAGTATGTAAGTTCCATAAACACTAAACAACATAAAAATCCAAATTTAAGTGACTTATATTGCCAGCCATAAACGTGTTTCGTATTACAAGATAAAAGGGATAGTAAGAGGGGAATAAGAGGGGAATAACAAAATTTTCCTATTTATCAGAGAGACGTGGTAAATTTGTTAGAGGAATGAGTCCGATAATCGTCAAGTAAAACGGACATCCGTTCTCGCAAACTACAACTCGGGGAACATCGGGAAATCCGACGATGACGGACATCCGGCGACGCGATAATCCGTGCAAACGTTTGGTCGTCCACAACGCGAACGTCACCGACATAGACGGATGGATCGGTTGGAGTGACAAGAGAAACGGAGTGGGATTTACCGCCTTCGGTTATGGAGCCTTTATCCCTCCTGTTGAAAAAAAAAAAACACGAAAAAAAAGGAAAAGGAAAAAGGGGGAAAAAAGCTGAAGGTCACGGGAAAGCCGGTAGAACCAGCAAAGCTCAGCCAAGTGTACCTGCCATCCCATACCAGTTCGTCTTCTCGAACTACTCCTCTTCACCCTGCCACACCCTCCCCTGCCGCCATATTGATCGAAACCCCTACACACCGAATCCTTCTCTCTCTCTCTCTCTCTCTCTCTATCTAAAACCCTCTCACACTCTTTCTCTGTTCATCTTTTCTGCTTCCTTCTCATCCTTCTACCGTTGCACCGCGACGTTGCCGCACCTTTTCCTTTATCCTTTCTCCTTCCTACTTTTCAGGGGCAAAGCTTTCTCCTAGCTTTCTCCGAGCTTTCTTTTACTCTCCATCTCTTTATTTTTCTTTTTCAACCTTTAGGTGAACTCGAGACGACAGAGAATAATATGATCCTATCCGGATAGTAATGTATAGCGATTTGATGAGAATAATGCCTTCTATTCTCGCCTTTGACATTCTTCAAGTTCACAGATTAGGTTCTTTGTGATATGCTCGTGGAATCTTTATATTTAAAATGAACGCACATATTTTATGGTAGACCGAGATGAAAAAGGAAAACTTAAAATTCTATGCCGATGTTTAATCAATCTATTTTAAAATACGTGTAATAAAAAATTAGATCAAGTAATAGTGAAACAGCAATTTAATTATTCGAACCAATTAAATCTGTATTCCATTCACTTGTTTTCATTTGACATTAGCTACTCGCAGTACTCGTGTACCGCGTGAAGATATTTCTATAGGTTTCAGTGGAATAAATAAAACGGCTATATATCATCTTGGCTTTATGTAGAAAATCATTTCCCAGAAGCCAGTGATTCGCCTTCAACAATGCTACGAATTTCCGGTGGGTATCCTCATACCTTGAGCATTACTGCACGGTGAAGGTGTCTCGCATAATTCTATGTCCCTTTTGTCAGCATATCAAAGGGCCGTATCCCTTTTGTGATAAGTCCACGTTGCTTTCATATTCTCGAGCCATCCTATTCTTTCCTAATTCGGAGCGAGACTAGGACCGACAACGATGACTGCGACAACGACGAGACAACGAAGAGGTCGACGTAACATTTTCCATTTCTGTTCTTCGCTTGGTTATTTCCACGAGTCGCCATTACTCTGTGCCAAGCTTGGAAATTCATAGAAGCTCCGAAAGCTCAACTTTCCATTACCCTTTCCTTTCTTCCCCTTGCCACAGCCCCCCCCTCTTTCAGTTCTCTTTCGAATGTCAAGGACACGAACTCGGGCAGCCATTTTTAACTAAATTCTAACGGTCGATCGCGTCCACAACTCGTAGGTGGAGAACTCGATTAAGTAAAAGAGTAAAGAAGAAAAGAATGCGAGATAGAGAAAAGAGAAGGAGAAATTCAAATCGATTCGCTAAAGTTCTAAAGTTTCTATTTAACCTTTTCGTGAAAACCCCCTTCGGAAAAAAAAAGCCTGCGTTTCGTTAATTACGCTAATTCTCGTGACACCCAAGTTCCGGTTGCTGACCTAATTGAATTTCATCGTTTTCGTATTTTCCATCTCACGTCTATGTGTTTTTATTACACTCATTGAAAAATGAAAACTCTTAGTATAGAATTTTTGTTTTTTTCTGTGCATCATGTTATTCGCTAACGAGGTATCCTAAATCAGTGTCAGTAATTTAACGGATAAGAGCGTACGAGATGTCTGCAAATTTTGCTCGTGTAACCGTTTAAAACACGATAACTTACTGTTAGAAATATACAGGGTGAGTCATTTCAAACCATTCGTCTGACCGATTCGATTGCTATCAGTAATAGAAAAAAGATGTTTTGAATAAAATTTACTATTTCAGAATGATGTAATTCTATAAAAAAAAAAAAAACGTAAAATAAAAATGAAAAGAAACAGAATGAAAAATTCCGTTGGCACGTTTTAAATACACGTAGCTAAAAAGGGAAAAAAGTAGTTGGAGCTGGTTATTTAAAAGTGTGACACGGAATGTTCGATCGCATAATAGATTGATTTATGATCTGTACTAGATCATTGAAGTTAGACGGTAGGTTGAGTTAGTCTTATCGAACTTCATCTTCTTTTCCTTTTCATCGAAATGAATCGGATGATTAACGGTATATGAAAAACGATGTTTTCTTATCATTTACATTAGATGATAAAAAAAAAAACGAGACTAAAACAAATTCAGCCTTAAAAATTTTCAAAATAAAGTACCTTTACGTTAAACTTTGTATTCATTAATACTACGTGTGCTGTGTACACATATCGGATTAATGTCAGAACTAATTTTCCAAATTTCATTCTGAAAATGTTCATTTGAAACATGTACCGCAAAATAAATGCTCTCGGTGGATGCTGATTGTCAAATAACAACGCGAAAAATAACTGAAAAACCGAATTTATCGGATTTAACTATTTACAACCATACAAAACGTCCTGAATTTTAAATAAGAAAAAAATTATCATTGACAAAATGAAATTAATTTTTGAGTAACTTATTGTAATTTTTTTTGCGATAGTCTCTTTAAATTAAATCTGTAATTGAAATAATTTTCTTAAATTTATGATGAAATTAAATCACATCAAAAAAAAAAAATTAATAAAATTAAAAACTCCGAATTCATATTTTTATTGAAAACACGTTCTAATAAATTAAATAAAGGAAAAAAAAAACAAAATTCAAATAAACTTGACAATTGATCTAACAACATATAAGAAATGTTTGGAGACAACTCGAACACATTCATAAATTAGAATTTCGTGGACGAGAAGACACTTCCCATATTTCTTCCAATGAACGTCAACGATTCTTCTTCTTTTCCTTCTTTTTCATTCTTCCTCTTCGTCTTTCTAATACCTGAAAGATCGATATCAAGAATGATGTTTTCTCATATCTTGTCGTCGCGCACTTTGTAAAAGACACGTGTCACAAAATGACAATCTATCATTTTTTAAAAGTTCTCATAGCTATGCGAAATAAAGACGAATGATGAGCTTGCTCTTTCTCTCTCTCTCTCTCTCTCTCTCTCTCTCTCTCTCTCTTTATCTCTTTGAAGCGAGAGAGGTTCAACAACTACGCGAAGTATCTATCATTCTGTTCGTTTGTTACTTCACTTGAAATGGACCTCCTGTTCTGTCTGTTTCTACCTTTTATTTCCCAACAGAAAATTTTATTCTGAAATCAGTATTTAGAAAAAATTTCGTAGAATATATTCGAGATCAAAAAGATCCTATTACAATTTGTAAAACAACAAAATTTTAAATCCCTTTTTCGTAATATTTAATTGGACACATAAATAGACTTACAAAAAAAAACCTTTTAAAATTGAAAATGAGTTTTTAAAACGAAAAAGATAAATGAATGAAAACTTTATTATAAAAAGAAAATATTAAAAATAAAAAAAAAATTAAAAGAAATATCCGAATGTATTATTATTATTATATATATATATATAAGAAACGTTTTAGTTCATACAGTAAAGCTATTTTCGACTGGTTCCTCTTACCCTCAATGTTAAGTCGCTTTATTAAAGATTGATGGGATCCATTATGCCTCCTCTATTCCTTTTTGCATAGAGAAACTTCGATACCTTTTACTAACGTTCCTATGAGCAAGTATACAAAATATACTGGGTGAGACATTTAAAACTAAAAGTAAGTTTCATTTGAAATATTTGGTTCTATCATCGATAACAATTGGGTTATTATGATAGCCTATTTTTAAATGACTCACACTGTATAAAATAACACAAAATTATATATCGTTCATAGAATATATATATATATATACATATATTTTGAGGTATATGTATGTGTGTTAGAATATGTGTATGTGTGTAGAAGCTACATGTAGCAGCAACGACATCGTCAATTAATCGACGCCAACTGATGGATCGTCTCGTTATGCGGTATTTCACGTACCCACGTGTACATATATATAGTAGTCCGCATATTTTGCGAACATGGTGATCGTTAGGTATTATTATAGCGACAAGAAAAATCGCTACTAGCTAGCGATATCTTATAACGAGATACATGGATATACATGATAGATCCGACACGTTATGGTGTACATTAAATCGATAAAATATTATTTTATCGTTACCCACCACCACCACCACCACCACCACCACCAGCACCACCATTGATCTATCGATCGAACTCTATACTAATTTTTTTCACCTTCTGTTCGCATTTACTGTAAATATTTTTATTTATCCGTAAACATCGATCAATACAAAAAAAAATGTATTGTTATTTGAAATAAAATAGAATAGTCGCAAAATTTTGAATAACTTCATGAATCGCAAAAATAATCATTGGCGTGTACGATGTTATTTTTTTTTTTGGTTTTCATTGGAATGGAAAACATTTTTTTTCAAGCTTGCACATTTTTTATAAATATAATAATCGTTAGATTGAGTGAATTTTATAAAAAAAATTTCGTTTAACGATGGATCGATATTGATGAAAATGAAATAGTACCATATTACTTAATTGTGAAAGATTTTGAATCGTTTAACGTGGATTAATAAAACATGAATGTCGATGTAAAATTAAACGGTTGATTTTTAAGACAAGAAACTGTGAATAAATATAAATGAGTTATAAAAGGAAGAATTGAGAGATTTCAAATGTGTTTTCTGGTTTTAATTAAAAATAAAAAATATAATTTATTCAATATTTTATGAAGAGAAAATTGAATTCGATATTAAACGATGTTAATTCGTTTGATTTGTTATTTATCTTATGTATATTTTTTGTTCAATCTCGTAAAATTTTATTGATAATATAATCATTGCAAAATAAAATGTAAAAAAGTTGATAATACCGAAGTAACGTTAATTCGGGCCTCCTTTACTAACATTTCCGGGTCACGAAGCTTTTCCACGGATGGTATCGTCATCTTGAACGATCTTTCGGGTGCCGGTCACGCGACTGTCACAGATACAATTCTTACTACTACTATTACTATTACTACTACTACTACTAGCAGTACTACTATCACTATTACATCAGATGGTAAATGTAGTGTGTCTATGTACTTTGAAAAACCATTCTACCTCTCGAGGACATCTTCCACGTTTATATCCAAGCGTAGTTTTACTCACAAATGTGTTTATATCTCTTCGTAGTTTACCTATGTAGATTTATGTTTCCAAGTATATAACTACTTCGACAATTATTTTCACATTTTAGTTAAAGTCGACGGTTTCTTCTTCGTAAATCGTAAGCCATCATTTACTGCAGCTTTTAACTCTTTAGTCGAATCTAACGGGTGACTACATTTAAATTGACAAGATATTTCAATATTTTCATTAATTTTAATAATAAAAAAATATGTTGTTTTTCTTATCATAAAATAATTATTAAGATTTTTTGTTTTTTTTTGATAATATTATATAAAAAGTAAAATTAAATAACTCATGCAATATACTTGGTAAGTACAAAGATACATAAATGAAATCGATTAAAAAGAAGAAAAAAAAATAACAATAAAAAGAATAAAGCACATAAGGTAAAATCTCAAAAAATAATCATCGAGGAACATTTTCCGAAGAAAAATCGTTCGAAGGATAAGCACCAACGAGGGTAAAAGTGTATAGGAGAAAAAAGTAAGGTACATGGATACACACACATATATATATTAAAAATCTATACGCGTAAGGGAAAGATTCGATTTCTCTGTTGCAACGCCGCAGGCAAGAAAAGTAACGAGAACGTAGTGTCAATATTTCGGATTCGTGATACCGTGAGCTTTACAATTTTTTCAAGAAGATCGATCGATACTCTGTGATTGAATTGTTTGCACATCTCGCGTTGAGAAATTTGACAAAAACGAAATATAAATAAAAAGACAAAAAAAAACAACAACAACAACAACTACATCGTTTGAACGAATTTGATAAAAAGAGAGTGAAAAAATGGGAGGGTTTGGGAAAGTTGTGCTGCTGACGTTTTTCATTTCAGAGAAGAAAATTCGTGAAAGATCATTCCTCCTTGTATTCGACGAATCTTCAAACAGCTTTGATAAAAAACTTTTCCTTTTGTTCTTCGAAGATCGTGGAAACAATTCTACACTCTTTATCTCCCTTTCTCTGTCTTTCTTTCTTTCTTTCTTTCTTTTTGGCATCTCTCTCTCTCGCACACTTTTATATTGTTAAACGTATTTCAGGTAATCTTCGGTCTGCATCTCGAACGAATTTCTTTTCTTCATCTTGTTTCTTTTCTCTCTCTCTCTCTCTTTCTCTTTCCCTTTCTCTTTTTCGTCTTCTTCGCAAATTAAAAGTTCTACTCTCCCCATCAAGTTGTGTATATATATATAGGATAAAACAGGAAACCAGTAAGTTTCTCTCTTTCTCTTTCTCTCTCTCCGATATCTTTTATTTCCAGCATCACTCTTCCAAAGAGATGTGTCTTCAATTATCTTGATTACATCTTCCTTCACGATTTCCTCCTTTAATTGAATAAAGAGATCAAATGAGTTTCGCGTATTCATCAATAGCATCGGTATCTTATTGATCTTCGATCCTAATCACTGGTAACAATGTTTTTTACAATATATTTACTAATTGTCAAGGACAACATAAAAAGACAAAGAAGAAGAAGAAAACTAAGAAATGGAAATAAAGTCGAGGAATTAAACGTAAATATAGAATCCAAGAAATCAGTAGTATAACCAAACCAGTAGTATAACCAAACCACAAATGAAACCATTTTAGTAGTTTAACACTAAATATACCAGACCAGTTATTTTGACTGGTCGGGCCATTTTAATTCAAAATTTCTACTTCATGTAACATTTGATTTCTGTAAATAATTAAGCGTATTGTTATTTAAAAATGTCTATAAATCCATTTATCTTTTAAAATTATTATTGTTAAACATTTTTTGTTATTTTTTAAAAGTAGAAATAGGTATACTGAAAATGGTGGTATATCTAGTGTTAAACAAAAGGCTATCGGAATAATTTTTAGTAGTTTATAATTAAAGACCGATAAAGCAACATTTAATAGTTAGAGTAAAAGGCAAGTGAGTTAAGTTTTAATGATGTAAAATAAAAGACAAGTAAGACTTATTTTAAGTATTTGAAATAAACAACCGATAAGACGATTTCTAGTAGTATAAATAAAAGACTAGTGAAACGAGATTACAAACGAAATAGTACTTCGCCATTTCCTATTCGATCTTCATCAACGAATCATTAACGTAAGGTAATACATCCTCGCATCGAGAATTGTCATGCTGCAAAACCACTTTATCGTGTCACTCGTTGTATTTCGGCTGTTTATCTTTATTGAAAGACATTGAAAGCATTAGCTTGGCTCAAACGTATTAATTGCGTTCGATAACGATCGTTTGTGATTGTTGACACAAGTCTTCATTAGGTAATGCCTCCAATTCTGCGTTTTCGAAAGCCTTCACTCTTACACCGCAATATCGGTCTTCGACGTGAAAATCACCGTTCTTGAAGCATTGAAACCACTCACGACACATTCTTTCCCTAATAGGGATCTCATTATAAGTATTTGAGAACATTCGATAAGTCTCAGCCACAAATTTCTACATCTTGAAGCAGAAAATTAAAGTATCTCGCAAATAACGAGAATTTGGCTCCTAAACTGACATTTATAATCAAGAATAGCTTTTAGTTGACAACATAAATTGATTAATGTTTCAATGGGATTCCCAAGCTTATTGTATGACGTTTATGAGCTATTTATTTCGACCACTACTAACAGCTAAAACACTTTATAGAAAAATGGGATTGTATAACTAATAATTAACAAATTATAAAGCCTAAAAAACAAATTGCTCTTACTCGGTTTTCACAAAAGGCCGATCTCTTCGATCACGAGTGTGGGAGGGTAGCAACACGAACTAAGCATTTCCCTTGTATAGATGACAGTAAGGACGATTAACCAATCCCTTCCCACTATTACCAAGTAATATGTAGCGAGAGTACTGACATAGCAGCACTTGATTGACCACAGGTACGGAAGGGCTACAGCACCACTGAACCCATTCCCTGTACAGGTGTTAACAAGTCGATCGACTGATCCCTCCGATTTTCACACTGTTACCAAGTAACAGTTTGTGGGAGTACCAATATACAAGTACTAGGATCGACCGTAAGTGTGAAGAGGCAAGCAACGTGATTACACCTTTCCCCCTATACGGGTGATTGATAAAACGTTTTGGTAAATGCGTAAATAATTAATCATTTAATGAATATACGAATGCCTAGAATAGCGTGTAAAAGAAATAATCACCAGGAATTAAAATCTGACGATAAAAGGAGACGTTGGTGAGAACTTGCTTCCCCCTATGGAATACCCTATAGTAGAAATTCCGACGAAATTCCCTACTTCAAATACTATTACATCCAGCGAATCGTCTTACGTCATCGATGACATTATTACGAATATTTACACATTCGTTCTTGTGGTAATAGAAGAAGTCACGGAACTCGAAATAATCCAGTTCCTGAAATTAACCGCTCCTAACTTATTTACTGTATACTAATATACAGATTGAGTACAAAAAAACTCATTATTTATTATTTGCCATCCTTTTACTGTTATTTAATCCTTGAAAAAGTTAACCTTCCCAGTCGTGATTAAACTTTGTGAATGTAGAATAGTTACAACAGGCTTATTGTTAGTAAAATTTTATAAAAAACTTCGTATTTCTTGGGACGTAACAAGGCATTTTATTTTCTCAATGTTATACAACGAATTCGTAATTCGTAAGTGGAAATGTCAGGAGAAAAGCTCGAAGCCAATTATACACTGCATCGTGTACCTTTCACCTCGCACGATAGCACACTCTGTTATTGGCGACCTTTCGAAATGCATGACTACTACACGATCGATACTACTCTTTCTATCTTTGTCTTTGTCTATACTTTCCCTCTCTTTTAATCAAATCGCGATTAATGCGACAAAAATAGCGATGGATACTCTATTACTGTGTTCAAAACTTTGTGCTGATTATATAAAGGGTCAAATATATTTAATATTATATTTTTATTTACATAAATATAATTTTTTTTTAATATACAATATTAATTTATACGTTTTATATTGCAAATGAATTAATTTAAATATTCAATATTTTATGATTTAATTTATAATATGAATAATCGTAATATAAAGTAAAAATACTTCGTAATATTTGAGATTCGCTTTAAAAGTGGACAAAGGGTACAAAATCAATGAAATATGTGTCCGATTTGACCATGTATCAAAGTTATCTCCACATTTGTGTTCAAATAATCTACGCCAATGTATCTTTATAAAATATACTAGAAATAACCATCATTAAAATAAATCCGTTAACAGTCCTTTTATACACGTGCTCGAAGTAGGATATTAAATAAAACTATTGTTATCAAATAAATTCAGAAATCACAATCAAATTACGCATATCAAATAGAAATTGATGAAATTCTTCTAATAAGAGAATCAAGCATTGAAAGTAAATGAAGAATAATCATTTTAAGTAGTTTATGTGGAGATGATAGAGATAAGCTATCACAGATTATTAAAACCCGGAAATGATTCTAACTTTGAAACATGGTCAAATAAAATACATGTTTGTATGAGCTTTTCTTTCCTGTTTTTATGGTTTCACGTATAACGAAATACCGTGTATATTTAAAGGTAGAAATTAATGAAAATAGTAATCACCAACAGCGTCTTAAATATTCCGGCTTATCTCTAGAAAGAAAAGCAAGGACTAAGAGAGGGTAACCTCGAAACAATTCTATTTGAGTGTGTTCCTCGGTTAAACGTGGTTCCTCGAAATCAAGGAGGTTGCGTTTCACCTTAACAACGTACTCTGCTTATCTCTGTTTTCCTCGCGGAAATAGCGTTGCCGGGTACGAAACATTTTCAGTGAAAGACATTCCATTCTCTTTCTGTCTCTTCCTTCTTCTTCTTTTTTTTCTTTCTTTCTTTCTTCTCTTATAAGAATACTATTTTCATTTTCTTCTTTTAAACCAGTTAAGGGTTAGAACGTCCGTCCTACATTTTACTAACATTACCAAGGACATTAATGCAAAGTGTGTACTCGACGTTGGTAGCTGCATTCTAAAAATAAAGAAATAACAAATTTTTCTTAATACCTACGTGTGAGTAAGAACCAGTCTCGCATTCAAACGTATACGATAAAAGTACAAAGGGAGTCAAAAAATAAAAAAAAATAAAAAGAGAGAAAGAGAAAAAGATATAATACTTAAGGTTATGCAAGATTGCGTAATAAAAACATGAAAAGAAGAAAAATTTATTAAAAAGTCCACGTGTGTGAGTAAGCACCAATCTCGTGTTAAAATGGATATGATAGAGGTATATACATATACAGGGAAAAAGATATACCTAAATTTAACCGAGCGTACTTAGTCTGAAGAACGTTCAGTGTGAAATAGTATAGTATACGAAAAAGAAAAAAGAAAAAACAAAGAGAAAAGGGGAGAAAGACAATAGAAACGATGAAAGTGGTTTCGCGCATAAAAGCAGTCGATAACACATAGAAGCTTTAGCTGACCTTTACTTTTGCCGCCCATCCACGATCATCGTCGACATGAAACTATCTCTCACTCTCTCACTCTTCTTTTTCTTTCTTACGTTTCACCCTGTGGAGGCCGCAAGCACTCTCCCTTGCACTGTACAGTAGATATTCCCAACATTTATGAAAACTGAATGTAGGTTAGAACTTTAGAATCGACCCACATTTTCGTCTAACCTTCGAACCCGCTACTTTCGTCCTTCTCTCTGAAAGTGTTACCTAAGAGAGAAAGAAAAAGAGAAGGAAAAAGAGAAAGAAAAAACAAAGAAAGGCTAAAAGTCAGTAGTGAAATATACGTTTATTCTACTATAACGTCTGTACATTTGATCGTTTCTACTACTTAAATATACGAACGAACGAACGAACAAACGAACGAACAAACGAACGAACGAATGTAGAATCAAAGAAACTTTCTCTTTTTTTGCTTTTTTTTTTTTTGTTTTACGTTTGCGTCTGAATTGTCGTCGATGTGTCGACTTTTCAATTTGTACGTACAAATCGTAAAAGGTTGTATGGAACAATGGGCCAGCTTTTACGAAGTAGGACAGTATTTCTGTAAATTCGTGGAACGGACCTACGTTGAATGTATGAATAGTACAGGTATATGTACGCACGTGTGTATGTTTATGTGTATGTATCATACGTTCAAAGGCTTTCCAAGGCTCCTGAAAGCTTTCAAAGGATATATACGAATGGTTACTAAATTTAAGACGAACTTACGACGCGTAATAAGAGCCTTCAGTGGGAAACCATTCGAATGTCCATTCAATATGTTCATCGAGATATGAAATATATACATGTTTGTGCATGTGTGTATATTTAAATGCATAGATAACAAATTCATTAATCATTAATCAATAAAGTTTATTATTTCAAAGATAAAGATATCAATATTTGTAGTTATGTATATTGTATTTTAGCTTTAATTACATCGACAAAAGAGCAAGTACTTTCGCACGTTCTGATTCGATCGAGCATCGTTCATTGCGATTATCCTACGAGAGATACGTGAATCGAATTAACCCTTGAAAATCTATTGTGTCCGTACCATAAGCATACTATTGAATACAACTACATCCTTATCCTCTGCTTTTGGGTTTTATCATATCTATTTCATTGGAACAGATTATTATTTTGTTCAACTTTTCTTTCAAAAATCAAATACCTGTGTATAATTTATATTCAATTACCAAATTTAGTGTCTAATAAATATAATTGTTCATGTGCATAAAATAATAGAGAAAAATACAATTATTATCATTTGAATATACTTTCGATTTCCCAACTCGTTCATTATCATTAAATTCAATTATTCAATTAGTAAATAATGTCATTGTGTCCTATATCGCTAGCACGAGAGGAACGTTGAACGTAACCACAAATACGGGCAAACCAAACCGCGAAGCCGAACTATGCCGATTGATTTACCTATCGATTACGTGCCATGCTAAATTGATTTTCATTCTATCAGAGAATATAATGATAAATATACACATACACATACAAAGATACCCAAGATACGTGTTAACGTTTTTCAATGATTTTTCTTCTACAGAGAACAAATCTTTGCAAAACGAAGCCCGATCTTCGCACCTTCTATTCTCTCTTTCATTCTCCTTTTATCATTTTTTATTCTTTTTTTTTTTCTTGTTGTTGTTACCTATTCTCTTTCTCTCTTTCTTTCATTTCAATCTTTCTTTCATTCACTCACTCACTCACTCACTCACTTGACAATGCACTCAAGTGCCGTCGATGTGCGGTGAGTGTGAACGAGGCGATTAACCCCGCATCGGTCCCCCTTATCAAGCGATTCACCCCTTTTACTTCCTATGTCGTACCACCATTCTCTTTTCTTTTGCACACGCACGCACCAGTGTACAGTCTTTATCAAAATACTCGGAGTGATATAAGGTCTTTATACTTCGTCAACACGATAATCAAAAAAAAATGTTAAAGAAATAAAACATGAAATGTTTACAAAATCACATCTCTTTAAAATGTAAAGCTCAATTTTCTCTACAAAACGAAACTAATAAAGCAGATCAAAGTAAACAACAATTTAAATTCGTATTTAATTACTCACTCTGTATATCAAAATGTCGTTAACTCCGATTGACATTCTCGAACGAGTGACGAATACTAGATATTGATGAAAACCTACTGTTACCAAACAAACAATAAATAATACGTCGATAAATGTCAAAAATGAATACACGAAAAGAACAAAATACAAACAAACAAACAAACAAACAAAAAATATCTTCCTCAAATAATAGAAAAAAAAAAAAAAAAAGAAAGAAACTAACAAAGTTGATGTAACATCGATAAAAAGAATAACTCGTGGAAACTGATAGTATAATCGTTATCGAAAAAAACATCTCGACAATCTCATAGTCCCGCACAGTTAGACACTCGATAGAAATGAAATACTTTTGATAGGAACTGTATATATAGATACGGGGATATACAGGCTCGTCGATAATCGACACGCGCGAGCATATGCTTTTTACTACTACTCAAGGGGAATGAGAAAGACAGAGAATTGATAAGAGAGAGAGAGAGAGAGAAGAGAGAGAGAGAAAAAATGAGAGAGGGTTGCGTACACCGAGACAGTCGCATTCAACCGTGTCGATTTCACGTTATCGATGCTGTGAACAACGCGATTTACCAACCAGGAATAATTTCCCCTTCATTTCAACTACCACCAGTTCAACCCCCTTTTTATTTATTGTTATTGTTGTTGTTATTTATCACGCGACAAGAGATTAAATTGAAGAGATTTCTAAATCCATGATCATTTTACAAGGCTTATCGTAGATATTTGAATTTCTCGTGTTCTTTCTTTCCCTTTCTCGTTCTCTTCTTTTCTTTTTTTCTTTTTTTCTTTCTCTCTGTGCATATTTTATTGGATAATCATTCTTTGTATATGTATATATGTAGATACATCCGTATGTATGTGTGTGTGTGTGGCTCCCCCTTTCTATTTATTAAATCGTATAGAATTTCTCTTGATTTCATTTCCATCTCGTTTAGTCTAATTTATCGAGAATGTATTCCGATAGAATAAATGAGAGATAGAATAGGATTGATAAATTAAGCGTTAATTAAAAGCTCCGAACGAGAATGATATATATATATTTATAGTAAAATTGATAAAAGAGCGTAAAGTATTTTAAAAGCCTAATAAATTAGGTTTTCCAACGTGAAAACTTTTATCCGTTATATCGGATCAGTTTTTTAGATTCCTTGAATTGTTCGTTTATTGGAGAGAGAAAGAGAGAGAGAGAAATTCTTTAAATTCCGATCGAAATACGTCAAAGTTGTTTAATATTAATGGACAAATATTTTAATTTCTTAATTATTAATGCATAAAGCTTAATCTATGTGCTTATAATTGTTCTCAAATTTGTACTCTTTGCATTTCTAATGCAAATACAATTTTATTTTCTTGTTATTCATAATTTGACAGAAAAATTTCGGTTACTTACAATTATTATATCATAATTATATGAAAATATTAGTTATAAAATTAAAGTTATAAGGATTTAAATAAATGAATGAGAAGAAAACAATGAAATTCGTTACGTTAAAAATACATGAAAATTAATTATACTTTATTTTATCCAGATTGAGGAAAAAATAAAGGGAATTTGTGATAAGTTACGCAATACGGGGATTAAGGTTGTTGCATTGAATAATTTAGACAAAATTATAAAAATCTCTTTGGCATGTGTAATATATAAAATATAAAAGAATTTTTTTATGAAAAGAGCCATACGAAAAAAATGCTCGTTCCTTGATTAAAAAAAAAAAAAAAAAAAAAAAAACAAAAAAAGAATTAATAGAAAATGTAGAACATTCTGGTAAATTTTTTCTTGTGGTAAATAAATCTACTTCTATTACTCGAAATGCTTTTTTTTTTTTTTTTTTTTAGAAATATATCTATTTCTCGAAATTCACGTTGTACTTTTGGTTGATAGTGTATGAAAATGAATTAAAATACGAAAGAAAATACATACTAGCTTACTACATATGTACATAGGTGCAAACATGCACATACGTATGTGTAGGTGTGCATCAATAACAGGTGGGTCGATCGCTTCTCATCGTCCTTTCGGCTGTACTTTGGCAAAAGTCCAAGCGCCTTTTACGCTGGATGTATTTCGCTGCCAAAAATGATTACACGCCGATTACAAGGGCGATCCCAGTTTCGTAGATACGAAGAAGAAGAAGAAGAAGAAGAAGAGGAAAAAGTCCAGAGCTGAAAGGATTGCTTGTCCGACTTCGTAACCGCGACGAAAGTTCTCTAACCTTCATCTTCTTTTTCTGTCCTCTTAAGTACTTGCATCTCGTAATTATACTCGAAATTCATTTCATTTATTATCTTTTTTTATAGAATAAGAAAGAAATTAAATTTCATTAATTGACATTTAATTTATCGCGAATGGTCAAACGATTTAAATTAATTTAACTTCTACATATATTTAATCTTATTATTATATAATGATAAATCATTTAGCAAATAATTTCAAGCTTTCGTATATACATATATTTTATTTTTATATGCAGTGGCACACGAATACACACATAACTTTATCGACGTTTTATTTCAAATCATGGCTATCTAAAAGTTAAATCTAACATTAATATAAAAATATTCTATCGTTCATAACTTAAATAAAATTTTCCGAATTCCAGAGTAGAGATGAGAGCAATTTAAGAAACAACTATGTATCTCGAATATTTCAAAAGTATAAAACGTGGCAATAAAATAGCAAAGCTCTTTCGTAACGTTTTCTCTTTGAGAAGGAAAGACAAGAAAAGTAGGTGGGTAGGCTAAGTTGGACTGGTGTGTTAGTAGTACTTCTGGTAGAGTAGGAGTGCAAGTAGGGGCAAGTAAGGGGGTGGTAAGTACTCGGAGATTTCTCGGGGCCGGCCAACATCCCCTTAGTAGGTTTTAAGGGCGACTCGGGCCAGCTCGAGCTATGTGGATCCTTATTCCCGGTATCTTCTTCTTTCGCTTTGTCTTCTTTTTTCTTTCTCTAACACACACTCGTTCTCTTTCTATCTTTCTTTTTATCCAGCTGTGGCAGCGGTTGGTTGGCGTACTCGAAACGTTGTTTGTACTACCTGTTAAGGGATAGAGTCGAGAAGGAAGCCAAGCCAACGGCGAATCGTGACACTACACCTAACGAGGACACAATCCGCGCTCGCGACCCTTTCATCTACCCTTTCGCCCTTTACTGCTCTGCCAATCCCGAGTCTCTGTGTCAAGAGCCTTGCTACTTTCCCGCATTCTAAATAACCCATTCACGAGAAGATACTCCTCATTTTCCTAAATCATCATCATCTACTTTCTTCGAAGAATTCTCCTCCTCCTCCTCCTCCTCCTCCTCCTCCTTCTCCTCCCTCTCGTCTAACACCCGCAAGCTCATTCAACTCATTTGACTAAATTATTTGTCTTTTATTTTCACATTTACTTTTTACACGGATAGACGACGATTAATGGGATTTTAATTCATTTTTACTTTCTTCCTTTTTTTTATTTTCTTAATTATCGTTAATGGCGTAACTTGTTCTCAGGTGTTTTTAACGGAGTGTTAAAAAAAAAAAAAAAATAAGAAACTATAATTTCTTATCTTTTTTTTGTTTTGTTTATTGTTCTTTTTTAAATAAATACAGAAATTTATTTGAAGTAAATTGTGTACAATTACTGTACCACATTGTCCGTTCTTATACAGAAAACGGTGAGAATCCGTTGGAATAATCGAATACGCGTGTATTCGTTCGGCAAACTCAATTCGTATACTTGAGATGGAAATCGAGTTCGTTGAACCGTTTGCGAGAAGTCCACCGTTTATAGTTAGCTCTAAATGATCGACCAACCAGCATAATCTTCGCGTTAAAGCCTTGGTTATGTTTCCTTCAGCGATCTTTCCCGATCGGTGGACCACCAAATTATCTTCCGCCAGATTTGCCAAACTCTGAACGGTAAACTTCGAGTTCTCGTACACCCACTAGGATGACGATCTTCCTACGTCGTTACGTGCCTCGTTTGAGCTTCGTAAAGCTGATCGTAAATACCAACGAGCTATCTAAATTCCTTCCCTAACAATCGATGTATAATAAAATATGTATTCAATGTTTTATGAAACGATAGAGTAAAACTTAAGTCAACAAAACGTGTGATAAGGTATTTCAAATATGTTTCAAGTTAAAATATATGTGACAGTTTATATAACTAAAAAAAAATTACGTGATTTTACACTAAAAAAATAGACAGTTCTCGTAGGTGCAACCCCTTAATTCTTCAAGACTGTTCGTTAAAGGACCAATAAAATAATCACAAGAGTATTCGTAGTCACCCCTAATTATTAATTGTAAATAATTAATATTGTAATAACTCGTAATGAAAAGTTTCAATTATTTTTCTACACAGAAAAATATTTTTTATTCATAAGACTTTTAAATCGATTTACATTTTATTGAGAAATGAACATTTAGTAAAATAAAATTTAAACAAATCAAACATCATTTGTTCAAAATTGACAGTGAAAAGGGTGAATGAATGCAAATACTCTTACAACTCGCAATGTAAGAAATGAAATTAACGGAAGACTGTGTTTGATTCGAGCTTGTTCGAATCGAGCTGTCTAAAACAAAGGAAAAAAGAGTGAAAAGAGAAATAAAATAAAATAAAAAAAAAAATAAAAAATGTCGAGGTTTCGAGATAACGTCGATTTCGTAAAGGATGACAGCTTTCGCTATCGTGGAGGACAAGGAAGAAGAAGAAGAGAGGGTGAGAGTAAAACTGGATGGTTAGAAGGGAAAAGAAATTAAACGAAGAAGAAGAAGAAAAAAAGAAAGAAAGCGATAGTGCAGAGGGTTGTTTAATTCGACGTAGAAAAGACGAGAGTAAAGGATAGGGGATGGGTTGAGACGAGAAGAAGTATCAAATGGATGAAGGAAAAGTAGACGCAACGAACGAACGAACGAACGAACGAATGAACGAACGAATGAACGGATGGAAAGGTGGATGGAAGGGCGGATGGAAGGGCGGATGGAAGGGCGGATAGACGAACAGACGGACAGACAGCTAAATTGCTATTTCGCGAAACGAAAGGGCGACAGCGTTAGTTCTCTCGAGTCCTGTAGAAAATGAACCGAATTATATATATATATATATATACATGAGTTCTGTGTAATATACTTTTGCACTAGCTAAGATTAAGATTATAAGATAATATAAACTCTAACTTGTAGTTTCTGCGTACCGAAATACAAGTATACATAAATACACATACACACACTTCCCTAAGGATATGCATTTATAAGTATACACATACACTACAAAAAGATATAAATATACATATGTACGCAATAAAAAAAAAGAAGAGACACGCGCATACACATATAAACATATGCACATACAAAAAATAGAAAGATGAATTCATACAGGTACACGCTGAGAGGCATACATACACATATGCGCATGCACAAATACAAAGAAAAGAGACATACAAAGCTCGGTGAAATATTCAATTTTTCAACAAAGGTAAAAGAAACTAGACGTGGATTCGGCCAGAATTTATTCGCTTTCGAATATGGTTGATATTAGTATTGGTAGGTACAAGGAAAAGAGGACGATAAAAATGACAAAGAGAAATAAAGAGAGACAGAGAAAGAAAGAAAGAAAGAAAGAGTGGGAAGGGGAGGAGGGAGGGAGGGAAGGACACACAAGAGGACACGAAAAGGGCCGGCTTGTGCCAACTTCCGTGATTCTCTATCTTTCCGCCCACCAAAACTTATTCCATAAAGATTCTTGTCGAAACTTTCATATTGCCAAATAAAAAGTCAAAAGATAGAGAAAGCAGGATGCGCGAGAGCTGTCGCTAATATAGCCGAATAGCTTTGATCTATCATTCTCTCTCTTTCGTTCCTCTGACCCTTCGAATCGTTATTGATAGTCCGCTTGACGATATCGATATTGGATTTCATCCTACGATCGATACTCGAATCAACTGTAACCATCGTTGATACTACTATTCTTTGACGTTCTTTCTTCTCTTTCTCTTTCTCTCTCTCTCTCTCTTTTTGTTTGATTTTCTTTCTTCCCCTTTTTCATTTTTCATTCTAGGTAATTACATTCCTTTATCTTATCATAAAGGTATTTCTTGAAAAAGAAACGATCTATTCTCATCGAAGAATATTTTTCTCACTTTCTTCCATATGTGTGTCTTATCTTCACTCTTTAACTTTTTCTAACGAAAATCGATTCGTATAAATGATATCTCGAGTAATGCATTTATAATACCGATCAAAAATTGACGTATGCATTAACTAAAACTATTTATTTCTTATTATAACAGAGATAAAGAATCTATCAAAAGACAAGAGTAATTCATCAGCTTATGAAAAAGCTAATAATTAAAAACACAAATAAAGCTAAACGCTTAAAGTATTGTCATGTGACACAATAAATAGCACTAATTAATGCGTAAGGCTTATTACATGTAATTTAATAAATAAGATGAATTTTCATACCAGTTGTGTTCTGATAAAATACGTGGAAGAATAAAGGAAGGTGCATTAACAAAATGTAACCTGTAGTGTTTATACGCATACAGCATGTAATGTATAATGCAATGTATCCAAAACTTTCAGATGCTGTAGTGTAACTATGTAAATATGAATAGTATTTCTCTTCTTCTTGGTGATATATTTTCCAGGAGTATAAAACACCTAATACGGGATTATTATCTGGAAACACGACCTCTCGAAAATATAACTTTACATTGTCGCAATGATGTTCTATATCAGGAAAGAAAGTTAACGAATAATTCGTAAATGATATTACACAAATGTACTGTAAAGTACTACTTTGACTTTACATCGACATTTCTTATCGTACTTTTCGTCCTCGATACGAAGAACGAATTTCAAATTTCCCTGCTAACGTTCCACCTTCTCTATTTTCTCTCTCTCTCTCTCTTTCTCTCACTTTCTAGCTTTCTAGCTTTCTAGTTTTCTATATATAGCTTTCCTTCTTTCTTTCTCGTCACAAAGTCCGCAATAAGTTGAAAGCACTACTATGGTCGAACTACGATCTTGGAATTCCACGCACGTACAGCCGATTGGAACTTCGTTTTTCAATACCTTTGAGACCTGCCGCAAAAGTGGTTACGCCTGTACTTTCTCTCTCTCTCTCTCTCTCTCGAATAATAGCAGAAGCAAAAGCAAAAGCAGAAGCAACGCTGAACTATACGCGTCCTAGCTCTAGCTAAGAATTTTATTGGAACGCAAGGAAAAATCTTTTTTTTTTTTAAGTATCCTCCTCTCTTCAACGTAAGGTATTCGTATTATTTGATACGTTTCTGTCGAATTCGTATCTTTAATCCTTTTCTTTTAACCTTTGTATTTAACCTTTTCCAAAAGAATTTCATTTTTTTTTTTAAATATTTCAATAAAATACATCATCTTGTAAAATCATTAGAAAAATGAATAACTCTTTTAATATTTTATTTTTACTCTTAAATTTATGATTCGATTTCAAGCATTTAAACAATTTTATTTCATTTTTTTGTCAAATTTCTATCAAATAATTTTTATAAGATAGGTATAATAATTTTCTATAAATTTATTTCATTTTAAAATCATATTAACGTAAGTTCGTAAATGTTTGCTAAAAAAAAAAAAAAAGATATATAATAAAAAAATGTAGAAATTATTGGTTTTTCATTTTAAATTTTAAAATATACAGAGAGACATATAATTTAGCATGTGATAAAAATGAGTAGATCGTGAATTATTTTCATTTTAATTTCGCGATTATTATTACTATTATTATATTATATTATATTATATTATAATATATAAAAATAGTCGAAAAATCGTCGAAGTGTGCAAGAAAATGTAGATAAAAATTAGTAGAAATAACATCGTGATTGCTTGTACCGTTCGAAGGGTGACGTTCAGATTGACGTTCGTGTCAAGAGGGTTGCGAGGGAAAAGAGGTGACTCGAAGCAATTATTTTCGTGCTCCAAATACTATTCCCAATTACGTCCTCGACTCCAGAAGCGTATCGGAGTATTCGTCGATCCCCAAAATTTTCACCCACCTCGTACACTCACTCGTTCTTCACTCCTCGAGCGTGATTTCGATAAATAAACAGCTTCCCGATTAATTTCATCAACGTTTAACGGACGAATCCTTTTTATCTGTTGGAAAAATGAAACACGAAAAAGGATACGTTCGAGCATTTTTTTAAATATTTTCTCCGATTAATAAAATTTTATCTCTTGCATATAAATTCAAACGAGAATAGTAAGAGAGGTGGGGGTGGAAACAATTTATCTTCGATTATAATGGAGATTTTTGTACGTTATTATCGAACAAAAGAAACAAGTAAATATATCTATGTGTGTATGTGTGTATACGTGTTTACACCTGCATGGTGGTACAAGGTATTGTTCGAAAAATAAATGTATATATTATATAATCTATATATGTACTTGAATATATATATATATATACGAAAATTCTATATACTATTTGTGTGAGATAACATTAGCGTGAAAAATGAAGCATTTTAATAGGTAATACGCATTACTTTGCGTCTCATTATCTCGTGTGATAAATTCAAGCACACGAATTTTACCTCGACTTAAATTTACCGATAATGTCATATCTGCATATGCTACAAACTATTTATATACATATAAATAGGGTTAACATTCTACTTGTTTCCAAAATTACATGTAAAAATTATTGATTATAAAAAATGACAATGTTTCTATCAATATTTACAATAAATCGAACAAAATAATCCTCATCAGGATCAATCAGATATATTGTGCTTACTAAAGAAAATATAGGAAACAAGAAAAAAAAAAAAAAAAGAAAAAAAAATCAAACGAACAAAGAAAGATTGAATGATATAAAGCGAATCGTATATCTCCATTTAAATTGATAAAACGCGTAACGTTGAAGAAATACGATTTAAAAGAAAAACGATTTCGTGAGGATTTTAAGTGATCGGAAAGCGTAGAAAGTCGAACTAAGCCGAGCTAAGTAAGACTCAGCGAAGCTTCGCTCGTCTCAAGACAAGAGAAGGAAGAACAAGACGAAGAAATGGGGAACGTAGCATCGACGATAGAGTCAAAAGAAAAAGAAACAGAAAGAGAGAATGTATGTTTGTTTGTGTATATGTATGTGTGTGTGTGAGAAAGAGAGAGAGAAAAAAGATTCACTTCGGTTAGCGTAGAGGGAGTTTCCTTTTTCTTGGGGAGAGCTTAAAACACAACCCCATTACCGGTAATCAGATGGACTCGATCCTTTGGGAATAGAAGCTTAGGCTCGAGCCAAAGCTCTATGAACGTATCAGGATATACTGACACGGTACGTGACCGTAATTGAAAGTTTTTGGAATTTCAAGAAGTTTCTCTTTTAGTAAGTAGTAACTTACCATCATCATAATCATCTTTCCAGTCGTTACTGTTGTTGTTTATGTTATTGTTTCTCGCTCTCATGCTATTCGATTTTATCCAAATAAACTCTTGTTCAAAATAAATCTATGTTTTAAAATACATACAAATATATTCAACATCATTTACATAATATGTGACTCTTATATAATAAATATACATATACTATTTTTAATAAATTATTTAATCAGAAAATTCATCGAAATGTTTTCGTTTATATTGATAGACGAGAGATTTCAATACAAAATCCAAATTCAATAGACCGAATTTTCGAATAAGAATTTCACGAAAAAAAAAAGAAATCTAAACATCCATGTAAAAAAAGAGAAACAGATGATCAAAATCTAAATATCATAATTTAAAGGTTGAATTTCGATTGAAAACTGAGTATTACCGAAAAATGTTTAACGATATGGATTATTGGAATGTTGTTTTTTTTTTCTTTTGATAAGCAATTACTATTAAACGAAAGTTATCGTTTTTCATGAAAATTAAACTAATATTTATTTATCTATTTATTTATTTATCTTTGTATCTATACGTATAGGATGAAAACGAAATATTCAGGATTTGAAGAGGAAAAGGATTGAACGATATCATTGGATCTCGATCATTTATATAATTTCCGATGAAAACGAGGCTATTAAAATGTTGCGGGCCGCTACGTTGAATAATTTTCCTGGTATTACTACGATGAATACCAGATATTCGTGATTCTACTTCATACACCTAATTATCGGATCGCGTTCAATTAACATTATTTTCAAATGTGTCGTTCCTTTCTTCCTTCGTTCCTTTTTTTCCTCTTCTTTATTTCTCTCTCTCTCTATTTTTCTCTTTCAACTCGCATTACGTGTCATCATTACGTGTCCATAAAATTTTCCGAATTATCCTTGCGTTATTACTCTAATTATGCTATGCGTGTCGTATATAATAAACATATTTGATATTAAACCATCCACATATATTGTAAATCATTTTAACAAACAAATTCGATGCATTCGCTTTTCTCCAAATTTTCCAAATATATAATTAAATGATTTTAAATAAATATAAGATTATTTCTTTAATAAAAGTAAATTTCGAAATGAAAATTAATAAACAAAATTTGTATAAAATATTTCTTTTAAATTAAAAAAAAAAAAAAATCATAGAAATTATGACACAATACTTTTCTCCCTCAAATTTATCATCATATTCTGTAAGTAAAAATAAGAACAACTAAATGTTATACGAGTATTGGCTTTTAAAGGTTTTTTTTTCTTTTTCTTTTTTTTTTTTTTTTTTTTTTTATTAACACCAGATGTACAATTGAAAACGATCGTAAAATAAATTCTTCGCGCGTATTGGAAATACGAATCTCAGTCATCTAGGGAATTTCGAGGGGATAATTTTCACGCCTCCCAATTCTTCATGCCATCGCTACGCACGCACACCATAAAATATAAATAAATAACTATTCTACACACATAATAGAATCGAAACGCGATTATTTCAAAATGCAGAAACTCGATAAAAGATCATTGTCCTCCCTAGTCATCGTAGTTTTTGATCTCAACATTGTTGTTATTCTATTATTGTTACTATATCCGTACTCAAAAGATGGCTTTAAATGCTGTCAGATTTATCGAACGTGCGCGTGAAACTAAAACCATAATGCTACGAGACACTAATATATCAATACACATACAAACATACATAAATACATACATTTACCCATACATATTTATTCATACAAACATCCATACATACATACGTATATTATGCATCCAAACATACATAAATACATAAACATATTTATACATATAAACAAACACATCTGCATATATACATGCATGCATATGTATATATAGAAATATATATATATATAATATGTTTGTGTGTGTGGATGAGTAGCACGATCCACGTTGTTCGGTAGATTGGTCAACGACACGCTGGAATGGAACACATCAAAGGAAACTTTTTACCACGATCTAATTAACGTCGACTTTGCAACGTATCGATAGTCCACTGACCGTAGAATGGAAATTGTTTCACTCACCTCTACCTAATCGTTTTCCTCCTACACCTAAAACACACCGCTTCGCTAGCAATGGATGAATGGAAAATTGTCAACGTGTTAAAGCTTCGACTCGTGAAAGACAATAATAGAACACAGTGCCGATAACCTTTCAATTTTTCACATAATTTTCTCTTATATCATTTCATTTACATCATTAGATTATTATTCTTATTTGACGGTATTCAATGATTTTCGTTTATGAAAATGCAATGCCTCATACTCTTCTCCCCCATATGTTTTATGTTTCTTCATTTAAATTGATTTAAATTGCTTGATACTTCCTGCATTTGATATACCAAAAAAAAAAAAAAAAAAGAAAGTAAACAAAAAATATAATAAAAGTTTAATTATATAATTGTAGATATTTTGATTAATTTTGATAAGGTTTCAATTATGAGATTTATTTATTATGCAAATCAATAAAATATAACAATTTTATTAGAAATTATTATTATTTCTAATTTATTATTATATAATATATTATTATTTCTACATTATATAATACTATTATATAGTATTAATATTATTAGAATTAATATTATAATACAATTTGTTGTTGTTTCATTTATTAAAAATACAATTCTTACATTTTCATATTTCATTTTTTTAACATACGATCATTTAAAGTGTTCGTGTTTGTTAAAAAAAAATATTGACACGAGTGAAAATAATATAAACAATTTTCTACAATTAATTTAATCATAAATATGACGAAATGAATACTAAATAATAACAATATTAACTAGATAGTGATAATTGGTATCATAATTAGGATATATATATAATTGAAGGAATTTACATTAGAGTAAACACGTGAAGGTAATAATAAGAGAAGTAAATAAGTATGAACAATATTGGAAGCTTGGTAGACTGTAGGAAATGAGAAATAAATAAAGCAAGAGCGGACTTAAGTTACAAACTCAAAATGGAAAGTTCCATGAGCAAGCTGTTAACAAGCTGGTATGAAACTTAATGGAAATCCTTCTTAGGGATGGTAAGGAAACGAAGGAAATTTGAAAAGGATTAGGTTGGTCGAAGAATGAAACGGAACGTAGTCTCTTTCACGTACGTGGAATAAAAAAAAAAAGATTAAAGAGAAAGAGAAAGAGAGAGAGAGAGAAAAAAAGGAAGAAAAAAAAAACTCATCTGTTTTTTTTTCACTCGTTTCAACGAAAGAGTTAAAGAATATCATTTAGGGAAATCGTCGGACTATAGTAGAGCATAGAACCAAAATGAAAGAAGGTATTTACTAATGAAGGGGCAGGATTAAATGAAAAAAAAAAAAAAAAATGAAGGAAGAAGAAGAAGAAGAATAAGGAGGATAAAAAAGAAAAGTAGAAAAGGAACAGGGATGAGAGTAAGGCGCAACTTTATTACGTTTTGAATGGAAAGTTTTTATGAAACCATTAGCGATAAAGCACGAAAGCTTTGGGTGAATACTCGAAAGATCGAGGAAAGGGATATGCCTACAAGTAAAATATTATTTTTCTTAGAATTTCAGTAATATGCGTAATAATTGAACCTTGTACAAATTGAAGATTAATTAAGAACTAAATTTACATGTGTTGTTAAAAAAAAAATAAAAAGAATGAAAAGGGAAGTAAAAATTGTTAAAAAAAAAAAATGCATGAACTTCGATAGGATCAACGTGATTGGTCAATTGGATTAACGTAAGTAAAGGGTGAAAGAGAATAAAGAATAAGACGAAGATAAAGAAATAGAAGAAGAAAGGACCAAAGTAAAAGAGAACGAAAAAAAAAAAGAAACAAAAGTATCAAAGTAACAATAGAAAAGGAACGGATCTTTTCGCGAACGTGGCTTCCCTTTATATACCAATAGCAACGTCTTTTTTACTCTCAGTATTCTTAGCTTGGAATCTGTACTAGTAGCATTGTCCAGATTGTAGGTAGTCAGTGTCGGAAGAGAAAGAAACACTAAGAAAAGACATTTTTTCAAAGAGAGTTGTTATCTTGTGTTCTCTCTCTCTCTGCAAAACGTTGTCCGAGAATGTACATTTCATATATAACAAAACTAAAAGAAAAATAAATGCAAAGAAAGAAAGAAAGAGAAAGAGAAAGCTAATAGACTATGTTATATAAAGAAAATTCCCTAACCTAATCAAGTTATTTGACTTTCAGGGTTCGTCAAGCAATTTTTTTGCCATATAAATCATGCGACACGACTTCAGGTCGCCATACTGCATAGGTCTGTCTAGTGAATCTAATACTAAAAATAGAAAGGAAAGTGATGTTAAAACAATGATAACACACCAAGCCCTTTTAAACAACGCTCGTATTACGACGTTAAAAAATGTTAATCTGATTACTGAATCATCTGTGTAGGGATTGAAATATGACACACTATTAGTTTAAATTGTGCATTTAAATAAAAGTTGAGGTTAACTGCAAAATATGATTTCCATTTTTTTATTTCTGATTTGAAGGTGTCTCCTATTTCTAGTCTCCAGCAATTCACGAACTCAAAGCTGCTATCCAATAATAAAAGGCGAGATTGAGATTGCTCGAGTGGTGGAGGTAAGATCGAGGTAAGGGGTCATCTAAAGAAGGTAACAAAGACGCTAGGAAGATAGCGTGATATTGGTGGCAATGGTGATGGTGGTGGAAGTGGTGTTGGTCGATCGAATACGTCGAAAAGGCGAATAACCTAAAAGAGAAAAGAGAATTCATACAGAAAGTAGAGTGAAAGATGTAAAAGAGAGAGAGAGAGAAAGATAGAAAGTGGTATTTCTTGCCAGATATGAGTCACTGACCCGTGCATAAATGAACGTTATGAATCCTACAGGCGGAATATTCATCCCCTTGGTGCCCTCTACCCTTTGGCTCGTT
Source organism: Polistes dominula (assembly GCF_049000335.1). NCBI lineage: Eukaryota > Metazoa > Arthropoda > Insecta > Hymenoptera > Vespidae > Polistes > Polistes dominula. The sequence goes on from NW_028300879.1 coordinate 869,978, forward strand.
CGATTGGAATCGAAAGCATCGACGCTGCGGTGCCATATAGAGAAAATCAAGGATGTAGGAGAGGATGAAGGAGACCAAGGAAAGAGAGAAAAAGAGAGAGAAGAGGGAAAATTGGGGTGAGTTGGCTGCGTGGCTGAAATGGCCTCATCCTGACTGAATGAGAGAGAAAGAGAGAAAGAGAGAGAGAGAGAGAGAGAGAAATAGAAAAAAAGAAATCATAGACAGTGCGAGAGAAAGAAGAAACCTTTTCTATCTTGGCATAAGATCGAGAGGAAATCTTTGGGATCGTGAAAAAGAGAGAGAAGATTTTCCAACGTTTCATAGGGAAAGAAAAGCCAAAGATGTTGAAAGAGAGGGCGGTAGAGGGATAGAATCGTAGACACCCTTCTTTCTACCAACGTCGATGAAAATCGCGCACAATTTACTCCAGCATAATCATAGCTGCCACGCTTCTACGGAATAATGGATAACGTCTTGGAACATTTTCTTGTTGCCATACCACTAGCACTCGCTTATCCATTCCTTCAAGAATGACCCTTTTTCAATCGTTTTATTTTTTTTTTTTTTTTTTTTTTAATTCAATTATTAACTATGGAACTTTAATCGTAATCAAATGTTTCTTTTTCATTTCAACTCAAGATTCTTCAATAATTTTCTAAACATAGACTCGAAGTTAAGAGAATGAAACCATCATGAAAATTAGACCTTATTTTTCATAGTTCCAAGATAATAGTATTCTCCATCCTTTTTTTCATTGCAGTAACCTCTCACTCGTTTAAATTTTATATATGATAAATAAAGGAATAAAAATTAACGTTTGACAAATTTTCAAAAATAATTCTCAATAAAATTCATCCAATTGTAGGAATAAATCAAATCAAATCAAATCAAATAAATAAAAGCAAATATCCAAAAATTCGTCAAAGATCTTGAACAAACAAGCAATAAATTTGAATCATAAAAAGTTAAGTATACAAATTTTATAATAAAATGTAAAACAAAAAATAAAAAAAATTGATACGATGAAAATTAAAAAAAAAAAAACTGTCCAAAATTTGTCACAAATTGATGTCCCCCTGTTCTTTTGTTCCTATCAAATAGCACGTAGTAAATGTTCCAGAGAACCTTTTTTTATTATATCTAAATACCTAAACGTAAACCAGTAAAAAAAAAAAGGTGATCTCGTTAACAATAAATTCCTTCTCACTTTGCCCTTATCGATGAAGTAAAAGATAAGAAACTTTAGAAGATATTAAAAGAAACACTTGAAGTCAAGTTTTTGAGGGGATGAAGGGAGGGAAGAGGGATTTAAAAGAAGGATTCCTAGAAAGATACAGAGTACCAGCCAATAAAGACAAAGCATAAAACCCAAGATATGTAAGGGAAAACGTTACTCTGTAAATTTGAGAAGAATGATCCTTTGTATAACAAAGACTGGAAAGAAGGAAAAGAAGGAAGGATTGTAGTAGGATCCCTTCTTTGAAGAATCGCTTTGGAAGATTTAAAGAGATATGAGTGGAAACTACAAAAAGAGTGATGAAGGTGGTAGGTGGGTGGTCGGTGGTAAACGTGTAGAGAGAGAGAGAGAGAGAGATAGAAAGAAGGGGACAGAAGAAGTGGGACAGGAGATTCTAGTAAAAGAAATCAGGACGTCCGTTCGTCCCCTTCGCTCGGACAAGACTGCGAAAATATTTGAAGTTGCGACGGTGAAGGAAAAATAAGGAGATTCCTTTGATAGGAATGCACGAGAAAGAACAAAAAAAAAAAAGGATAAGAAAAAAAAATCTTGTTGAAAGAAATTGTTCTACACTAGGACAACGTGAAATAAATGAAAATTACTTTGGCTGAGTAGTTTTATTATTGGATGAGTAAAAATTGGACATATCTATGAATCAATAATCATTTTTATTATATGTTTGAGAAAATTATGAATAAAAGACCAAGTAAGGTTGTCGAAAAAAATATTTAAAAATAATATTTTATAATTTTCATAAATACTAATAAATATATGTTTGATTTATCTTTGATATGATCTATCTTTTAGAATTCGAAGAATTTCGTTAGTAAAAATAAACAAAAAGAAAAGATAGAAAGAGAGAGAGAGAGAGAAATGAAGAAATCGAAGGAGTATTTTAAATGGAAAGCCAAGCAGTTGAATTCTCGTGACAATAAAATCTATCGTTCTTCGATGAAAGCAAGCCAAATCAATAGATTTTCTATCTCAATTGTGAAATATGATTTCTGCAAAGAGAAAAAGTAAAAGAGAAAAATAAGAAATGTCTATGTGTATGTCTGTTATTTCACACCTTGTACAAAAATACAAATGTAAAGGGCTTATGTGTAAGACAATGATTTGCGTACTATTAATCACGATAAGACAATGTTAAATATGATCGTCGACAGTCAGAAGCCAATCTGACATTGAAACGAGCGAATCTCTGTCTTTGTCTCTGCAAACATTTTCTTCTCTCTTATTCCAATTCCTTAAAGTTCTCCATCCGATTCGATGTTCCGATAACACTGGATTATACCAGGAAATTATGCAGTCTTTCTGATAAGATCCATCCTACGAAATTTCAACGTTCGTAGAAGTGCAGGACCTAACCACTCTATCTCTACATCTTCTTCCTTCCTTCCTTCCTTCCTTCATTCCTTTAGCCTTCTCGCTCTCTCTTTCTTTTTCTCTATCTCTCTTATACGTTCATCTATCTACCTGACTTTCTCGCCAAATGGCAACACGAATCTTTATGCAAATATCCGAATCTCCGCATAATACTAGTCATAAGCCTCTCCGCGCTTGTCTTGTGCCGCTTCACGGAAGATGGTGTCTACACTTTGTGCTCACTTTGCGATATTGCGTGTAACTTACAAGCACTCGACTTCCGTTGAACATTACTCCTTTCGAAGCACCACCATTACGACGATCTTCAAACGATCCTAACGAACCGTAAAAAAAAACCCCACGCTTTCGACTACTAATAAAAGTAGAAAAATAATAATGACATTACTTTTTTCTATTATAATTTCAAAATTAAACTGATACTTAGCCATTTTGATTTTTTTTTATGCTCAAGAAAATTGTTCGAACCAATCATGCAGATTTTGAACGAATATTCAAAACCAACAATGTTTTAATTATTTACATATAATCTTTAAATTGTCACAAACATTTTTGAAGTAACCTAATACGGTGTAGCATGATTAACATTGAATAATGTTATCCTTGTTTTTATGCTTACGAACACCAATGCAAATAGAAAAGAGCATATATTCATATACATATATATATAAAACGCATCGGTTTCACGATCGAAAGCTAACCGTTTTCTGCCGCCTTCGGGCATTTACCTTAATGAACGTCGTACGCCTTTATCGTTCGCCATTTGTCAGATCGTACTTTCAACCGAGAATTCAGCGTGCGCCGGCGGTTCTATCCATTCAGCTGAACCAACTATCCCGCACCCTAGCAATTTATTTTCATTTTCCCTTCGCGAACTCTTCTACACCTATATCGACACACCTACGTCGCAAGAACATACACACTACACTAAAACAAACGTAGACTCACCCAAACGTACACGGAGCACACAGACGATGCACACTTTTCGTGCTGAACGATTTCTCCAACGAAAGAAAAAGAAGAATGAAGGAAGGAAGGAAGGAAGAAAAAAAATTGGAAAAAACAAATTTGTAATCCCGCGACCACGATCCTCTTTGAATGATCGATTAAGATTAGGTAGCAACTATCTGAAATCCTTTCGATTCTCGTTTTTCAGTTTCTTTTTTTTCTCTATCTTTCTTTTTGTTTTCATTTCGAATGCTGTAATATCTTTCCTAACGTAAATAACATTTTGAAACTACTCTTTCCGACTGACATAATCCGATAAAAAGTGTACTTTAACCAATGGATATAAATAAATGTATATTTATATTTAGGTTTTATCTTGACTTGATATTTCTATTTGTAAAAGTAAGACGTTTTATCAGATTAACTGAAAGATTATTGATTATATAGCTTAACAGAAATTGGATGACTTAGATGGAAAAGCATTTTCCAATAACAAATACTGTCTAATTATAATTCAAAAATTAATAATCAACTTTTAGGAGAAGTACTTGACTTGAACTACTTAAAAAATCGAATTCACGGACCGGAAAACTTTTACGACAAATTTTTCATACACGGACAACAAATTTTGCACAGAGGATGATCATTCGCGAATGAGACCCATTGCCGTTACATTCTATCCAGTACACTCCTAATTTACATTCGTAAACAACGAACGGTTTCAAGGTACAATACCTATACATACGCAAATAGATTCATCGTACAGTTAGTTAATTACAATCGCGCGTGTATTCGCGAACTAGCGAAGTCGAGAAGACGTTTCGTTACTCACCTCTTTTACCTATCGTCGTATTGGGTTATCGAGATTTTGTTAATTGGATTGAAGTAATTTAATTACGTAAGAAAGGTGCCGAAGAATACCTACAAATTCAAATTCCTTATATACTTATTAAATAATATTGCTGTTTTTCTTGTAACCCTTTATAGTAAAAAATGTATTTTCTCATTTATAAATATATATCAGAAAGAAAACGATTATAATTGGTGTTCATTTCAAACGCGTAATTATGCGATTTATGAAAATATATAAACTTCAATCTAACGTAATAATTGTAATAATATATAATCTCAATTTGTTTTTTTTTTCCTAATCTTTCATTTAAAAAAAAACGAAATATTTTTTGTATTTATAAATATAAAATTATTTTTAAAAAATTATCTATTGTTTATTCAGTATACAAATTTAAGTAATATATTTAAATATATGAATAGAAGTCTGTATGAATACATACAAATTCAAATTCTTTACCTACTTATTTAAAGATATCGATTTTTTCTTACAACCCTTCATTTAAAAAAAAAAAATAATCATTTTACTTATTCAATAATATATTATAATGAAAAACGAACTATTCATTGAATATTTTCAAAAGAATCATTAAAATGTATTAAAATCTATAATATATTATATAATAGATAATATCAAAACTCACCCTCGGTGATTTTCGCTTGTTGACGCTTTCGACGCACGGGAAGTTGCCACACTGAAAACACACGAGATCAAATTTAAATAGTAGCTTGATAAAGTTCCAAGAATGGATGGGGTGATAAAGAAAAGAGAAAATATATATTGTTGTATCGTAGCTGTCGGCCATGTTCCTTTGAATTGCTATGCTCCGATAAATACTGAAATGTAGGTACGTACGTATATACACGGTATTATACATATAAATAATTTATGAGAGATAATCTATCGAGTTTCGCGTGTTACTCTCTCCATCCACACATTTGCGTGTGTTTACGCGTAACGCGTCTATGTATTATATTCATGTATACGTATGTTGGTGATAGAAAGAGAGGATAGGAGAGGGGATAGAGCTTGTCCGACCGAGTTGTGGCTGTACTACTTAGCCTCGCAACGGCTCGTAAATTCCGCTCGCATTATTTCGCAGCTTGTTTAAGCACGTACGCAAAATAAATCTAAACGATGTCCGCACGTCCTAGAAATTATAACAATTTCACTTGCACATGTGTCCATAGAGAAATAAATGTATACAGGATGTCCCCAAAATCAATTCACTAAAACGAAAAATGATTAAAGTTGATATATTTAATAAATATCATTCAAGTGGAGACCTTACATTTTTATTATCATTATGACACATTCTTATGTTTAAATGAAAAACAGGATATTATAATAATTCTGCTAACTCTTACTCCCAACCCATATAGGGGTCATTCATATGCAAGTACGAACAACCTACTAATACAGTATAAGGAAATTTATATGAAACTATGATACTCGAGTCAAAGCATGTTGATAAAGTTAAATAAATGTTAATTAAAAATTACTTGAAAATAAAGTAACAGGGAAAAGAAAGAGATGAATGATGAGGTCGGATTTTTCTAAATTTAATTTATTATTTATTTAGTTCTCTCATTTTTTCGCAATTTCGTCTACTTTCTCATCTTCTTCCTCTTTTAAGATTAAACAAGATATTAAATCGATGATGACTCTCGTCGTCGCGAAAGGAAGACGAGGAGGTCGGAACGAATGAGAGCAAGGAGAGAAAAAAAGAAAAAAGAAAAATCGATCGAGATAGAAAGACAAAGAAAGAGGGAAAGACATGGTAAGGGTTGAAAGATTGAAAAAGGTTAGAAGAGGAAATAGGAGGAAAATATGAGAGAAGAACCGGACTAGAGGTAGCAACCCGATATTTACGATGACTCGTTATTATCGCGAGAACGAGGACATTACGCGTTCCTAGACGTGCTTTTTAAGAGGCTATATCGTTGAGAACCAGATTGTGCGCCTATTTTCATACCCCTCGTCAACGAGAACGATGACGACGATGAAGATAACGATGAAAATGACGATGACTAGGAGGAAGATGATGACTACGAAGACTAAGAGGATCTCGAATCGTTATCGTAATCGTAATTTCTAATATTCAACAACGGGTTTCGATCCATCCACCGTTAGAGAAGGTAAACGGGGCCACCTTGACGAACCTAAAGTAATAATCGTTAATCCGTCTGCAATTTAACTGTACGATTACCGAGTACCTGCCTTACTGCTTTGTACCCAACCTTGCAGTTCGACTTAATTGATGGTTACGAGGATTTATGTAGCGACGAAACTGTAATGAGGACACGTTTGCAACCTCTATTCGTTATTGTAGACAGAAAGAGACAAATATACAAATAGACCAAAAAACAAAAAGAAATTAGAAAGGGAGAGACATTAGGTAAAACGCGATTTGCAAATTCTCATCAAAAAAGCACTGGCCCTCTCTTCAAACTTCATCTTTTTACTCGTTACGTAAAATGATTTTCAAACTTATGACTCTCTCTCTCTCTCTCTTTGTTTATAGATTTTTTTTTTTTTTTTTATAAAAAAGTAAGTTATGTAAATCAGATTCTATCGAAAATTTACATTATTTTACTTAAATTTATTTTTACGTACATATATTGTATATCTATGGTAGATGGATGGATAATCGTAATTTTTGTTAATTTCATTGCTAAATGAGAGAGGTAATATGCATTAAAGATATAATTCGATTAATTTGAAATCAACATTTTCATTATTTTGTAATATTCAAAATAATATTAAAATATTTTTTTTTTTTTATTCATTTTAATTAATACCTTATGAAATACTGAAAAATATTGCTGAAATATCGAAACTTTACATAAAAAAAACAAAAAGGAAAAAAAAGAGAACAATAAAATGGGTCACGAGAAAGAAAATATTTGTAAATGTTAAAATACGAAACAACAATAGCATGTTTTCGAGTGATCGAAGAGCAAGATAAAACAAGAAAAAAATCTCTTCTGACAGTTATTAAAGTCATTGTTTCTAGTTGGAGGGAAAAAAAATTGAATTAGAGAGAGAAAGCAAAAGAAAGGAAAAGGTAAGCTAATCAGGCGTGTTAACAGAATTATCGCATACACGCTAGAGCTTTTTTCAAAGCTTTCGTTTATCATTCTCCAACATTTTTTTTTCTTCTTCCCCACCTCCATGTCGCTTTTATTCTCCGTCCTCTACCTTTTCCCCTCTCACTCTCACTCTCTCTCTCTCTCTCTCTCTCTCTCTCTCTCTCTCTCTCTCTCTCTCTCTCTCTCGAATACGTTCACCATTTTTTGCTCTAATTAAACAGCACCACCACCCTACTTTTAAATCCCAGCGGCCACAGCTCGATCCCCTTTCTCACCCTTCCTTCCTCTACTTCACCCCTCTTCTTCTCTCTTTCCCTAGTTTTTTAATCTCTCTCTCTCTCTCTTTCTCTCTTTCTCTCTTTTCCTCATCCCTCTTCGTTTCGATAGAATATTCCAGAAACATCTACTTACTTAAACACGCAAGAGCCAACCTTTTTGAACGAAAGGAAAGAACGAAGGTGACTTTAAGTTAAACAAAACTCTCTAATTCTTTTTCTTTATTTTTTTCTTTCTTTCTTTTTTTCTCTTTTATTCGTTTTTTTTCTTTTTCTTTTTCTTTTTTTTTTTGTCCTTGCCACAAACCACAACCAGCAGCCTCGAATTTTTATCGCTTCTAACCTTACAACGAAATTCCTTTTTCTTCTCTCTTTCTTTCTCTTTCTCTTTCTCTTTTCTCATTTTTTCTCTCTTCGATCTTCGTCACTTTAATAATCCATACTTTTTTTGACCTACCCATATTTCTTCCCTTATATTTCCGCTATACGTCTTTGTCTTTCTGTAAAAAAAAATTGGTTATACGTCCAGTTTTCTTTCCTTTAATGGACATCAAGACAATCATCGTACTACTTAAGAAAATAAAATACATTCAATTGAACGAATCTTTTTCTAGAAATATTTATTCATAAAATAATTTATTTTCATAATCAAATTTAATTACGTTAACAATTAATTATTGTACAATTATTAATCGATCGGAAATTACCTTACGAGAGTATAAATTACATAAATTTATTTATATTTATACATTTGTATTTTATTTATTAAGTATCACTGACTGTTTGTTTGTTTGTGTGTGTGTGTATGTGTGTGTGATAATAATTCTATTTAATCAAATCGTATTGAATTATTTGTAAACGCCATTCACATAGTAATCGAATAATATTTGTTTGTGATATTCAACATATAAAGATATTTCATTTATAAATTATACAGGAAGTTTCATAATACGTAAGACCTAATTTAAAAATATAAACAGGGTGTACAAAAACAATGAAACAATGTTCATATAAAAACGTGCCCTATTTAATTCTATTTCAAAGTTATAGCCATTTTACTCTTTGAGTGCTGAATACTTTTAACTAAAATGTTTTGTAGCAACGAAATAATTAAAGTTTTTGTTTCTGTGTGTATGTGTGAATGTAATTTAATTAATTAATATAAATATTACATTACTTTATATTAATATTAACAAAAACACGTGTATGCGTCGATAGACCACTCTGGTAATTTTTAACAAATGCATATATGCGTCCATAGCACTTTAAGGGTTAAGGGTTCTAATAATTCCAAAAGATACTCAGAAAGATCATTTTTGGTTTAGATTTCTAAACAATGTTCTACATTTTGCAAAAATATATTTCTTGTCCAAATCTATGTCACACATTTCGTTAATTACATTTATTCACAATAGTTTGAATGTTCGGTTCTCTTACCAGAAGTACATCATTATTTTCTATTTGCTGTGCATTCAAAGTTATAAGTGTGTAATTAGATATTTATTTCTGGGCTCATTTAAAAACAATCGCGTATTCGACACAACTATCCTATCGTCATCATTGAAAAACTTCAATGCATATACAAAAAAAGATCTGACAACATATTCAACGTGTAGCAGAAATTTTGGATAGACTGCAATGCAACGCATCATCGACTAAAATAACCCATACAACCCTTAAATACATGAATAATAATATATTCCGAATTTATCAAACATTTTCTAACAACAAACTAACTTTCACACATCAATATTTATTTTAAATCTCTCAATTTGAATTATTTCGCAAAATTAATATAATAAAAATGTAAGTAAAAAAAAAAAAAAGAAAAAAGAGAAGATTGATCGATGAATAAAAAGGAAAGAAAAAAAAAGCTCGACCAACTAACGATAAGAAATAACCATGCGATAAAAAGTTGATTCTAGTAGAATATAAGAAGAAGAAGAAGAAGAAAAAAAGAATGTCGTAATTGTAACTAATGAGATCTTTCGAATTGATTAAAATGTTCAAGGTCAGATCTTGATTCGATAGAACAAAGTCGAGTTAAATATCACTAGGAATGTTTTAGATGAGATGATAGAAGAAATGAAGTGTCTATATGTATGTAAAAAAGAAAGAGAAAAAGAGAGGAATATAGAGAAAGAGAGAGAGAGAGAGAAAAAGAGAGAAAGAGAGGTCCAGGTGACGAAGGTAGACGAAGACGTATCGATTATCCCCCTCGACTTTGCGCAAACGAGACCACAGCGACGCGAAAGTACGATCGAAGATAAAGGTTACGTTTCTCGAGAAAGACGAAACGAAAACGACCAACGAAAACGACGAGGGTGGTCGTGTTTTAGATCTCTTTCTCTTTCTTTTCTTCGTCTTTCATTCGGATCAAAACTTTCCCAGTGAAACTTCTTACCACCTCCAGGAAAATAAAACTCAAGGGACGACTTAATCATCCCCCACAGATGAAACCTTCTCCAAGATTCTAACCAAATAAGAATAAAGCATCTTTGTCGTTTCTTTTCTAACGATCGTAGATCTTTCTTTCAGAAAAAAAAACAAAAGAAATCAAAAAATCAAATATGCGAACACAATTAAAGTGTAAAAATGATTGTTCGATTTTATTGGATTGGCAACTAAGTAATTGCGAATTTTTAAATAAGAATGAAATTTACAAATTTTTACTTTAAAATATAAGTTTATTTAATTAGGTACTGTCCATTATTGTTGATAACCTTTTGCCATCGGTCAGGCAGTGTCATAATGCCAGTGTTCATAAAATGTCTGATCTTTGTTATCAAAAAACTGATTTTTAGGTGTAAAACAAATTCCGCAATGACTTAATTGTCAACCCAATATTATACATTTTTGTTTGTTTTCTTCGAAGATCGTTTTATTTGGTACTTTCATATCATAGAAATAGTTTTTTCGTTAATATCGGCTAATAGACCGGTTAAGTAAAAATCGAATCTTCCGAGACAAGAGAACAAACAATTGTTGAGAAAGTAAATTATTGTTAGATGCTTTGTATTATTTGTCAAAGTTCATTTTAATTATTAGGTTTGTATAGTTTCTTCGTCAACTATTTCATGATCATACTCTGATATTAGGGGGACCGGAAAGTAATGTCGTTTCTGCGCATGCCAATACTTGATTGTCATTTGTCAGCTCATTGTTTGGTTCAGAGGCGTACCAAAGACATTGTGAGGTTATAGTGATTTCTTTACTTATAGAGAATTGAATTACAATTTTTTTTTGTAATTTTGGGTAAAATGGCCAGCCAAATACCAGAAGAGGTACACATCCGGCATTGCATGCTCTTTGAGTTTCGCAAGGGAAATAACGCAACAGTTGCTACCAAAAACATTTGCGATGTTTATCCAAATGCACTGGACATTCGTAAATGCCAAAGGTGGTTTTCCAAGTTCAAATCGGGTAATTTTGATCTTTCCGACTCGTATCGATCAGGAAGACCATCAGCGTTAGACAACGACGTGTTAAGGGCGGAAGTGGAAGCAAATCCGTGTCAGACGATCGAGGAATTGTCAAACAGTCTCAACCAACCTTGGTCGACCATCCAAGAACATTTGAAGCAGATTGGGAAAGTAAGCAGAGCAGGTGTTTGGGTCCCGCATAATCTGTCCGAACAGAATAAGGCTAACCGATCAATCACATGCAACTTATTGCTTCAACGACACAACACAGAAGCGTTTTTTGATCGCTTAATCACAGGAGATGAGAAATGGGTCCTGTATGATAACCCAAAACGCAAAAGGCAGTGGCTCTCTCCAAAAGAAATCCCTCGGAGTACTGCTAAGCCAGGTTTACATCCCAAAAAAGCGCTTTTGTGTGTTTGGTGGAGTATTCGCGGCATTGTTCATTTTGAATTACTGAAACCTGGACAAACTGTTACTGCAGACCTCTACAGCGAACAATTGCAGCGAGTCAATCAATCTTTAATTGAAAAGTGGCCAGCGATTGTCAACCGAAAAGGCGTCATTCTCCAACATGACAATGCAAGACCGCACTGCGCAAGGCGAACTCTAGAAAAAATTAATGAATTGGGGTGGGAGGTGCTGCCTCATCCGCCATATTCGCCCGATGTTGCTCCATCGGATTTCCACTTATTCCGAGCGCTGCGACACTTTTTAAGTGGCAAAACATTTGCAAATTTGGATGATATCCAAAATGCCATCTCTAGATATTTTGCCGAAAAACCAATTAATTTTTATCGATCAGGGATTGAAAATTTACTCACTAGATGGCAAAAGGTTATTGACAATGATGGGGAATACATCATTGATTAAAAATAAAGACTCGTTAAAAATGTATGTGTTTGTATTTAGCGTAAGAAAACGACATTACTTTCCGGTCCCCCTAATATATATATATAAGTTCACGTAAAGCTTTGATTTTTTTACGACTTATATTAGTCTCTCGGTTCTCACGCGACTTACGGATAAATGAACCCCAAGGGTCTGATCTATTTCACTTAGAAAAAGAAACCTGTGGATCGATCGATCGATCCAATAACAAATATACTTATATTCTTCTAAATCAAATAAAGGGGAAAAAATGAAAAATACACAAAAAATTACATGCACAATACACACACACACACACACACACACGTAGATTCAATTTAAAAGCAAATACCATTGACTTTCAAAATTTGTAAAAAAGAAATCTTGAATAAAAAAAAAAAATTCTTTTTCCGTCATTCTGAAATAAAATAAATTCATCGGAAATATTTCTGTTTTATCATAATATAAAAAGAAAAAAGAAAAAAGAAAAAAATTGGAAAATGTTTTATGCTATAAACTTTGATGGTAAATCTAATATATTATATTTATACAGGTTGTACACGTTCTCTCTTAAATCTCATTAATATCGTACGAACGAACGTTTCTCGTTCTACTCCCTTGCATGAAGAAATCAATACGAATTTAAAAATATTCTCGATAAATATTTCAAACTAGAAGTGTGGTAATACTTAGAAACGTTCGAACAGAAACTATATATCTGTGTATGTGAATCTACTACCACAAACTCTTCGATGAGATTGATATTTCATGATTACATACATATACTGATTCCTCCTCATACAAATTTCCTTGAAATGGCCAAATGGCAAACCCCCCCCCCTTCCTTCCTTCCTCCCCCCTCCCACCTCAAAAAAAAAATGTCCCTATCAACGTGCGACATTTCTCCAAGTTTTTTCATTTTCTTTCAGATTCTTCTTCGCCGATATATCTTCTTCTCACTTCTTCTTCTTCTTCTTCTTCTTCTTTTTCGTTTCACTTTTTCCGTTGCTTCTCTTCTCACTCCGTTTCTCTCTTTTTCGAAGTCTTCTTCTTCTGAGCGTATCGGATTACACGAAGTGATAGTCCAAAAGACGAAGGGTGGACTTCCTACGTGGTTGTCGAATTTATGGAATCCCTCGAGGGAATCGAATCAAGAAACCTCTCGATTCCACACTAAAGCTCAAACTTCCAAGTCAAGAAAGATCACTTTAAATAGGTAACTCAAAGCAACGAATTAGCTTTCGTTGACAAGTGACAAAATATTGATCAAAATTATGTATGATTAATTGCACCTTACTTCTATATTTCAAATAATTTCGAAATTATGCTTCTCATAAAAAATAACTGAATACAAACATTGCTTAATTCGAATATAGTAATAATTAATGATATCCAAATGTTCTTTTGTACAAAGAAAAGGTTTACAAAGGTTCATGTTTTTCGTCGAATAAAATTCCTAATTAATTCTCCTTGCGTTTATACGAGTTTTTCAAAATGTTATTGTTATTGAAAATATTTGAAAAAAATTTACTAATACTCATTAAGATTTCTAAAATATTATCCAATAGTATATTTTATTATTTACAACTTCAATTTCAAATAAACAAATAGTTACTTAAACATAATACAAACTTTAATAAGACTCGCGGTGTCGATGAATGATTAAAAAATGCGATACTAAAATGTGTTCAATATAAATGATCATACAATCTAAAACTTTGTCTTTAACCTTTAACCTCTAAAAATAAATAAATAAAATAGGATTCTAAATCATTTAAAAAAAAATATAAGCATAAAGTATAATTTGCTCGTAGCAAGCAGCAGTTGTGATATAAACGGATATTCAGTCGGATAGATTCGAAAAGCAGCCTCGTAAAAGTATAACAGATGAAAGGGGAACCAGTGGGGGTGGGTGAGTATAGGGTTGGTAGACATAGTAGGGATAGGTAAAAGTAAGTGGAAAATTTTTGTTCGACGCTTAACGGGAACATAAAGTATATAACGATATACCAAGGGACATAGAGCTCCTCTTGGCATCATAAATATTCCAAAGCCGGATTAGAGAGTGGGAGAAGTTGTGCGAACGAACGCCTTCGTTCCTGCGCGCTCTTTAACTTCTTTATCCTCAGCAAGGTGTCCTCTTCTCTACATTCGCTTTAGCCTTCTCGTGTTGACGCCTTATAGTCGAGTGCTTTGGCTATCTTTCTCTCTCTTTCTTTCCCTCTCGCTCTCTCTCTCTCTCTCCCTCTCTCTCTCACTCTCTTACTCACTCTTAACACTTTGACGCGAGTTAGGCCAAATAGTTCCATCGTAGTAAACAAGCTTGAATTATTCATAAGTACGCGGAAGATAATTCGGGAAAGGCCGTATGCAAAATACAAGCATGTATATTTAAGAATGATACTACCAAATTTAATAGTAAATGTATAAATCTATAGGATGTTTCAAAATAAACGTCATAACTTCAAAGAGGGATAGTTTCGGTATGATAAAGTAATTAAGGAAGAAGGTTCATACAATCGTACCATTAATATGAATTTGATTTCTGAATTATATATTAGGGGCTACCGAAAAGTAATCAAAATTTCTTCGATGAGGTAACTACCTTTGGTTTTGATGCAAGTTTTCAAACGGTTATATCTTAGATCTTCTCGTTTATTCCAATAATACCGGGTATTGTTTGAATTTGTCGACAACGTGGGATAAGAAGCTTCATTGTGAATAGTTGAAGCAAGTAATAAGTAATAAGAAGACAACTATAATTCGGAAACTAGGTTTTATCGGGTATACAGTTGTAACAACTTTTTTTTTTTCTTTCTTTTTTCTTATAAAACCAATAAGGAAAAGTTAAACTACTTGACAAATTTTCTTCGTCGAGAGATGAAAGAATAAAAAATTTCATGATAACTATCAGTAGAGGAAATATCTTTCTCTCTCTCTCTCTCTCTCGAGAGAGAGAGAGAGAGAGATATTTCTCCCCAATCCCACGTGTACCCCGCCTCCTCACGTTCTCATTCTCTTCTTCTTACTCTTAATTTTCTTCTCGGTCCTTAGATCTTCTGAAAAGAAGAAATCACTGAGAGACACGGGAAAGTCGTTCCTCCGGTATAGTTCATAAATCCCTGCTAAGAACACGCCATTTCCGTGTACGCCTCCTGTCAAGGAGGAAATGACGTAGAGCTCTGCGCGATCGCAATTTGCCGGAAGCAGAAGGTCGGTTCGAAGGATCGAACGATATATGCGTTGGCTTACTACCAATATATCTTTCGATAAAAAAAAGAATCTTATCTTATTGGCTGCTATCATTTTTAAACTAAAAAAAAAAAAAAAAACTTCAATTTATTTCATAATATTTATAAACACTCTTGTGTGTGTACATATGTTTGTGTCGATAATTATGATAATGTGGATTGTAAATTAAAAAGAGATTATACAAATTGACTGTTTAAATTAGAAAATAAATTAGATCAAACATTCTTGAATTTTTTGATATTTTTCAATTACTAGTGCTATTAATTGCTAGGACAAATAAATCTATTATTTTTGTATATGTATTTTTCAAACTAATTTAAAATTTAAAATTAGAAAAAAGATTAACTATAAGAAAGTCTAATACAAATTCATAGGCACTCTAATTATCTCATTTATTTGGAATATACTTTATTAAAAAGTTTCACTCTCGCGATAAGTAAAGAGTCAAGGTCAAAGTATATTTCAGTTAATATTTGATAAGAAAAAATGAAAAACTGAGAAACGTAAGTATCAACTTTTATATACGAAATGTAAGTATTTTTTTTTTGTTTTTGTTCTTTCGATAACTATTATTATTTTCAAGTTTGTAAAGCAAAGTATGTCATCATAATTTCACAAAAGAGTCCATAAGAAGTAATAAAAGTCACATAATTTTCGATCAAGTCAATTAGACGTTTGACGTTGTTATAGCCATTTGAAGTTAGCAAAGAATCGACGTAAAAGGTGAATCGTGTTGCGTTGAAATTAGAACGAAGATTACATGAAAGCTTAGACGTTAAATAATAGTTGTTATATATTATATAACGATATAACAAGAGAGAGAGAGAGAGAGAAGGAACACACACCAACACAATCAACAATTAGCGTGCTATCGTGCATGAGATATATTCTGGTAGAGCGAATAGAAATTCCAGGGATGGGATTTCACGTAGCACATAGCACTTTTAAACAAAAAACGAACGAATTTAATGGGACGACCAGGATTACTCGCCGACCATGCCGCTCGCTAGATACTATTATTCCGATTATTAGATTCCCGGTACATTAAATGCCGCTAATTAATTAATTACCGCTCTAGCTATTTCGACTTCCTCCTACCATATACACACGAGAGAACAAATAGCCCGCAGGAACATCGTCGCGTGCTCATTTCCGTTGATCGAACGTACTATAGACAGAAGTAATAAGTGATAATAGTATATCTAATGAAATTATCGACAAATAATTAGATGAATGTTTGAACCCTTGATATTTTCAACCTTTGACATCCCAACGCGACTTGTCCTTTTCACATCTCTCGAATATTTTATTATATCTGGCATATATACATCATGTGTGTATGTATGTATGTGAAGTGTACGTTGTTGAACACTTGAGGTAAATCATGAGAAATCCTTAGATCTTACCTGAAATTACTAAACGTTTTTAGGAAAGTATATAAAAAAATTCTATTATACAATTAAACTAGTTGTTTTTGGAAATAATTAGGTTAAATATGAATTTACAAGAGGTGTGTACTCAGTGGAAGTACTTAATTTTGCCTTTCTTTTTATATTTTAACAGGTCAGTATAATTATGTCAAAGTTTAGCTGCTTATATTTCACGAATGAACGGATTTTATAAAATAATAGTAACATATACAATGTTTAACCTATTTGAAAAATGTTTAACTGGCACGAAAGTATATCAATTTCCAGAAACAACCGTATCCTTTAGATCCATTATGTTCCTTACCTTATAACGATTGCGCATTAATCAACAATAAACCCTAATCTTTATTTCAAACACAAACTAAAACATTATATTTTTAACAGAAAAAGAAAGCTAGTGAACATCGGGATGTACAATAAAATGAATAAGTTACGTTATGTCCATAAAACTGGCTAAGGTGTGTACCTTTTCGTAAAAGCGCAACACTTTGTCACTTTTATCGTTTATCTTGGAGACTTAGTTATAAACGAAAACAAGTAGTATATACTAGCATAGGCTGTTGTCGTAGTTGTCGAGTCAGTTTTAAATCACCACTCCCTTGGGTAGATCGCACGTATATAAAAGTGACTTAGGTCAAGTTAGTAAGAGAAAAGAAGAGAAGAGAAGAAAAGGGAAGAGAAGAAAATAGAAGAGAAAGATAGATAAAGATAGTGGTGGAGGTAAAGAGAAAGAGGAAGATTAGAGATAGGAAATCCTTCGCTGGGGGAATATGATGAGAAATTCTAACGGAAGCGGAAAACGTTTCCACTCTTCTGCGTTAGAATCCCGCAGTAGTTGAATGGCAGTGCCGGTCAACGAAGCAACCGACTAAAACTGGCCAACGTTTGCGTTCTACCTGAAAGCTTGTAATTCGTCTAACCCCCTATTTTTTCTCACACCCTTACCACCATCATCGTCCTTTTCTTTACCGAGCTTTAGATCGAGCTTACCACGCGAGCCCGCTTCCGTCCAATTTTATTGCGACAAATCTTCCAGTAATACCAGCTCGTCCGCGAAGAAACTATTTTTAGAACACTAGCCGCTAGATGCCACCACCAGAACGCCAAGCAAACCCTTCCTTCCTTCCTTTTACCTTGTTACACCCTTCTTCCACTACTCACCCCTTATTCACCCTCAACCCAACACATATCTCTCTCTCTCTCTCTCTCTTTCTCTTCCTTCCTCTCTTTTCATCCTCTTTACTATACTTTGCGAGCTCGTAGAAAAGACCATATCGTATTTCAAAGCAATTTAGATGATAATGACACGACTATGGTATTCGTCCTCCATCGAGATATCCATACATATAACCTTATGTATAACCGCACACATAAATATATATATATATATAAATGTTTATAGCATAGACGTTTTATCGTTACCGCGTTATCGTTAATCAACGTAACGCTAATAATCCTATGCGATTTTATTCGAGAGCCCCGAAGTTGTAATTATCGAATGGTAGGAAAATTTAACCTTTCACCCTCATTCACCACCCCTCATCCAACCCCTTTCTCTACCTCATCTAGACGAGTCGGTACGAAGCGCAGTTCGTAACGGGCTCGATCGTTGGTCGATTTTAATTTATTATACGATTCATGCGTAATGCAACGTGAGTAAAACTTTACAAGTTTCACATAGCACCAAAATAACTGCCTGTAAAATCAATTAAACGAGCGTCCAACGAGCTTGCTTGCTTGGTTATACATACATATACCTACGACTACAGCGCCTACGGAAATTTATGTCGCATGGCCACCGCTGCAAGGGTTATCGATAAATTATCGCATGCTGACCGATCGCCTGACGGTAACCTTGAATCGATACGTTTCATAACTATTTGTTATTATAATCTTTCACTTTTATCTCAAGAAAACGTCAATTAAACTTTAATTATTATTATTCTAATTTATACTCGTATATTATTGTAAGATTATCAAATGTGTTTAGGGGAGTAAGTAATTATGAATTAACCCCTTTAGTTGCACGCTCGAGTTAACTCGAGCTGCGTTGTATTCTATGCTGCTATAAAAATTTTGATTAATTTTTATTGCCAAGAGAATGTTATGAATTGTTTTTTTACATTAAAAAAAAAAGTTAATTTTTTTTGGCACATAAAATGAACACACTTCTAATTTATACTACACCGTAATAATTACGAATATGTATATATATATATAAAATACCTAATATTAATATTAAAATTAAATTTATAATGAAAAAAATATTAGAGTAGTAATTAAGAATAATTTTAATACTTTTCAGCAATAGAAAAATTATAAACATATCTATAATATCTATTTCTGTTTAACAATAAGCCTCGCATGTGCTTAAAAATAATTACATTGAAGTAAAATAAAAGTCATCATTTTCCTACTTTATACGCCAAACATAATAATTACAAAAATATGCTAACAACCTTATTTTCAATATTTATTACATTTATTATTAATTTATGGATAAAAATATTTGAGGCAAAGTATCGTTAGCATAACTACTTGACGGACTCTACTCCGGATCTCACTAACTCAGAGGGTAATGTAAATCGTAACGCTTTATAGCCATGGTTCGCATTAAAGCAGGAATATATATGTGTGTGTATGTGTGTAAGTGAAGCAACCGTTCGGTTGTGAGGTGTTACTGGTAGGTTGCAAAAGTTGTAAGAGTAGAGGAATGCAGAACCGTGTCGATGGTTGGTTGTTGCACCGGTACTGCAGTTACTTCACCGCGTACACACGCTCGTCCTACTTGTAATTGCATCGGCATGGAATTACGTTTGCTAATGATGGAAGCTCCCTATCCTTATCTTACAAGCGTAATTTTCAGAATATATGTACATATGCATATACATATTATATATATATATATTTAAATATAAGAGAAAGTTACCCGGGAACAAAAGAGTTCCTTCGAGACAATAACAAAGCTTAACTTGGGACAATTTTCTCCTACAAAATACACTTATAAATCAATTATCTTCATACTCTCGAATTCTCATATTTTCTAAAAAGCTTTCTATAACATAATAAACGCCGATAATCGAAAGAGAACACTCACATATACAACACCACACTACTAGCCAAAGCATGGAATCACGTAAACTAAAACTTCTTAACTTATTATTTATATTTAACCATATAAGAAGTAAACAATCTACTGTAACATCGTCACCTCGGTTTGTGAAAAATCTAATAAACGTTAATATAAATAAATCTGAAGATTTAAGACTGTGTAATGCGATATAAACAGTAATGGAAACATTGTTAGTCTAATATTTATAATCTAAAGAATCGAATAAAATCTGATGTTAAAAATATTGAGCCCATAGCTTTTACGTATTTTTACGTACAGTGAGTTACAGGAATATTCCTACCTTTAAATAAAATAACATTCCAATTATTTTCAATTTCAAAGTTTGATAATTCTAGAAAATATGTCTATGTTTATAAAAATGTTAGAACATTTTCATTAACATTTCATTACAAGAAACTATCAATCATTTAGAATTTCCATGAAAGATAGAGAATACGAATACTCCTTTGACTGATAGCATGAATGACCTTATGTGTTAATTAAACTTTCCTCGTCGTGTGTCAAATAATGATAAGTATTGGTAACGATAAAGTATAGTGTTGGTTGGTTGGTAATAAAACCAGCAAAGGTTATCCTTGATCGACGTCAAAGTTTCTCTACTCTATCTCTCTCTCTCTCTCTCTCTCTCATTCTCTCTCTTTTAGTAAAAAAGAAAAGGAGAAAACAAGTCTTTGGTTAGTTTTTGCAATTTGCCCCTGTTAGGATTTTTACGTCGACTCTCGGTGATAAAATAATATACTACCGGCTTAACGTTCACATATAGCCCAGTTACGTTAGCCGAGTTTGCGATCTCGCGTAACGACCGTGGAACTTAAACTCTCGTTCTTCTACGTACGTTCCAGTAGAAACGATAAACGGTAGGAGAGTGAGTGGGTGGTAGGTGATTGTAGTAGTAGTAGTGTGGTAGGAAGGAACGAAAGGGAAGAGGTAAACTCGCGAGACTATCCGACTAAATCATAGATGTCGTAAAAAGAAAAACGAAAAAATGAGTAAAAAAAAAAAAAAAAAAAGAAAGGGGAGAGAAAAAAAAAAAGGATAGAAAAATAGAAAACTGGAGTAATTCCGACTTAATGCGCTTTGTCGTGCCCCGACAATTCTACAAAAATGAAAGGAAAATAAAATCAAATCGAGAAGAGTGTTCGTTAAAACCCGAAGAATATCTTGGATTCTTGCTAGATTATTTAAATATTACGAAATTCGTAGTAGCGAATTTTTCTTTTTTCGTTATTTTTTTTTTTTTTTTTTTTTGTATCCCTCGTCTATCACAAATACAATTTCGTAGAATGTAGAGTTGCATTTTATCCTGACGACGATTGAAAAAAAAAAAAGAAAAAAAAAGAAGAAATGGAAAAAAGAAATTTTAAAAGAGAATATTTCATTTCTTTTTCCTATTTCCTTCCTTTATTTATTTTATCATTTTTCTTTTTAGACCCCCTATCCCACATCTCTCACTCTTCCTCTATTTTTTTTTTTCTTTCTTTCTTCATAAAAACCCGGACGTCTATCGCGGAAGATAGTTTCGAACCGCAATTTCATTTCGTAGAATTTTTTTAATTAAAAAGCAGTTTCACTCCCAAGAGAACACACCGTCGGTTATTGCAAGTATAGTTATCTCCCCATGTGTCCATTTAAACGATACTCGAGGTCGGGCCAAAAGTACGATGTCCGGACACGTTGACGAAGAATTCTACTAGATGAGTTATGTGAATATAATAAAAATAAAAAGAAAGAAAATAAAATTTAGATAAGGTAAAAATAATATGTAAAAAGATCAAAATTGATTTATCCTAACGAAAAAGAACGTCTCTCGTTCACGTCTACACGTTTTAGTTACAAAAAACTAGTCATAAAAGATATGCATTTATTTGATCATTCGATAACGTAAGAACACGAATTACCGTCCTTTCTAATCTTCATCTTTTTTATTTACGTCCCTGGAGCGACGTCATAACGAGCTTTCGAGAAGGTAAAGAGAGAAAAATCCCTTCAAAAAGTTCCCAACATTTTTAAAGCGTCAAAAGAAAGAAAATTATCTCTTATTACATAAAACTAGAAAAAGAAGAAGAAGAAGAAGAAGAAGAAAAGAAAGATAACACTCGTCTTTATTTTCAAAATTCTCTTTTCTTTTAATTATTTCTGCGCTTTTATTCAAATACTGATTTTTCATTTATTTTCTAATATTTGAGTGGCGTTTATTTCAAAAGTAGCTTAGCTTTATTTTCCAAAAATATCGAGTTAGCTACCGTAATAGTTACTTTTTTACATGATCTTTTCATTCTGAAGCAATTTGTTACAAATTTATTTAAAATGCCTATGTATAGGTATATATATATATATATATATATAGGTATCCTATATATATATTATATATTATATATTATATATAATATAATATAATATAATAACACAAACAGATGGGAATAAGTAAACCAAAAATTCAATTATCTAAAACTGAATCGAGGTCTCATTTTACTTGTACCAAAAATAGATACGAATTATATATATGTAATATGTACATATGTATATGTAGATGGACAAAGATATAATATAGAAACTTAGTTAAATATTAGATTAACGTTACGTATCCAAAATCTCAACATCTTCATTGAAAGTATTTAAACTGCTGTTAATAAAACATACAGGAAGCTTTATAAAAACTCAATATATATTATATATATATAATAAAAAAAAAAAAAAAAAAAAAAAAACTGCCTTATTTTTATATTCAATTTGAGATTAAATAAAACAAACGACAAAGGGTTCTCGTTGATTTTAAAATAGAAACGAAAATATAGAATAAAAAAAAAATACACAAATTCATAGAAAGAAAGAAAAAAAAATAGAGAGAGAGAGAGAGAGAGAGAGAGAGAAAAGTGGCTCGCCTTTTTTTCTACACAAAAAAACATCTCTATATGTGAGTATTCGTGAGTGTGTGTGTGTGTGTGTGTGCTTATGTTTGTTGTGTGGAATATAGATCGATGTTGGCGTGCATTCTTATTGGATGATTTCACGCACGAACTCAACACGCAATGCGTTTTCTACCATCTCGCGTGCTCGACGAAAGAGAAACTACCATTTATTATCCCTTATACTTTCATACCTTTTTCTCTTTGACTTTTACACATGAAGCTCTCACAAATGCCTGTAAGTTTACGTATGTGTTATTATATGTGTTATCATTATCAATAATCGTATTATTGATTTTGTTTTTTAATTTTAATTAATTCAAAAAATTCGAAATCATTTCAAACGAAATAAATTATATACATACTGAACAAAATTACGCGAGCGTTTGTATGGGTGTGTATGATATACGTTATAAATTTATAAAAATGATATTATTACATCGTACCAATTTTTACAATGAATTATACAAATTTCGAATAAGTTTAATCTAAATGAAATATGTCTGCTGCGTGTAAACATACACATGTGTATGTTTGTGTAAACGTATGCATTATGCATTAGTACTCTCAAAAAATTGTATTAATAAATGGTGCCGATTTGAATGAATTAAAATAAAGTAAAAAGCACAAATAATTTATATCTAGATAAAAATAAGTTATATTAAATATAAAAACACTCTCTCTCTATTAAACATATATACGTATGTGTATTAAATAATTAACGTTCCGTAGCATGGCTCATAGAAAAACTGTTTCGAGAAAAAGTCATAAATTAATTTTCTTTTTTTTCTTTCATTCGTGTTATTCCACATATTATTATTGCGATTCATGGACGATACATGAAAAACTCATGGAAATGTTATACATGTTTTCATTCGATTTGTTTTTTTTTTGTTTACATTTATTTTATCTTTTCTTTACTTGTATTTTTTTTATCTCCCAAAAATAACGAATGAACGAACGAAGCAGCTCGTTTACTTCAAAATTGTGAACAGATTTTAAAAAACATTGTCTACGTATATGTTTGACATATGTATATTTGTCTGTGTGTGTGTGTGTGTGTGTACAGGATGTATATTTAAAAAATTTTTTGGAAAAATATTGATAAATCAGTAACGACCAATAAAATGTTTTATAAATCAAACATAAAATAATTGTTCGTACAAATAATTTTCTGATTCGTCCTTAAATAAATATTTATTCAACGATTAGTCTGATTTAACAAAATTTTGCATAAATATTTATTTGATATTTACTTATGACGAAACAAACTTTGGGAAATATTATGAAAAGATTTGTTTTGTTTTTTGTTTTTTTTTTTCTTTCAACTCTACGCGTTTTTTCCTTTTTATTTTTATTATTTCAAAACCAGACATATATAACACACATAAATATCGATACAAAAGAAATGATAGATAAATCAGAAAGCCGTTCGTTATGCATAACTATAAAACCAATCGATAATACCATAACAAAAGTGCAACAATTAATTGCCTTTTTTTTTACAACTTTTAAACTAACATAAGAATATTTAAATGAATTTAATTCTCTCTCTCTCTCTCTCTCTCTTTCTTTCTACGATATTAGCCGCATGCATAGAAAATCACGATTTACGTAAACGCGTACCAATAATCTGATTAACATGGAAAAAAAAAAAAAGTACTAAAAATTCAACCAAACTAGCCCTTTTTTTCCATGATGGTAAGTATATTTGCACGTATATAGCATAGTGAGAGATAATAACGAGTGAATGATGTTAATGAGAAGTGCACACGCATGCATACACATATATGCATAAATACATGGATGTATATTTGTATATTACATTAAATATATGTAACTGGTGATTTTTTATCGTCGTTATGTATCCTGCTGGAAACAGTCTAGCGACGTTTACTCGCTCGAACAACCATGACTCCGAGAGTTCTCTTGCTTTAATAGTGGTTATGGTATTGATAGTAGTAGTGGTGTTACTACTGCCACTGCTGTTATAACCAATGGCCGTACATTTTCGTGCTCTAAGTACATTACAGGAATAACGATGGAACAATGATGTTAATGTCTGGCAATCAGTAACGGTCATTTCTACATCAGAATACGCAAGCCAACTTGATTCTATTACCGATGATTATCCTCCTCCTCCTCCTCCTCCTCCTCTCTATTCGGAACATCCAAAATCACCCTTCCACGTTCTCGTCTACCAATCGACATTACTTTGTTTTTTCATTCGATCTCCAAATGTTTTTCTAATTCAATGAAACACAACCCACATGTACATGGTTTAGAACATCAATATTTTATTAACTACATACATTTTATGTATTGTTAGATCACAATTTTTTTGATAAATATATTTAACATTTAAAATATCCTATTAGTGGTCTGCGGGATTTAAATTATGAATTTACTGGTCCGTGAGGTCAAAAAGTTTGGCAACCGCTGCTCTATAGAGTTGTGTAATTTTGAAATTAAATGCCAATAAATTAATGTTATCTTTTTAATATAATTTTCGTCCACAATATGGCACACACACACACACACACATATTTCATAATCTTTGTTTTGTAACCAATAAAACATTTAGTCCCATTAATGAAGTAATTTCTTTTAAATTTTTTCTATTGAGAATTTTGAGAGATACAATAAGGAAAGTTATTTTAGTTAATTTCTCCCGTATGAATTTGTTGATCATTACTGTAACATTTTTTTCGGAGGATACTAAAAAAAAATTGGTTTATTTCAAAAATAATCCAGAAACCAATTAAATGAGAGACGAACAATTAGCACGCACACGTGTTGAAAAAGCATATTTAAATTTTTCAAAACTCTATGTTTAAATATACGTATGATTAACGTAGACGCTTATATAAAAAACTACGTATGCAGAGCTGTTCATAATTTTTTGAACAATTCTTCTGTAGGGTGAGCACGCCAGTCTCTTTTTCTTTTCTTTGTAAATGAATTATATAGGTAGCAGTATAATGTATAATGTAAAGGACCAAGAAATTTACGTGGAATAATAAAACTATGACTCGTGGTACATAAATTTTATCAAACATTTTCATAGTAATTCAAACTAAATAAATCTATCTACAAATAGAATATTAATAAAAAGTGTTTTTATCTATTAAATAAACTATAAATAAATGAGCTCTTTTACAAAATTCAAAAAAAAAATAATTATTTTATTAATAATTAATTTTAAAACAGTCCTTCTCTCAAAATACGACTGGGGAGCCCAAATGGAATTGCAGTAATTTAAGCAAAAGTATAGGTACAATTTCAGAACGTGCAACGCGTTCAATATAACAAAACTACCCCTATAGTATGGCTGTAAAATTTACGTTAATGAAATAAAAGATAGTATAACAGTCCCATATACAAGGTCACGAAAATAATTGCTTGAAGAATAAGGTTTTGACTAAATTGAACATTTTGAGAGAAATCTTGTTTCAAGGTAAACATGTTTAGTTAAAAAATTAAACAATGTTTTCATATTTACGATAAAATAAAGTAATATATAATTATATGTTCTCGCATTAGAGTTGGAAAACGTGAGTGACGGATACGTAAACGTTAAAGCTTGTTAGATTAAGGAGACAAATTGTGAATATCCGTCAGAAAGCATCCGAGGCACCGTTAGAGAAACGTTAGCCTCGCAACTAGATCTAACTAATTCACTTGCGACGTTATCATAGTCGTTGAATCTGCAGCTTATGCGCGCGGACAACGTTTGTGGGAGTGCGAGCAAGACAGAAGAAGATTTGTCATAGTGAAAGCAATCGTTTTCCTTCTCGAAACTGGAACGGATAGAGAACGTCTACGAATATACACATACAGACACATATATAAACATACGTTTTTATACTGGGTGAGACAATTTTAACTGGCCACTCAAATAACTCGAATTATTATTGATAACAAAACAACAAATAAATGTGTCAGACGTTACTTACTTGCTTTCAAGACTAACATAATCCCAATTAATGTGAGGATAATGTATTTACTATGTCACCCGTTACGCGTTTTATTTTTTATTTAAAAAAAAAAAATTATATAAACACCGAGCACAATGACCATTGTGACCATTGAATAATTCACAGAAAAATATATAAATCCATTTGAAAAAAAAATAACAGAGTTGACCTTCATGTTTTTTTACGTGTCCAGATATAAAAAAATTATTACACAGGATTATGCTAGGCTCGAAATCAGGTTAATTTTGTCCGACATATTTTGTTTTATCGCCAGTAGCAATCATGTTATTTGAATGGTTTGTTTAAAATGTCTTACCGGGTATATAGCTGTTATTATAGGTCTTAACCAAATAACATCGTTCTAAATACTGATTTCAATTTAGTATATGCCGAGTAAAAGCCTATTTTTACGATATATTTTCCTCTTTCCGTCTTACATATTTTTATGTATGTATGTGTGTATTTATGCATGTAAAATATAAGAGTAGATCTATATTGTATAGTTAAAACAAAAGCAATGCATTTTTTCAAGCATTAGAAGAAAGGCAAGGGTGCATTATCGCAGAACAAAACGGTAAATGGTCGTCCGCTTAGGGTGAGAACGTGCTTTGCGGAAAAGTTAAAAAGTATGTCAAGGTTGCGAAGCGTGACGATACGTAGGAAAAACGTTTCTCGTCGAGGGAGGATAAAGAGGAAGAGAAAGAGAAAAAAGAAAAAGAGAAAAGAAAAGAAAAGAGACAGAGTCGTAAATCGCACGAGGGGAAAGAATGCGCGCGCGCACGCACTATCACAAACGTTACTTGTCATAGTAACTACGCAAGATAAAAGTAAGTATATGTCATGATCACGATGAATTTAATGCGTGGGCGAAAATGTGTGGAAGAGTATATTAAAACAGTTCAAACATAATGGACAAATGTGTATTAAAAAAAAATTACATTAAAATTTATGAAATTTCAATAAAAACTTGTCATGGTTTTTCAATTAATGTCTATTGCTGCGAAATGAACATACAAGAATAATTCAATTAGGAAAAACTAGTTCCCTCAAAATATTAAATAGTAATACGATAATTGTATAATCCGATTGTATAATTTATCTTGTCATCAGGACTCCATCGTTTCAATAAAATATAGTATAATCCAAAATTGGACATATTTTTTTTAGCTTATGTTATATATATGTTACTGAGAAAGACCGAAATTGATAAATGTCAAGATTCACATGGTCGCATGGTGTATATCTCTGAAATATTAATATATAAGAATAAACCCAAATATATTTCCGGTTTCCAACGACATATTTGATATCTGTTGACAAGTAACCTTATTCGGTCTTTCACTGTGACATATATACATAAATATATTCGTTAATTTACCTTGGTATCGCGGCTCTTCATTTCCTGCCTCCTAGGTAGAGAACTCTCAGGATCAGCATAGACAAGATTTCTGATGAATCCATTGAATCTTGGTTCAAAGATGACACTAGGCAGTGCTAAGAGGGTAAGCTTGCTGTTGTACCAACCGGGCATACCACCGACGTAAACGTCCGAGTTACCGGATAACTTTCCAAATTCAAATTCCTTTCCGCGGGAAGTTGAGATTGCGCTAACACCATCAACCGTAAGCGTGGTATTCTCGTTAGATCTGCTTATCTGTACCTTGTGCCAGTGACCGTCACCGAGGTCGTGGCCCACGGTGACGATCTGCGCGCCTCCACCGAGGTTATATCTGAGTCGTAACGCGCTTTCGACAAGCTTAACTTCGAAGAAATCGTAGGTACCACCGTCATCGGTGTAAAGTAACAAACCATTACCCTGTTCGGTCTTGAATTCGAATTCGAGGCTACCGTTCAATGCTGCGTTCCACTTTCGGAACTGTGCGTAACTCGTTGAGGAGCCATCCAATACGAAGGACAATGCCGCTGGTCCGAACATAAGAAGGGTCATTAATATTAACGTCATAAACGCCATCGCGTTAGCCCCAATAATCCAATGGGTCAAAAACATTATTCGCATTTTCTCTATTATTTGTTTCTATTTAAAATTAACTTTATTATACGATACTTCGATCGATCTCCACTTTTTCAACTTTCTAACTCTATTTGAATATCCACATTAAATACTTTTCTTCTCAACCAGCAAAGTATTAATTATGTACATCGAAGACTAAATTGCGTCAGTTCCACTGGTTGTTTACTCCTCGCCGGCTTTTCCCCGTAACTCTTCTTTGTTGCAAGCAAATGCGCCGCGCATTGGCTGCAGTCACACGTGATCACGCAAGCGCCCACGCTTTCTCCCTCTCTCACTCTTCTCTTCCGTATGCGTGCGTGGGCGTCAGTCAAAGAGAGAAGGTGAATGCGGAGAGCTGAGGCTTTGGGGGAGAAAAAGCGAGGGAAAATACGATATGACGCCAGTGAGAAAGAACAACGTGCTTTTCTTACCAATAATCTTCCTTTTTTTTTCAAATTTACGATATGTTTTATATATTTCAATGAAAGACGAATGACCTCTTAGAGTATTTTCAATTTTTCGTTTGAAACTTATGAAATCGTATCTTCGTTTCTTTTTTTTTTTTTCAATTAAATTAGATTATATTGGATTACTATATAGATGCACTTAAAGTTTCTTTCAATTTTCTTCTTTCTCTTTCTCTCTTTCTGGAAATAACTTATCCCTCACAACACCTCGAGACAGTTAGTTCCACGTCGCTGACACACTTTCACCTCTGTATCTCGTCTTTCTCATTCTATCTTTTACTCAACGTCGTTGTCTTCTCGAGAGTGCTATATAAGAGTTGTCTCTCTTTCTTTACTTTTCCCAACTTCTTCTTCTTCTTCTTCTTCCTCTTCCTCTTCCTCTTCCGTTTCCTCTTCTTTTTCTTCTCTCTCTCTCTCTCTCTCTCTTTCTCTCTTTAATTCTCCTTCCACGAGCAACCCTTTACTTTATGGTCCTATCGACAAGGCGCACTCCCGATCGCGACGATAAAAGAGAAAGAAGCACACCGAGATTCTCAAGGAGACGAGTCTCTCCCTCGTCGACTCGATCGAACACTGTCTTTTCTTTCTTTCTTTCTTTCTTTCTTTCTTTCTTTCTTATTTTCTATCTTTATCTATCCCCTTTCTCTTTTACCCTATCTATTTTTCTATCTATATATCTATCTATCTATCTATCTATCTATCTAACTATCTATCTATCTATCCATCAATCAGTTTATCTCTGTCTATATCTCAATATCCCTCTTTCCTTCGATCTGTTACACATACACGTACTTCCTCGCACTCCTTGAAACCTTAGCGACGGTCATCTGATCGCGAACGATCTCATCATCTCGAACTGCTTTTTCTTTTACATTTATTTCTTTTTAACGAGAACGAGGAAAAAATCGTTCAAATAATAATATTATTCTTTTCTTTATTTTCGCGCACTAATCTTTTTCTCAAAATCAATAAACAAGTGGTAGGATAATATTAAAAAAAATTCAAATTAACCAAATCACTTTCACTTAGCGTGATAGAAAATCTCGAAATATGCGTGCAACTAAGATACATAAGTATGTACACATCCAAACATACAAACGAACGTACAAACGAACGTGGCTCGACCTAGTTGACGACGACGAGAAAAAGAAAGAGATAACCTCGAACGCGGACTCGAAAGAAAAAGCTAATCGCGAGATAGGTTCAAGCTCGGATCAGAGATTAATATCAGAGCCCAAGTATGGTATGAGCCTGTGTAAGCATGTGGAAGTGTGTGTGCGCGCGTTGTGTATGTGTATGTGAGTGTATGTGTGTGTGTGCGTGTGTGTATGTATGTATGCGTTCAATGTTGATCGTTCGTGCTGTTATAAAAGTCTCCTTCTCTCAGTAGTGCACGCCGTCGTTCCGACGTACGTTTATTTCGCGATCGATCCGTCTTTCGTGGCCCCGCGTACGCCCCATTTTTTCTCCTTTATTCCTTTGCACACGTCGACGAACACGAAAACCACGAAGACCACGACGAGAAACGATGACGACGTCGTCAACGACGACGACGACGATTAGGACGAAAGACGAAAACGAGGAAGTAGATGATGACGACAACGTCAACGTCAACGAACTACGTCAACGAAAAGGAAAGAAGAAATTTTTCAATCTTTTTCCTCCACCTTTCTCACCTTCTCGTTGGTGCTTACGCACCACTGTACGCGCACCCACACTAAGAAACAAACACTTGAATTTTGAGAAACACTTTGAGAAAGAAGGAAGAGAAAATTGTAACAACCTATCTTTCTCTTACTCTATATCTGTCTCTCTCTCTCGCTCTGTTCTCTCTCTCTCTGTCTCTGTCTCTGTCTCTCTCTATCTGCCTCTCTCTCTCTCTCTTTCTCTCTATCTCTCTCCTTCTCCCACTTATTCTCTTTCTCTGTTGCTTATGCTGTTTGAATGAACTAGGGCAACGCAGAACGATAACGACGACGACTACAACTTTGACTACGACTTTGACAAGGACTTTGACGGCGACGACGACGACGACGACGACGACGACGACGACGACGACGACGACGACGACGGCTCCCGGCTTGATACTGGCCAAGACGCGAGACTCCTCTCGTCTCGGTCGGTCGAGACGGGACGGTCGGTCCGGTGGCCGACGAGGATGGTGCGACGCCCCCGGCGCGCGACGACGCCGACGACGACGCCGACGCCGTCACAATCGACATAAGCGCAAGCGCCAACCAACCTGCACACCCTCTCTCGACTCTTCAGACAACACCAACCCTAATATCGAGAAAACTCACCGCGAGAGCGCTCCTTTCGACAATCCCTGTCCTCCCAAAATCCCTCCTTTTTCAATAACGAGATCAATTAACGCCTTTTTCTTTTTCCCCCTACCCCTTCTTTTCTTTTTGAAGTGAAAACTTCTTTAGAATAGGAGTGATCTGAAAAGTAAATAAATGCGGTCGGTCAGGAAACGGGGCTATGAAACGGAGCTATGAAACGGCTGCTATACTAAATAATGAGAGAAAAAGAGACAAACATATAGGACTGAGCAAGCGAGGGAATGAGACGGAATATAGCTATACAGTATTTCCTATTCTCGGTCTACTCTTAATGCTATGCTTCGTAGTTATCACTACTAGTTCTATATGTGTGTGTTTGTGTGCGACTGCATACCAAAAAGCGTGGACACGTATTCTTTCGATACTCAAAATGCTTGTAGGTAGGAGCGATAGAAGGGTAAAACCTCACTACTTTTCGGAAAAAACCTTACTACTTATCGGAAAAAACCTCACTCACAAGTACAAAATATCAATATTTACAGTAATAATATATTTTATAATAATAGTAAACACAATATAAATATAATAATAATATTATAATAAGGTACATATTATAACAAGAAGGAAGTTTGAATTTTGAGCAAATAATATTCTAAAGAGGATAAATAAGGTCAAGCGTCACACGTAGTACAATTACATTTAAATTAGATATACAACATTAAAATTGATAATTACTATAATAAACTTCGTGTTTATTTAATTTATTTCTTTTAACAGAACTCGTTGGTTAATTAAAACCGTCAATATTTGTATCCCAAAAAAATTGTGCAAAACACCAATCTTCCAAACGGTGATTGTCAGTTCCATTTTTAGACTTTACCGCAAAATTAAATTGTTGATTTTTTACATATTACATTTGTTAATCTTTGAATCAACAACAAAATCCAGTCTTGACCGATCATTTATATTCTAAATAATGATTTACATGTCCAAATGATAAATAAATGCACACGGTTATAAATAAAATAATTTTTTATTCATAATTTCATTATTTCATTTTCAGGAAAAAAGGAAAAATTATTAATAACTATTATTAGTTCTAGTTATTTGCGTTATTCAAGATTTTTTATTCTGTGACATATGATTTATATGGGAATTAATTTTTCAAATTTACTAGTGTCGCGGTCATCGTTGACCATGATAGCCTACAGTCGACATTTTAAATATATATATATATTTTTTTTTCTTTCTTTCTTTCTCTTTTTCTCTCTCTCTCTATTTTACCTCGAGATGAATACATTTTCTGTTACCTGTACTTTCCTATTATCCAATTTCATGTTATATATTTTTTTTACTAACAATACTATCTAATAATTTTTATAGAGAAATATTAGGGGAACCGTAAAGTAATGTCGTAAAATACGTATGTATATATGAATTTTTATATATTATAAATTTAATTGAAAACCGATTAATTTTTATCGATCCGATATTAAAAATTTGCATTACTAAATGACAAAGGTTTTGTTGATTAACAAGGGTTGATTACGTTATTGATTAAAAATAAAAATTTGGTAAAAATTTATTCTTTTGAATTTTGAAGTTAGAAAAGCGACAGAAAAAAATACGAAAAGATACATTTTTTTGAAATGAATTTCTAATTAGTATAAATTGTTCTAGTAAATTGGCTACAAGTTTTCACCCCGTATACCATAAATACAATAAATTCTTCTACATATTTCTTTTTCAACCCTCGCTAAGGAGTAAATTCACGAGCGACTTGCTACGAGTACTAGCCGATAGAAGGCAACTCGAGCAAAATACGTTTTCAGGAAAGAAGAAGAAGAAGAAGAAGAAGAAGAAGAAGCAAGTGGAATGGTGATTCGAGGAATGGTCGAGTCAACGAAAGGGATGGTAGGTGTCTACTGTTGAGGTAGATATATCACCAACTGTGTAACCATGAAGCGAAGTAAAACGAAGAGAGAAAGATAAAGAAAGAGAAAGAGAGACAGAGAGAGAGAGAATGACAACCGTTCTTGAAAAGCACTGATCCGCAAGGACGATACGGCACGAACGAGCAAGATGGCTAACGTTCTTGCCAAGCTCTCTTCTCTACCTCTTATGTCTTTCTCTCTTTCGTTTGAGAAACACAGCACCAGCACCAGCACCACCAGCACCAGCACCACCAGCACCAGCAACGAGAAAGAAAATGAGAGATCGCTCGCATACGTCTAACATCGTTGCTACCTCTCTCATTTAAATTTGATCCCCTTCACGATCGACTTAGTCGACCGATCAAATTGTGCAACTTGCTTTCTCTAGATTCTTCAACCAAGAAGAAACTGTATCGCATCAACGATGGAGAAGAAGAGCTTATCGCTGTTGCAACGAAGAAGGAAAGAGATAGGGGTGGGGGGGGGATGGTTTGTTTTCAGTTGAAACTTTTCCAATGGAGTCTTCCTAACCGTGAGGAGTTTTTCCAAACTATCTATCTTTCTTCCTCTCTCTCTTTCTCTCTTCCTCTCTCTTTTTTGTGGTTAACGAGAAAATAGGTGAATAAGGAAAAACACGAATGAAAGAGAAAGAGAGAGAGAGAGAGAGAGAGAGAGAGAATTATTTGTTCTTTTTCCCGAATTTTGTTCTTTTTCCCGAATTTCTTTCTTTTTCGTATCTCACAAGAAGAGTCTCGTAGTTGTTGTTTTTTTAGACATTTAAGAAACTTTATAAATTTATATAGGTTCGTTAAAGCTACAGACCATACATACGGGGATTTTATCAAAAATTCCCTAGGTAGAACCGTTTTTGAGAAAATTAGGGTTCAAGTTTTACTAGTATTTCTATATACTATTTCTTGAAATCCTTTATTAATAGAACTCGTTAACTTGACGCGTCTTATTAAAATATTAATGTATTATATAAAATGCAGTATAAAACAAAGCACATAAGTTTGTTTAATTGATATATTAACAATAATTAATAATTATATGTAATGGTTGATTTTGTTCAAGCAAAATTAAATGACCTGAATGAACTAGTCAGGTAAAAAGGACTTGGCACGGAACATGTTAAGAAGGTAGTAATAATTATAATAGATGATACTATTTGAATAACTGATAACAAAAATATATTCAATATTTTCAATATATTGTCATTATTACAAGCCAACACAATTGTAAGACTTGATGCTTAGCTTCTGCTATAGCATTACATGTTGTTTCTCTTAAGGCTTTTCATAATACACTATATGTTTCTTTAAAACAATCTATAATATGTTACTGGATACCTTTTTCTAGCGCATCTTTCGACGATCCTTTGCCATACCACATCCTAAATATTCCTAGCACACACAACTAAGGACAAAATATACCCATAATAAACCCCGGTAAGGGTTACTATAGTTTTCCTATACTACAAATACTCACAAATAAGGAAGCCGGATTTTCTTGAGCGCAGCTAAACTCAAAGCTTACCAAGAATGTTGCGAAGGGTTTAGAAAATATTTTACACTTCCTTCCTTCATTCCTTCCTTCCATCTTTCTCTTGTACTTTCTTAACCCTTTCAAGTCAACGATAATGGGTGGTACGTGTGTACGTTTATACATTCTACGAAAAGATAAATTTTCTTTTGAATACTTTCTGTTCTTTAAGATGTGTGGACTATGGACACGTAAAAAACAATTGGTTTACGCTTGAGTTATGAGTAATGGCAACCATACGAAATGGAAGAATATATATAAATGACAATAACCGAGTCGTCCTTCCCTACCTTGTCCTTACTTGTCCTTTCCTACCTTATTCTACTCGAGGGTAGGTAAATTCATTTAACTGCAAACGCGTCACGAACTTGAAAGCACTCGAGAGAAATAGAGAAGCGGATGCATCGGAAACGTTGAGCTCGGGAGTCAACTGGGAAGATGGCCACTTCTCTTCGGCTTCCTCGTTTTCCTGAGAAACCTGGAAATTGTATTCCTTTGTCTGAAACTGATGTAAACGCGCCCACATCATCATCATCATCATCATCATCATCATCATCATCATCTCTCTTTATACAATACCGATTCGTTCTATTTTCATCGTTATACACAACTTGAGATATTCGAAGGATGCGAAGAGACAACAGGAAAAATACGTGGGAATAGAAAAAAAAAAAAAAATAGGTCGGTATAATGCTGCGTCTTTTCTTTTTTTTTACTTAAAAAAAAAAAACAAAAGGGAATAAAAAAAAAAAGTAAAGAAAAAAACAAATTGACTGTCCTTCGAGGACGAAAGAAGGACCGAGAGATGAATTTTGAATTTTAAGAAAATAATTAAAAAAAAAAAAAAAAAAGAGAAAAAAGGAAAATAAAAAAATAGGCAGAAAAAGAAAGAGATAGAAAAAAAAATCCCTCGGCTACGGATAATCTTCGTTTCACGATCGATAAAAGGATGGGTTTTTTTTTTCGATCAAGAACGACCGAGTTGCGTTGCGGATGCAAAAACAGTTAGCAATGGCGCCTCGAGCGTGGGCTGCAAAGAATAATAATGAGATGGAAAGGGATGATAGGAACGGTCAAGGATATATATGTCCCTTGTCCTACGGAGACGACAGCCAGAATGAAAGAAAGAAGAGGAGACGAATTTGATAGGAAACAAAAGATAAATTGGAGACAACGTTCGAGGGGGAGGAAACGCGAAGGTCAGCGTTTAACTTCCGATACGTTTTTTTCAATATATTCTTTTCAGAAACGATGAATTTTTAACAAACAAAAATAAAAAAAAAACCTAAAAAGAGTGCGGGATATATATCGTTCATACAAATACTCAGATACGGGTTGATTCATTTTAATGAGAACCCCTGAAGAACCCATTTTTCGTATATGAATGAAATAACCTCGAGAAAGATTCTTTCTAAATCTGACTCTGAAAAAAAAAAAAAAGAAAAAAAAAGAAAAACGATTGAAAATAAGAAAAAGGAACTATAACCTTGTCCTATAAAACGTCCAATTGACCAAAATATTCTTGCCGTTTTTTTTTCGTATTATATTACGCTTTATAACGATAATTCTAATTGTATTGTTGTGCGCGTATATATTAAAACGAGATATCTGATAAAATCTTGATAACTATTGCTCTCTCTCTCTCTCTCTCTCTCTCTCTCTCTCTCTCTCTCTCTCTCTCTCTCTCTAATGTACTTTTTTTTTATTTTCATTTAAATGTCTCCTGTTTTAAAATGAAAAACAATCTACACGAACTTTTCTTGATAATTAAATATTATTCAAATACTAACAGCAACATTTATCTTCTGAGATAAATCCTATCAAACTTTTCTTATTAATCTAATACAATTGACAGGATTTAATGGAAATGACAAGGACATATTGAAAATCATGATAAAAATAAATAATAATTGTAAAAACAAGGAAAAACACAAGTATGATGAAAAAATCTGTACCAACTACTACAATATTCGATGCAAATGTTCTTTTTTTTTTATGTGATAACCAAATGTTTAACGATAATTTTTTATGAAACATTCCTTATCAAGGTTAGTAAAAGAAAAACCAATAATCTCAATTGAATAGAATAACAAGTACTAATAGAAAATCACAATTTACAAATAAAAGATATATTAAAACGATAAAAGAAGAAGGGAAACACAAATTTGTCTTAAAAGTTAGTGATATTACTTAGCCTATTAAAAGTTTCGATTTGTGGAAGGCATTAAAGTGAAGTTTCTCGAGGCACAAGAAAGCGTTTAGTTATCCGAAAAGAAATCCGTGTTCTTACCGGGGAAAAGTAAAGCTTTGAAGCTGGTGGGATATCGAAAAATAAATGGAAGCGAGACGCGATCGGCTTGGGATGCAGATGAGCCGACACGTACGCGTGGGGGGTGAAAGAGGGTTGGAACTACGGGAGGAAAACTGGGAAATAGTTCCTGTCGAAACCACACGACAGGAACGCATATCATTGACCCATCCTTTCAATTTCTCATTTTCTAGCAACCGTGAGAGGAATTGGTGAGACGGCGAATAATGCCTGATCGAACTTGAGCTTCAACGTTTTCATCTACGCGCTTGTGTGCTACAACACACACTCTCTGTATACCTTTGGCTTTGCTCAACTAGCGGAAAACGCGTTCGCTCTATTCCACTTTCTCGATGGTCTTTCAAAATTCTCGAAAAAAGAAAAAGAAACGAACAAAAAATATCTTTGCTTTCGACCGAACGATTGTAAAAATCCCAAACAAAAAATATACGACGACGACGACGACGACGACAACGATGACGTCCTACTTCTGTCCAATCTGCTTGCTTTCTCTTTTTTTTTTTATTTCTACATTTCTATTTTGATGAATTCAAAGAACAAAAAAAGTTAAAGTAATATTTTTTATTCATGTTTCATCGATCAACAATGAAATATTTATATCATTAGTTAGATAATATTATAGACAATTTTCAAATCCACCAATGTCCTCATTTTATCTTATCTTTTTATATTTATTTGATAACTTTTCATTTTTTGCATTTCTATTTTAACGAACGTACGACGAAACGATATTTTAAGAAATATCTTATATTCCCGCCTTATAAATCATTAATTAAATATCATCAATTAAATAATATTATCGGTATTAATATTGAAATGATGAACTGAAGATCTTTTTCAACTACAATCCATAATGTTTGTTCTTTTTATACTGTCTTTAATCTTTCTGTATAGTTTATTTGAAATATTCTATATATCATAGATTTTGAAAACGTTCGTAGATTTCGTTGAACGTAGTTTCCTCATCATTGTTATCAGGATTTTGAATTGAAAATGATATTTCGTTCGGAAAAAGGGGGTTGCCACGGTGTCGAGATTTATTGAAATAAATCGAGGAAAAATCGTTTCTATCTTGTTCTCTTAAATTTAAAGCTCGATAACGGGTCGATTTATTTACGGTGCGCGTGCCGGACGTCACAGCGAGAAAATTTAATGAATCAAAGTGGTACTATGCGGTACACTACGGTACAGTACGGTACGGTACGGTACGTTTCAAGCTGGAACGCACACGTTGGAAAATTAAACGGGTTTACGTAGATTTCTGTGTTTGTGTGTGTGTGTGTGTGTGTGTGCATTTTTGTATGCGTTAAATGAAATTTTCTTCCTTTTTGTTATCATTCATTTTCTCTATTTATTTTCATACTATAAAATAAAAAGTAACAATAATAATATATATTGCGTATTAATTATTTTATTAAATTTTCTTTCACATTGTATTATAGTCATTATAAAAAAAAAAAATGACATTATTAATAAGTATGAAATTTTGATTATAAGATAATTACTCGTCAAGTTTGTTGAACACAACAAACGAGAGACGAGAACGCATATCTAACTAATTTCGTTGATCAACCAATCAAAATGAAAATGAAAATGTCAAATTGATAAAAGTTGTTTTCTTTTTTTTTGTTTTTTCAGTTTTAAGGACGACTCGAACCGAAACGAATGATCGATCGATCAAACGCGGTAATCGTATTCGATTTGTTAGGAAGAATGGCTGTGACAGCGTCGTCCCCACGTAGAAAAGAAGCTACGACGAGAGAGATCGTCCGAGGAAATTATTACTTTTCGATAAAAACCATTGACGAGGGGCGACCAGAGAAGAGAGAAAAAGGGATGGAAATAACGTTTAAAAAAAAAAAAGAAAAGAAAAGGAAAAAAAAAGTATAAGAGAAAAGATAAAAAGAAATAAGAGTGGTAGCAAGGAAGCTATAATACTACCGCGCGTTCGAGAAATTGCAGCCTAAGAAATTCCGCGGTCTGTCGAACTGCGAAATGAAGCGAGACTCGATTCTACGTCATCTTTCTCTTTCTCTTTCTTTCATGTTCTCGTTTGTTCGTTCGTTCGTTCGTTCGTTCGTTCACTCGTTCATTCGTTCATTCGTTCATTCGTACTCCTTAGAAACGCGAGACGCGGAAATGGAAAATCTAAAGACCTTCAATACGTTCGAAATACGTCGCATCAAGACGATGAAAATGTCAATATTTTATATATTTCGCGTTTGATATCATGCAGAAAATTGACTCAGCAAGTCCAGAAATTGGTACGATTTCGACAACGTATAAATTGATACGACAGCCGAGTACTAAAGTGCTTTCGTTTTAAACCTCGACCGAATCCAATTTTCGATTTGTACCGTCTCGCTGGTTATGCTCCTAAATGTTGATTTATTAATCGTCCCTCTGCTTCCTCTGAGAAACGCTTTTCAAAATGGTTTTTGACTTATTCTCCAATCCTTTTCATCGAAAATATCTCATGCGAAGTATGTTAATGAACTTCCTAAATGATTTGACGCTTCCTTATGAACTAAAAAAACAAAAAAATGATTTCTTAATTAAGTGACCTGGAATAATATACCATTAAATTTTTTTAGTTTATAAATTAATCATAGAAAGAACAAGTTTCGAGTAGAAAAATAATATTTTTTTTTTTACGGTCAGTCACTTTTATTTGTCGGCGTAATCTCAAAACTTTGAGAAAAGAATAAACTTCTAAACTTTTCAATCCATCCAACGTAACATTAATTCTTATAGTTTGATAAACTTACACAACAATATTTTTCGATATATTATAATATTTAAAAAAAAAATGCAAATCACCACTTAGTGGTAATAGAAATATTATTTAGCATTAGAATTAATTACATTTATAAATATTATTTATAACAAACCTGTGTCGCAACTAAAAAATACGTCAAAGGAAATTGAAAATTGTCTTTGAGATTAACATAGAAAGAACTATTTTTTAACAGAGAAGTTAATTTATTTTTATTTTTTAACTAAATCTCCAAACTTTTTAAGCCCCCCTTTCCTCGTATTTTTATTCTGACCAAAAATGTTACTTTCATATTTTATTTAAACTAATTTTTTATGTGTGCGTAGTAACAACGTTAATGGCCTCTTTTAAATATACGTAATAATAATAATTATTATCATTAATTTTTAAAATAGAAATAATACCTGCCATTTAAAAATCAAGATAAAACATTTGACTATAATTTTTCAATATTACCAACCGACTTAAAATAAGCAATGCGCAAACGTAGATATATATATATATATAATACGTAAGTAAGTAAATTTAAATAAAAAGCTATGCAGTAATAGCGACACGCCATTTTCAAG
The DNA here is from genome assembly GCF_049000335.1 of Polistes dominula. NCBI lineage: Eukaryota > Metazoa > Arthropoda > Insecta > Hymenoptera > Vespidae > Polistes > Polistes dominula. Next base: position 910,663 of record NW_028300879.1, read on the forward strand.
TGGAATACATTAAACAACGCATGTAAAAAGCAATAGTTAATGCTCATAAAGAAAGCTCTAACGATGGATAATAATCGCGATCTTATCGGAAAAAAACTACTTGGTTTCTTCGAAGATGCCATTATTAAAATCACTAAGATTAATAGTACCATTAATTAGGTTTATTGCTCTATGATAAAGTAATACAAAGGTGTCCGGAATAGTAAACGTTCTCGTTAATCCTATTCTCGTTTCTAAGTCGACGTTAATAGTTGCGGTTAATTAAAGGAATATCGCCATAATTAATTGGACGCTTTCTTTAACGAATTTCATTCGAGGAAAAGTTTCGTTTAGAAATTTTTCAATAATAAAACCATTGAATAATTAATTAATATGAAATTTCTTTTCTCTTGGATAACAAATATAATATAAAGAATGAGATATAGTACAAACGTAATGTTTATTTATCTGTTTCTTTCTTATTGTCGAAAGATGACAAAGAAGAAAAGGAAAGCAAATATAATATCTGTCAATCTAATTCTCTTTCTCTTTCTATTTGTATTTCTCTATCTCTCTCTCTTTCTCTCTCGTTCTTTCCTCTTCTTCTTCTTCTTCTTTTTCTTCGAGAAAGGAAAATTGTACTCGTTAGAATCACAAAAAGGTACATTCGTCGCAGAAAGCAAAGATTTATCTTCAGAAGATAATAATTTAGTATCCTTTTGTCGTATCAATCGATACAAACCGAGATGTAATATTAATCCTTTGAATTTGATAAAATGCACAATTGTTTGTTTATTTATTATAATATTTTTAATACGCGAACAGTTCTTTTTCATGTTTTTTTTTTTTTTTTTTTTTTACACTGATACGTAAATATATATATATATATATATATATATATATATATATATATATTACTTTATATCAAAGTGGAATTTTTAAATATATATATTATTTATAAACCTGCGAAAAAAGAATATATTATTTCAAACAAATAACATATTTTCATATTTTCGTTCTAATTTTAGATGCACGCAGTATTGCGTCTGTTACTTTATTGCATATGCATATGCACTCAAAAAGGTTAATCAAAAAATTGTTTAAACAGATATCTACTTGCAGGATAAGTCAATAATAATTTTCTATTTAAAATTGCTTATTACAACCGGTTGTAATAAAGAAAGTATTTTTTTTTTTTTTTATAAATTATTTCAATCGTTCGTTTACCGAAACAAAAAGCAAAAAAGAAATGAATAAAATTATTAACCTTATCTTGATTTATTTTTTTAACTATTATAAAAATTACATTACTAATGTAATTCTAATTTATTAAAGAACTTCATTTGTAACATACGAAATTAAACGTATACCAATATTAAAAAATGTTAACAGTGAATGAATTGTGTAAAATTTTAAAAAAGATACTTCAGATGCATATATTCTTATTTTAAAAAAAATATATATAAATCTTTTAATTTATTTTTCGATTCACCCTTTTTAACCCTTGCAAACAAATGCATTTATGTTGAAAAGATGATATATTGAGTTGGCAAGAAAGTAATTTCGGCTTGCACTAATAGATAATGTTATGTTTGTTTCATTATTCTTTTGTTAATGTTTAGAATTTGTTAGTTATTTAATTTAATGCTTATTTTTTGTATAGAAACAATAGAGTTTTATTTAACACTAGAAAACCGAAAATGACTTTCTTACCCTGTCCCAATATAAAAATAAAATTCAATTCATCCGATGTGTTTCTTAAAATGAATTAACGTAAATAATTGAAATAGTTTCTAATACGATTAATAAATAAATAGTTATTTAGAATAATAATTCTTATTAGCTCACCCTGTATAATATTATATCAATAAAGAAGAACAGAACATTGCAGTTTATAACTTGGTGGTAACAAAGTTTCACAGAAAGCTAAGGAAACTCAAATCACGGAACAGTTCTTCTCTTGCGAGAGAATCGGAACGGTAAAAAGAGAGAAAGAGAGAGGATAAAAAGAAAAAGAAAAGAAAAGAAAGAAAGAGAGAAAGGTCCATTGCAAAATATATTTCCTCGTTTAATTTCAAGCCACGACGCCCACGTCCGAAGCAGTGCGGCATGCACGGCGGAACTCGAGGAACCGGAAGAATCGAATCGATCGAGGTTTATAGGGGATCGTCCGTATAAACGAGTGCCGAATGCTACCCCAGAATAACAAAAAAAAAGAAAAAAAACAAACAAAGAAGAAAAGTGGAAGGAAAAATATGAAAGGACCAACGAACAGTCAAGTATTTGATATATTTGTCACCTTTCTCGCACTTACTGAACGTTTCCGTTTTTCTCTTACTTCGATACCACACACACATACACACACACACACAAAATGATTGGAAAAGTATAAAAACATACTAAAATTCTTAAAAAACATTTTCAAACCTTGAGTTTTTTTTTTTTTAAATATTAGATTGTTCTAATCTCTAGTTTTGTCAATAATAAATAAAAACAATTTTGTCAAACGTAAAATCCAAGTCCGTTTTAAATAACCGTGAATTGTGACAGTCATTTGGAAAGTAGAATAATTCGACAAATTAAAACCAAAAAAAAAAAAACAAAAAAGAAATGAATTTTACGATTTATTTTATTATGAAATGTAATTATTTTTGGATTTATAAAATTTTCAAAATTGCCAATAATATTGTCGAATTGGAAAAATTCGACTTATATTCAACTATTTCTTCCATTGTTATTTTAGAATTAGCATCCACCAGTGCCTTCGTTTTACCTTCATGATTTGTTTAATGTATTGTTGAATATTGGTAAACACAAGTAACTAAATTTCTAGAAAAAAATCGAAATTACTTTTTGGAAAACCTAATACATGAAAGAGATAGAGGCTCATACTACTAGAAGACTACTACTTTTCGTTTTATATTTCTTTAGATACCAATCTTTATACACGCATATACGATTTATATCGTTTTGAAACGCTAGTAGTATTATTTCGTATAACATCAAGAAAAATACGAGAAAAGTTTTTACGAGTAGTCAAGAACATACTTATACTTTTTCAAAGTAAACGACATTTTCTCTTATTTTTCTTGTTTTTTTTTTCTTTTCTTTTTGAACGTTTTACTCGACTTCTTTAAACGAAAAAATAAAACAAAAAAACAAAAGTAGAAACAAAATTTGTATATCTACCTTTATAATACGTTCATGCGTAAAATAATACATAACATAAAACATAAGTGTTAACAAAATCTTAGTATAGTCACTACAATGATTTTAAGACAAAAAATATGAATTCCAGGATAATTTATATATTAATTCATATAACAACAAATTAAATCCTTTATTACATACATACAAATTTTCAAATAATTCAGTACTCAACGGGGATTAATTCGAAACTATTATAAACATTCTATAACATAAAACACAAGTGTTAAAAAAATCTTAGTATAGTCACTACAATGATTTTAAGACAAAAAATATGAATTGCAGGATAATTTATATATTAATTCATATAACAACAAATTAAATCCTTTATTACATACATAAAAATTGTCAAATAATTCAGTACTCAACGGGGATTAATTCGAAACTATTATAAAAATTCTATAAAATAAAACATAAGTGTTAACAAAATCCTAGTATTGTCGCTACAATTATTTTAAGACAAAATATGCATTGCTGGAGAAAATTCGATGTACCAACAGGGTAACGACGAATCGAGAAAAATATGGAAATCTGAAAACGTTTCGACGAGGAAAATTAACTATAGTAAAAACGATTCGATGTATTCATTGTTGAGTCCATAGCTAGTTAACCATTGTAACACCACTACCAAAGAATACATTGTTAAGGACCAAACCAATCTCTTTCTTTCTTTCTCTCTCTTTCTCATACAAATGCACACACACACAAACACACACATATAGTATATACGTGTAAATTTATACATAGAGACAGTCAGAGAGATACACACAGACAGCCACATTTTGTTCCATCACGTGAAACTTTTCACGTACCTATTTGTTACACACTGGTGCACTTCGAAGCGATGTAATTCAATTGAAACGGTGGATCGATCGAACAGGGTCCAGTTGTTCGCCGTCGATTTTTCCTTGCAATGGACAAAAAAGAAGAAAGTACTCCCGAATGGAAAAGAGAGAGAGAGAGAGAGAGAGAGAGAAAAAAAGAAAGGTTTTCGGCAAAAAAAAGCGTACGTAGGGCGCATAGAAGCCAAAGATAAAGTTCATATCCATATTCGGTATCGCGTTTGATTACTTTTGTATGTAAACGAGCCGGAATCACTACGTAACGTTATATCTATCTATCTATCTTTTACATTTTCACTTGACGAACATCTAAATTCAAATAAAGATGAATGAGATCTAGATACTTACTTTACATCTTCAATAAAAATAATTCAAAATAAACTTACTAGCGACTAGAATCACACATATTTTGTCAAAAATCGATTACAAACATTTTTTATTAACACACTCGCGACCACTGACGCGAATTCACGTCATTTTACATTTTAAAAATTTAATAGAAATAAATTTATTGATTACATATATATATAAATTTATAAAAGTTATATTATTTTATAATTATTTTTATTTTATTTCATTAACTGTGGCTCACAATCAATCCGATATACACGTCTTTAAGTCAACAAATTACCTTATACCGCCATCTTTTATAATCTTATCGAACTAACTAACGAGATAATCATGACTCTTTGTTAATAAACAAATAATTCGCGATTAATAAAATAATATTGCGATTATAAATTGAGATATAAACTATCCTATCTTTCAAGTTGGATAAAACTGCACACAGTGTGTAAAATTTGATTAAAATTGGTTCAATAGTTTAGGAGTCCATTGCGGACAAACAACGTGACACGTAATTTTTATATATATATATATATATATATATATATATATATATATATATATATATTAAGATTAAAAAATTGAATGAAAATAAAAAGAATAAAAAGAAAGAAGGAGAGAAAGATATTTAATTTACTATGAAAATGTCTCTGCTACTCTCGAGATTAGGTAAGCGTATTACGAGACGGATTATATATTAAACACGACTAAAGACTGTACTGAAGAAGATTTCAAACGAAGTGGGCACCTCGTAATACCCTTGACACGAACCACTCCATGAAATCATCTTGATGCAGTCCACAACGTTATACAAGACTACTCACAAATACCGAACTATTCGTTTGTTTTATTCAAGACTGGTATATATCCCTTTGGTGGTCAGAAATCATTTATTTAATTCTACGTTTTATTTGAAATAAAAGGAAAAGCAAAAAATTAATTATTAACAAAATTAAAAGAGGATTTTTTTAAATTCTATTTAATTTCCTTAAGACCTTTGCCGCATATGTGGACGTTTAATTTAAATTTTAGAGAAAAGCTATTTCTACTTAGCGAAATAGTTTAAACGATAAATATATATGTATATATATTAAATTTTTATTAAATCTTGGTAGTAAATAAATATCTTATTAAATTTATTTACGACAAATAAATATAAATTATACCAAAATTATTTAAAAATAAATATCAATTACAAAAGTTCCTTCCTTTTAATTTGGAAAAGACAAATTTCGTGTCGTGAAACAATGGCCAAAAAAACAAAAGTTCATTAAATTCTGATCATAAGATAAATAAATTATTTAGTTTCCTTAAATAAATTTAAATCCTTACCACATAAATAAAATTAAAATTGGAAAAAGTCACATTTCCTTCTTATTACCAATAATAAAAATTCAACACACGAAACCATTATAAAAATTAATATATATATTTTTTTTATGAAATGTTATAACTATAAAATATAAATTCTGATCGTCGTAATAATGTTTTAAAGGAAACTAAATAAATAATTTATCCATAAAATAAATGAAAAGAAATTATTGTTCTATTGAATGAAATAAAAAATGGAGTTTTCAGGACAATTCAATAAAATTTCGTCATCATCAAGTACAATAAAATATAAAGAAAACTATAAAGTCGTAATAAATAACATATATATATATATATATATATATATATATATATATATATTATATACTAAAGGATAAAACCGAATCCGAAATCGTCCATGTTCAAACTTTCATTTCATATTTCATGACGAGAGTTTCTCGTAGTTCATTGTCCAATAGTGCAATGCATCGGCTTTGAAAGGGCTTCGAAAGGCTCACCTACCTATATAAAAGTATATACGCATCATAGTATTCGTGACATCATATAATATAAAGAAAGACTTCAATCTCGCTCGTGACCCGCGTAGAATCGAGATAATCGTTGAGCATCGATTCTCATCGAATGACTCTCTCTATCTCTCTCTCTCTCTCTTTCTCTCTCTCTCTTTCTTTCTTTTTTTTTCTCCGTGTTTTTCTCTCTCACTTCAACACATGTGTAGCAGTAGTAGTAGTAGTAGTAGTAGCAGTAGTAGCGAAGGGAGGATCGACAACGTCGTTCGTCCCTATAGAAAGGGTCCTAGGGAAGAAAGAGGAGTGCATTGAAAAGGAACTTTTCCGTTTGAGTTTGAAAAAGCGACACGTAATATTGCGCGCACGGACGCACGCTAGAGAGATGGACCCTACTACTACAACTACTACTACATTATACTACTACGATTACGATTACAACTACGACTACTACTACTATAGAAAATAGCGAATAGTCTGCGCACCAAAACTACTACCTTAAAACGACTAGAAACGGAACCATGAGGATTGCACCTATACCATGTGTTACATATATCAAATATATATACCAGGTGAGGTATTTAAAATCCATCCTAAATAATTCGATTACTATTAGTAGATAGAACCAAAATGTGTGTAGGAAGAACTACTTGAACTTACTTGAATTCCATGTAATCTTATGTTAGGTTTGTGTAACGTATCTACTATGTTAAGTATTACATTTTTATTTTATATGTACAAAAATAATAATATATAATAAAATATTATTATATTATTAATTGGCATTAGAAACTCGAAAGTTCATTGTCGCAAATACCAAATCCTATCAGTTTTCCCGTCTTATAGTCTATATAATAAAATATAATTTAAAAAATACGTTCAAGTGGATGATATATATACAATAGAAATGTATTTCATTTCATTTGAGAAAATACAATTGATTGTTCTTTACATGTTCTGATAAGAGAAATGTATTAATATGGGATCATATGCTATTCTTAAAATCAAGTAAGTTTCATCCGAGACATTTTGTTATATCAGAAATATACAATCAACTTATTCGTGTGGCCTGTTTTAAATGCTTCACCCTGTATATATATATATATAGATGTACAGGTATGTAAAAGTACATACATTCGTATAATCTGCAATATCCACGATGTGCCTTCTCATATATATTTATATATTCGTGGGTGCTTCAGGAACAGGAACGACTGTAGTAGCTTTCGCCTCTCGGTGTCATTTTCGGCACGAATTTCCCATTTCCCCATTTCTCGCTCGCACCAACCGTTACCCATCGCTCAAATGCAGAAAGTTAAGTCAGCTCTGCCCGTGCATTCTTGGATTTCTTCCAAAATCACCTACTCGGAAATAATAATCGCGCTAATAACGATTTTTCTTTATAGATATATATATATATCGAATGAAATTCAACAATCATTATTTTGCGCTTTATCAAATTCTTCGACAATTAAAAATATTTAATGAAGTGTGCAAGTGTTTTTAAAAATCTTTAAAAAAAAATATTATATATGTGATTATTTTATTTTATTTGTTTTTTTTTCTTTTTTTTTTCAATACTTTAGTAAATTATTTCACATTCATGGTACATTTTGAGAAAACGATCGAAATCAATATATTGAAGTTGTACGGTACATGATTCCATGATTCGAAAGCATAGCGAGACTCACGGTATCGGATACATTTGCGCACGTATCGAATTCGACGGAAAAAAGAAAAAAGAAAAAAGAAGAAAAAAAAAAACTCAACGCTCGGCACATTGTTCGCCATCGACGAGCTTTGCTAGAGAGATCGGCTTCGAAACAGGTGCAATGCAGAAAAGCGTTAACGTTGCAAAGCTCTCCATCACAACGGACCGGCGGTACCAACGCATAGGAAGAAAGGATGCGATCAAATGAAATATTCTCGGTACAAAGGATCTCCCTTGCGTTTTTCACGGTTACGCGCTTAACATTTCTACGGGAAAATGAAAAAACTCCCAGAAAGAAAAAAAAAAAAAAAGGGAGAAAGTGGGGATGAAATTTTGACTACGAGGTTTACGCAAATTAATGACCAATTCAAAATCCCGTAAAACAATGTCGGAATTTACGGAATAAATTCTCCTTTAACTTGTGAAAATTCGCTACCTACATACGATGAGTTGTTATATGAACATTTGTAATCTGCTTTCCAACCATTGTCAATTTTAAATAAATGCGTTCATAAACAAATATAATATATTATATATTATATATAATGTTATTATATTATATATATTAATATTATATATAATATTATTATAATATATTATATTTTTTTTTATTTTTTTTTTATTTATTATTTTTCACAACGCCACTTTCATAACACACATCACTTTGATTTCAACCCCTTTTTATCTACAATGACTCAATGTATATAATCATATAGTAATCAAAAAATATATTTCTGTATATACAACAATATCAAATCATCGTATTAAAAGTAAATATCTCGTTTGTTTAAAATTAACAGTGAAAGTATTAACAGTACAGGTACTCCTATAACTCACTGTGTATTCTTATACTCTCTGGTATACCAATCAAGAAACTTAATTATTTCGAATCAAAGATAAATACCTTGTTGCTTAACGAAAAAAAAACTGTAATTCCCGGTCTCTTTTAATAATCACGTACGAAATCGATACGGAGGTATTTAATAAATAATACTTTCTACTCTCGAAATAAGCTTCGAATATCATTTCCATCCTTTCTATTCAATTTTCTGGAGATTACTCGTTTTCTTTCATTTCTTTCCCCCCCCCCTCATTTTCTTGTTCTTTATCTTTCTTTTCTTGTTTTCTTATTAACAAACTGACTTCGTCAAAGTTATTTCTGCAAAGGACTATATTTACATGGATTAAACTTCTTAATCATAATGGAGAGATCATTGTTTCTACAGAACTTTGAGAATGTTCCAGTTAGTCAAATGAATTGCTTGCTATTAAAACAAACGTAAAAACTTTTTGACAAATATTCAACTTTTACTTCCTGAGAAAGAAGACACGCAATAACGTCATAATCCGATAAATGTAATAAAACAAACAATTTTTTATTAGGCTAATATAAAGTATCTATCATTCTCTACCTTTGACAAATCAACGTTTCCTTTTACGTAAGTAGAGTAGAACTACGTTTAGTCAGACATCGTCTACTAGCGTAATCTGTGAGAAAATCAAAGAACTTCTCATACGCTAATAAATCAAACTCGATTCTCTGTTTTACCGACTTTAATTAATATTTGTCCTTATTCGACGAAACATTTTAATACGCGTAAGTCATAAAAATATTGTTTTATTTTATCATAGATAATATCAATTAAATATCAATTAAAATGAATGAAAATAATAAGAAATGTTGTTTCATTTAGGAACGAAGTTGTATGTCATTAGGATGAATACATTAGCCGATATCCTAACGAGCCTAAACGTCCCTGATCATATACTATGAACAGTTATCATAATTACAATAAAATTAGGTATTCCATCAGACTGCAATATGTTGTAGATGACCCCATTTCTACGATCCAAATAGTCGAATGAGGTAGAACCGATCTTTTGCGACATGGTCGAATCCACAAAGGCTTGGGGTACTCCGTGCCATGACTTCATTCTGCTAGAGATCGAATAACGCTAGACGTGACTCCGAAAATTGCTTTTCCCTAAGATGAAAACGTTAAAAATAGGATAAACTGGTGTCGTTCGTGCGAATAAACCACTTCTGCCTAGGGGAATTTAAAGAATTTAGTTCAGAAGCTGCGAACTTCGCTAAGGAACAAAAAACAAAAACAAAAAAAATTTATAATTCGAATTATCGAAAGATTTGGAAATTTGAAGCATCAAATTAATGAAATGTTTTATTCGTAGCTACTTTTTTTCTCTAAAAAAAAAAAAAAAAAATAAAAAAAAACGAAAGAGATGTGGAAGATTGTTTTGTTAACATCTCTTCTTGAACTTAAGGAAACAAAATTCTATTACCAACTTTGGATGATCAGAAAATGTAATATAAAAAAGAAAATGAACTCGTGAAAAGTTGATCGTGTAACTTTGAAGTTATGTTCTCGTAAGTATATATACTTTATTTTTTTTATTTTTGTATTCCCTTTAGAAAAAGGATTTTAAATTCATATCCAAAGGTAAATGTTTGCTAACAAGCGTAAGTTATATTTAGTATATAATCTAGTTACTTTGGTAGATATACGTTTAACATTATACATCCTTCTTATTTTGTTCTGAACAAAAGAAATTGAATTTAGAAGAATCAAATTTAGGGTAGAATTGGAACACAATTTAACTTAGAAAATGATCTCAAAATACTCACTTACGAAAATGTCAGTCGTTAATTATCAGATAGAGAATTAGCCTAATTTTTATAATGAAAATGGTTCTAAGGAAGAAAGATTGACAGCGAATTAATCTAACGTTCCTGATATATCTAACATACGAAATAATGTAATGAGCATTCGATTGATAGAGCTTAGAACATACTGAATTAGGAACGAATATACTGACAGGATTTTATTGAAAATTATCGACTTCAATTGATTTCAATGAAAGAAGAAAAGAAAAATTGATGCTCGACGAAATATAAGTATAATTATTACGGTATTGCCATAGGTGTCGGAGATTCTAATGTCAAAGAGTCGTGGACAAAAAAAAAAGTTTATGTAATAATAAACGTTAAAACTTGAAGTTTAATAATTGCAAGTTACCATTGAGATACTACGGACGAGAGGAAACATTAAAGTTTTTTTTTTTAATCAACGACTTCTTCTCTATGCGTGTCATCGTTGTTGTCGTCGTCGTCGTCGTCAACTATGATGTGAATGTATGTGTATATGTGTTATTTGATTATGTAAAGATGAAAAAAGAAGAAAATGAATCATACGAGTCGATATACCACCCACGAGAAATAAATAAATTAACTTTTTTTTTTTATGATTCTACTAGTATCTAACGAAGTGTGAAATGAAAACAAGTAATATTATAATAGTTGGTTAAAAACAACTTCGTAAGTTGATGACTTCATCGAACGTAATAACTTCAACTGATCGTGAAACGTCTTTGAACATTGTCAGTACATCAGTACTTGCAAACCTCTTTAAACTCGACACAATCCAGTCTTAGAATACCCTCAAGCTTTACCACTCGATTCTCCCTAAATAGAGACTTTGAATGAGACGTGCAGGCTTTCATCCTAGAAGGATTAATTCGATGCCCATTAATTAACGATTCTATCACACAGGAACTTAAGCCTTTGGACACCTACCAAAGAGAAATTTCTCCATAATAAGATATATCTTTCATTAACACTATGTTTAATACCCCCTATATTCAGAAATTCAAACATTTGCTTCTTATTTTTCTTCAATATTTATCAAAAATATGGAATGGAAGATAAAAGTTTTTTTTTTTTATTTGATTATTCGCAAAATTGTTTGATCTTTTTAAAGAAACAAAATTTTCTTCATACTTAGAATTCACGACGTTTGACACAACCGTAAATGTTCGAATTTGATTCATGTAAATTCAAACAACAACAAAAACATAGTTGACGTTGTTTTAAAATTCTATTTCGTTTCAAGTACATTGGTAAAGAGAAAAACAACATTGATCGTTAGATCCAGTTTGACGTTAATTAGAAATATCCATCTAAGGAGTTAATCGCTGCGAGCGAGCTTTACTCCGAAGAGAAAATAAATGTCGAAAGGATGATCGTAAAAAAAAAAAAAAAAAAAAAAAAATACAACTCCAGGCAAATACGTGCGTTAATATAATTTTATAGAACACCTATGACTCACGAAAGACAGACTGCATATATGGATTATATAAATACGCCCAAGTTAAATAATCCTACTCGTGTTGCCGAAAGGAGAGCCAAGAACGTTCACGGATAATCTTGTTTGTAACGAGAGATCCCTAGATCGATGTTGAAACTGTTGTCGATAAGATTAAATATTTACATTAGAAAATAAAGAAAATATTGTTAAAATGAACTTTGATGAAATGCAGCAACATAATTCAGAGAGTTTACTTTAATTTTTTTTATTACTGTAAATTTAAATTATTAAATAATATAGAATTATTATATTAGATCATATTAATTAATACGATTTTTTTTTTTTAAATGAAATTAATTACTTTGATCTATAAATGGTCAAATATTAATTTAATGTTCAAATATTATGCCATAATAAACTGTATGAGTTAATCGACCATATTTATTGTTTTCTATTGAAAAGATCAATGTTTATGAATCGTTCATCTGCAAAGGATTAATATTAAATATAATAAATTCTTTTATTATATATATATATAAAGAGGAAACACCACCTACAGTTCAGGAAAGTTATGATCGTCCTCGATATTGGCCTCCAGGCAACAAGACAGTAGGTGTATGTACGAGGAATCAGAATCAAAGGTTACCTCATGACTAGCTTGCGTCTTACTCATCCATCGAATATATTAAAACATCGTTAACACTATACCTAATCATAGGTAAATCTATAACCTATAGATTTACACATTAACTAATGTTTAATACAAATTCTACGTTTCAAAATGAACTAATAATCAATCAGATTCTTGAATAATAAATAAAATAATGTATATAATTGAAATATTTAATCAAATTCAATGAATATATGGAGAAATGTTTCATTCAAAATTAAACGTACAATTTAATGTTAATTAAACGATTACATGAATGAGAATGCAATATTTTTCATTCAAAGTTAAAGATACGTTTGACATTAATTAAACAATTGATGAAAAGTGTTTTGCAAAGGATTAATTCATAGCGTATGCATAAAGATAAACGATTTAAGTTGATTATAAGAAATAAGACAGATGGTTGACATGATGATCATATTCGTAACATTTAAGAAGATCGATGGATCATTCGTCACGTGGCGTATACTTAAACGATAACCAAGACTTTGCTATCGATCATTTAGTTGAAGAATTCGTCCAGTCTCTTCTCCTCCACCTCGTTCTCTTCCACCTTCTCGTCTAAATTTCTTCCACCTCCTCCTCCTCCTCCTCCTCCTCCTCCTACTCTTTCTAGTTTCTAACTGCTAAACGAAGCCTTATAGGGAGGATAGCTTAGCTTAGCTGTACCTTGCTCGTGAATCACATCGAAACTTTAAGTCTCTCTTCGAGCCAGCCAAATTACATCTATACTCTACTCTTATCCTCTGTCTATTTCTATTTATATTTTTATCAAAATTATTTATTCATTCATACTAACACTTTTCTAATCAATCAATTAAATGATTTCCTATTGCTTTACATCGAAATGTTTATTTGTTTATAATTATTTTATGATCAAAATAAAAGATACGTACGTATCAATCCTAACTGTCCACATTTAATTGATCAAATATACGTACATTTAATAAACTACAAAATTAGAACAAAAAAAGCTTATAAATATTTACTCGAAAGCATTGTCACATTATATTATAAAAATGTTCTCTTCATTTTTTCAAATTTTATTTCTTTTTCGATAATTAATTAATTTATATCAACACATTATAAATCAATCAATCAATCAATCAATCAGACTGACTTGATTCAATTAATTTGCTTACGTGTAATTATTTATTAAATTTAACAACAAACTTTTTCTATTATTTTTCACATGATTGTTAATTAAACCATAACAACACATAAGCTAATCAATTACATATACACGTTTATTTATAAATATTATAATTAAATAAAATAATCACTTAATGAAATGAAATTAACATAAACACTTCATTTGTCATCTAATTAATCTAATCTATCAACAAATAATTACTTTCAAATTCATTACAATGTAATTAAATTTTCCTGTTCAACAAAAGAACATTGAAAAATCAACAGAAACAATTGAAATAGATTGATAAGATAAAAAAGAAAAAAAAGAGGACAAAAGTATTCGACTTAAAGATATCGGCCACATTTCTGCATTTCTACGTGGGTTGATAACCCTTCCTCCTCTTTGTCGTGTGTTTCCTCTTCGCTCGTTCCTTCTTTCCTCTTCCTCCAACACACATTGGTTACACTTGAAAAGAAAGAGAGAGAGAGAGAGAGAGAAAGAGAGAGAGAAATAGGGTGAATAAGAGAGGGAACGTGAATGGACGAGGAGAGAGGGACGGTGAAACTGTCAGTGTTACATTGGTCCTCAGCACGAAAGGACGAGCTGCACGAATCACCTGCAATTCCTTCTCCGTTGGAATAAACCTTCCTACTTGCTGACAAAACAGTAAGTTTCGTTTTATTTAATGTCTCATACATTTCTAATCAGAATGCACAAATTCAAACAGTAACTTCAGTTTTTTTTTCTCAATTACCTTATTACAGTTAATATTTTTACAAATGTAATTGCAAAACGTTAACATTAATATAATAAATAAAATAACTAATTAAATTATATATTAATGATAAAATTAATTTATAGAAATTAATGATAGAATTGTTAATCAAGTAAATCTCACGTTGCAAAAATCTGTGCCAGATGTAAAGAAAATGCGGTTAATTAAGCAAAAGGAACCGTGTCTTACGAATGAAGATGATTGTACTCGTTTACGAGTTCGCACGCGCTTTAGATCCGTTATAGAGAAGAAAGGGGGGAAATGGGAGAGAAGGGGGATGATGTTTATAAGAGACCAGACTATGTGTCTATCGACCGTCTGCTTTCTCCAAGTGTTTACGATACTTTTTCACATCGCAGTAATCTCAATTATACCATTTTGCTCATAAGCTGAATTATTACACGTTTGGATTTGCTTCAACGTTAGAGATATTCAACTTCATTTTAATCGGTCAATAGAGAAATGTTTCATAAAAACATTATATTAACATTATTATTGCTTTTATGGTTTTTTCACATTGTTCCTTCTTCCTTTTATTCCCTAAGGATCTTAACATTTTAATTAACAAACATATGTGCATGATACAATGCATTACAATTATTAACGATATTAAACGAATTATTATTAACGATAGCAAAAATAATGTATATGCATTTACGTTTTTTTCCAATCGTTAAATTTTACTGATTTTAATCAGTCGAAATAATTAAAAAAAAGTAAATAAAAAATACAAAATAATTGTTGCATTACAATCGAACAAATTTAAAAGCCAAATTTCAATTACACGGTGAATAGTTTCGAATAATTTCGTATTGTCGTTTATTTGTAATTAATTAAAAATTTGTATTAAATATCGTAAACGATCCAACAGAACGTTTTGAATGTTCTTTTACGATTTAAAGTTCGTCCGGGTGCACAACACGTGCATCCCATGTGGTATAATGCACGTTCGCACGTTTCTCTTCTAACAAATGGTTCCTTCGTTTTAAAACGAATGTAATTCGCATTGGATCCCGTCTGACGTTTCTCGTGACCGCCGTTTAATTATAGAAATGGAGTCGAGAGTACCTGCCACACTGACCATACGCATGGGACTGTAATGGTAATCCTGGCGAACGTACATTTTCAGTTACACTATAAATAATACTGGCAATAGGACACGAGCGTGACCAAATACTTAACTTACTCGACGTTATCTTTCTTTGCTACGTTATTTTTTTCCCCGTTATTTTTCATACTCTCAAATTAATTAATTAATTAATTAATTTTTTTTTCTAATTACAATTAACCTTAACTTAATATCTTTAGTAATAAAAAAATTTGTCTACCCTTTCTATCGATAAAAACAAAACAAAAAAGAAACATTCAAATTTATTAATACATCTTGTTTATCTTTCATTATAAAAATTAATTAAAATATAGAAATGAGAAAGTAATATAACATAAGTTCGTTTAACAATTATTTCTTCCCCATTTTTTTTCTTTTTTTTTTTTTTACTTAAAAATATTTGAAAAACTTGACAAATTGTAATTATCTTCGAAGTGAATAAAAAAGACAACATAATTTATAATACATAATCGTACAATTTTTCTATAAATGTCACAAACCTTAAGAATGGGAAATCGTAGTAGGAAAAAGGGCGGTACCGTAAAACCATGGATAGAAGAAGTTAGGAAATAAAAGCTTAGTTCACGCTGTTTTTCATTCGCATTTATTCGTACGTCTGTGCGAGTCTTGTCCTCTAAGAAAATTATTAACTCCAAGTAGTGTGTCGTGTCGTCGCAATAGTAGCGTTTTTAGGACGACAAACAGCTATCGTGACTCACAACTAACCCATGACGTAATAGCGACAAGTCTTTTATGGTTAAGAAGCGCGAACGACGAATACGATTCTTCTTTGCTAACTTTCGATTTCAACTCTGTTCAGACATACTCGTAATATCATAACTCGTAATATAATAATTGTAATCGTAATATCAATTTTTTTCGTAGTCGTCCACGTTTACTTTTAACTGATTCGATTAATACCTAATCACCATTTAGAAAATGATCTTCTTTTGATGATTAACCAGATCGATTTATACTTACGACTATCATTATATGAAATACCTA
This sequence comes from Polistes dominula, assembly GCF_049000335.1. Classification (NCBI taxonomy): domain Eukaryota; kingdom Metazoa; phylum Arthropoda; class Insecta; order Hymenoptera; family Vespidae; genus Polistes; species Polistes dominula. Next base: position 927,381 of record NW_028300879.1, read on the forward strand.
ATACATTGACACAAAGGGGAAATCTTGCGATTACAGTAACTTGCGATTCCACCTTCATGAATAATCTCGGAAGGTGTTATTGAACTTGAATGGACCATCGATATTACTCAACTCATCCCTTTGTATGCAAAATCTATTGTAATACGAATTCACGGTTTATGTCTAACGATATATCGATACATGTGTATATGTATGTATGTCTGTATATATAGAGGTGTATAAATAATTTTATATTGCTATATATTTTGTAAACAAGTTAAATACTTAATGCTTCATAATATATATTTATGTATTTATTTATATATATATATATATATATATATATATATATATATATATATTTTTGTATTATAATTATTAGAAATTTTGTAACGCGTTAAATGCCATGGTGATCACCGGTTGCACATGTAATGCGTTGCATATGATTATACACATTAACTTATCTGTTCTATATGATATTTTATCATAATATGCATATTAACGAATTCGTATTAGTAATCACGAGCAAACCATGGAAAATTAACGTGACATTAAACGTGTTAATATTTTTATTTAAAAAATTTTCAATCTACGCATATATTATATTTTTTATATGTTTTTTATATTTTATTTTAAATATGTGTGTGTGTGTGTGTGTGTTTTGTGTGTTAATCATGTATCTTTTTGAGATTAGAAAATAATTTGGTTTCACCGAGTAATCGCACGACACGTTGTTTCGATTCGCAATAGAAATATACTTTTATAAAGAATTCAAACTTTTAAAATAAATAATCGAGTACGAGAACAATCGGTAGTTTGTCGAACAGTTAGAAAAAAAATAAAAAACTCAGCAAAAAAAAAAAAAAAAAAAAGGAATCGATTTTTCGTAGTAAGCAATCCGAGTGATTGAACAACAACGTGGTATATTCGATTCTACGTGGGTGTGAAATTTTTCATGAATATTCAATCCTGTTATTAAACCGATTTTCTAGTATTCCAAAACCGATTATCTCGTCTGCGTTTGCGAACGCAACTTAGCTTCAACTTTTTCATGCTTTTTCTCTCTTTCTCTCTATCTCTCTCTATCTCTCTTGACTTTATAATGAAATGCAAAGAAGAAAAATAAAAAAATAAAATAAAAAGAAATTCTACGAAGATTCATTTTTATTGAAAATACCTTCGAGAACTTAAAGTCGAGAAAAAAAAAAAAAAAGGTTATTCTGTACTTCGGATTATTCGATCGTAGCTTCATGCTTTCACTTTGTTCTCCACCTGTTCCATAATAAAGATCATAAAGTATTAAATCCGAACCCTTCGTATTATGGCTGGATAACGAAGCACGAACACGATTGTTGTTCCACTCGCTCTCTTGTTTTTTTCTCTTTCTCACGCTTCTCTCTTCTCTGAAACGATTTTTGCAAGGAGTAAAAAATCAAACGGTTTTTAGACGTGGGTGGATCGATTGATACAAAACGTGGGCGAGTTCTATATCAGCTCGTACTTTCTTGTTTCAATCATGAATCCTTCAGTATTCATAAGTAACACTACGAGTAACACTTTATTATTTTTAAAGGACAGATCACATTTTTTGGGGAGGAAAATTTAATCAAAATAAAAAATAAATAAATGAAAAAGACGCGAGAACGATGTATTAAATTTGAAACACGACAATTTTTACAACACGAGCTTAATTTGAATTTAATTACAGTAACGCAAAAAAAAACAAGTTTTCGAAGCATGTTGTTTTCTACGTTGAACAATTTCACGAAACGTTCACATTCCTAAATTTACCTCGCCAATTGTAAAAAATTGACAGGAAAAAAAAAAAAAAGAAAACAATAGTCTAAATCAATTATACATAGTTCGTCTGTTAAGTGTTAATAAAAAAAAAAAAGTTAGATCGCTTAGAACTGAGGATCATAGAAACTAAATCAATTATCTTTCGATCGTTTTTCTCATCGATCTCGACGATGCGATTCTTCAACGAACTGGGCCTCGAGCTCGAGGCGTTCAAATTAATCCCGCGCTAGCGTCCTTTTTCTTCGAAACTCGTTTAGTGTTCTGTCTGTATCTGTATGTGTATCTGTATGTGTATGTGTATGTGTGTGTAGGTAAGTATATATTCGGATGCAACAGACTGTATCCAAAAGTGAAAATCTGAGCGTGAGTTACCAGTACTACTTTTGAAACTGGTAGTTGGACGCATATTCAACTACTGCACACTCAAACACACATACAAACACACACTTCTGGGTTTAATTTAGATAATGACGTCATTAAAAGCTCCAAAGTGCTAGAAGAGTGCTGGCATTCAAACGAACGAACGAACGAACGAACGAAACTAAACGAGACGAACGAATGCGTAAACGATTGTACCTAACAAATTAGATAAAACAAACCCTTTAAATCGTACTATTATTCTATTAATCAGATTGAATATTGAGAATATCTAATTACTTGTTTACAGACGACACAAGATCGAGAAACTCTGAGGAGAGGAAATATACATCTATTCGATTATGGCAGCACCACAGGCGTCATCGCGTCTCGAGATGCTGCAGGTGAGCGAGCTAAAATCTTCATTATCATTCTTGCTAATTAAAATAGCTAAACATACATTACGGACGGATTACGAGATATCTCGCAAAACGTTTTCTCTCGAAAATGATTCTAATGAAGTAACAAGTGACAAAAGTTAACTATTTTTTTTCGTTGTTGTCATCATTTTGTTCATTTAATTTTCTAACGATATAAAAAAATAGTAATAAAGCTGTAAGCAATTTTAATGAATGATAATAATAATAGTGATATTAGTGAGGATGATTATGATATATTATATTTTCAAATTGACGACAAATGCATTGACAATAAGATGCATATGATTGATGTGCATTGGAAAATGTAAAAATATTTATTGCAAATAAATATTAAATACGATTTTGAAATTAATGTAAGTATAAATAAATAATGAAATATATTTAATGCAAAAAAATATTCTTATAACCACTGAATATGATTTTAGAAATAAAATATCTGATCCGTAATACAATAAGATGATCGATCTGGAAGAACGTAAATCATTGAATGATTTTATTATGTATTATGACAGTCTTCGTGAACGCACGTTCTCGATATATTCTCCGATTGGGTTAAGGCACATGCTATCTATTTCTCTTTTCCTCTTTCTCTTTCTTTATCTATCTCAATATATCAATATATCTATATATCTATCTATCTATGTATCTATCTATCTATCTCTCGTTCTCCTTTGGCCCACGTATCGGTTATGTTCGCTGACTCGACGCATATATGGCATCTTGTCTTGCCAGTGTATGACCTAGCTAACGACCCACGTATTCGATGTACCCAAAACCAAAGGACAAAGATATCCACCATCCGAATATAATTCTTACTGAATACACAAACAAACGATCAAAAATCAAACTACGAAATGACATGACAATTTGCTATCCATTCTCTTTTATTTCTAATTCATTTATTTGCAAATTTTCAGCTATGACAATAATGTCCTATCCCAATCCCAACGCAAGAAAATTTAATAATTGCAAAACTGTCCTAATAAAAAAATTCAACTTTTCACAAACTTTCATTGAATCCTATCTAAATTCTCATTTGATTTTAATTACTTTATTCTGAAATTGTGAACGATAACAACGGTGTTTTTCCCTCATCATCCACTCACCAACACTTGGGGAGTCTTTAATAATTTCAAAAGCCAGATTTGGTCTTTCAAAATAGTCAACTCTTTCAGGATGGCTTACAAAAATCAAATAATGCTATCACTCTCTCTCTCTCTTCTCTCTATCCCATTTCTTTCTTTCTCTCTCGAAGCAAACGAACGGAACGTTAATATCATAGGAATAGAAAAGAGGACTGAAACGTCGTCTTGTTTTCTTCAACTCTAGTGGTCGGTCGTCCGGTTTCGAATGTCAGTTGCTCGGATAGAAAGCAAAGGCTACTTTGGTCTCTCATATAACGACGTCCTAACAAAAGAGCAATCCTCGAAGAAAGGAAGAGGCAGAAGGCAAAATATAGAGGAGGAGAAGAAGAAGGATACCAAAAGGGATCGGAGGAGAACGGAATCATAGACGCTTGGTTTGTCAACCGCAACCAACCACGGAGATCCGTAACCATAATAATGTGACGTCATTTCCTTCGTCTTTTCAGTCCCCTTTCGACGACGAAACCTCGTCCTCTTTCTACCACGAGCAAACCTCACTAAATTACTTTTATTCCATCTTCATCTTCGGAATAACATTATTTTCATTTTCGAGATGATCATTTTCGGATTGTCAGATATCGAAATACGTGATATTCAAAATAAAAGTAGAACAAGTAGAAAATATTTGACAGTTTGAAAGAGGTTGGTGGCACGTGAATGGTAAACCCACCGGTTAACTTTCGAACACCCACGTTTGCCTAAAACTTTCCAACACAAGAGATATTCTTCATTCCTCTTCTTTCTAAAATATCTCGATACTCACTAACGATCAATTTCCAATAGAAAAATCTAAAGTTATCGTTAAGGTGTGTGTACTCAAGTAAGGTCTCAACGCGTCATGTACATAAACGTTTAATCACGGATAAGGCAAGCAAGACTAGATTTTCTCGGACTCGTGAATGTATGTTGTGTTCGTATGTACATACGTCCATTCGTTTGTTCATACGAAGAACGAATCCGGTATATAATTGCGATACTTGACTTACCGCGTGTCTAACAAGTAGGAGGGTATACCTGTAACTCTCTCTCAACAAGGGAAAATAAATTACAATTACAAATAACCATAGAGACGGTTAGACTTGCGAGAGCAAGCAGAACGCGCGTCTTGCTACGCGAATCTTCTTATAAATAATTTATATCACCAAGGATGACCGTTATCGAGAGTGTAGATAGAGAAAAAGTAAAGTAGAAGGAGATGGTAGTCCTCCTTGCTCTAAACCCACATTCACAGATTTATCCGTATCAGGACTAGGAGATACAGAACGGAGACAAACCGCAAGCTCGCACCTTCTTCTCGCGTGACATCGTCACGGTATTCACGTCCATGAAAACCACGTAAAAACGTGAACGAGTTCACCTCCTCCCCATCTCAGATATCTACCTGTTCCCTATAAAATAATCAAAGCCAGTGTCAGTTAAGTGACAAGTTAACTCCTACTACGAATACGAATGGCAAGATATTGCACATCACATATAAATTTATAAATATACATTTTATTTGTTGATTCTCGTAAATAAAAAAAAAAAATACAAATTTTAATTGAAATAAAGTTACAAAGGATTTGATGAAATTGTTTGTTTTTCTGTTCAAACGATTACAATAAAAATATAAAAATAAGTATGAAGAAATTTGTTGTTTTTCACTTCAAACATAATTAATCATTTCGCAAACATTAACTAGGCGATAAGTACCAACATATACGTGTATACGTATATGTGTATCAAGAACGTAATTACACCTTCTCTCGAAAAAGTATTATGACGTAATTATACTCCGTTTAATGTCTTTTTTTTTTCTTTCCTTATCTTTTTCTTCTTTCCACTCGTCGTCAGATCGAATGAAGGAAGGTCAAGCGTGGGTAGTTAACAATCGTTCTTCTTCTTCTTCTTCTTTTTTCTTCTCCTGTTGTTAACTTTGACACACCTTTGTCCGCGAGCATTGTATGCATATATTATCTTACTATTTTTTATTTAATTTCCAACTATCGCAGTAAAAAGAAAGAGAGAGAGAGAGAGAGAGAGAATAAGCTACTTGAGAACTAATTCATTCGGTGACCTAATAGTCCCATTGTGAAGTAAGAAACTCGTTACTAAGTAAGCGAATTGTTCCCATTGGTTATTACTTATCACGGATGATTAGAATTCAGTTTGGTGTTCGAGGGAACAAGTAAGCAAGCAAGTAATCGTCTTGCACGAACGAGACGATATTCTCGAGAGACCTTGAACCTTTCGCTCGATGAAGTCAGAATTTCCAGGTGCTTCGATCCGTGGAACGTCGATAATATACTGACCTTGAATTTCTCCAACAACAACTCGCGACCAGTTAGTTCTCTCTTATACTTCATCAAAAAAAAATCTTTTACGAGATCGATTTATTTTATCTGAAAATTGATTAAACACTATACTGTGTTCGATCGTCTGAATCTGTGTTAACGATTTTACGGTAATCATGAAATATTTTTAAAACATTAAATAGAAGAATGAGTTTTGAAGAAAGCGTCGAAATTTTTATCAGTGATCTTCAAGCCGTTTTCCACAGAACTCTGCGGTTCCATGTAACCTTCCCAAGAGTTCCACGAATTCTTCTTTACATATATTACATTATATCAATACCATTTGTCGTGTTACGAGTAAGAATTCTATGAAATATTGTTACGCTCATAAGGGTTCTGTAAACTGAAAAAGTTTGAAGACCACTGCTATACGACAGTTATCCTGCTTTTATTCCACCTGGTTTACATGTTGCGAAATTCTCTAAGGATAGTAATGTTACGCATGCGTGGCAACAAAACACGAACAGTGTACAGTTGAATATAATACAGTTTACTGTGATATTATTCGTCTGCTGTCCTCCGAGTGAGTACTCTTTCTTCTTTCTCTCTGTCTCTCTGTCTCTCTTTATCTCTTTCCCTTTCTTTTTCTCTCTTTCTTTAACAACACGTCTAACTATTTTGTTAGGAATTAAAATAATAAACTGTATTTTCAATTTAAAGAATAATAATGGAATAAATAATGAATAAAAAGAAATAAAAATGTTCCGAGTATTCTTGTGTATTTAATCCAATTATAAGAATAATTAAAAACAAAATATATATTCACACAAGTAGCGATAGGAAAGTAACGAGATGATAAAAAAATAACGAGGAAATAAAGAAAGAACCGGAACAACGAGATATGCGTTTCCTATTTGCGGAAGTTCGAAACTTGCTATGTTTCATTCGAATGACGTCTGAACTGCTACGAGTTTCTCGAAGAACAACTAGTCCTTGCAAACTTTGCGGAGAGAAGACAGTGAACTTGACACGAAGTACTACGACCTTCTCACCGTCAACAAATCAAACGCACAATCAAACTTATCTCTTCTCGACCGACACTTGTTATTTATCAGAAACACAATAAAAGATAACATTCACACACATAAGCACATTTACATTTATATATATATATATATGCACTACTAGTCAAGAGTTTGAAATCAATTGCTGGTTTCTATAAAATGTGAACATTAGTAGAACTGAGCGCAATGTATCACAGATAATGCCGTCCCTGTTTTGTGACTCAAAGCATTGGTGAAAGAAGCTACTCTCACAGTCAAAAATTTAATTACATTTATTACATTTACATAAGTACACTTATGTACAAGGTTTTAGGTTTCATTTGGTCCAAGTTGAAAATAAAATTGCTACAATTTATCAGAAATTATTTCTCTGCAACAAATTTGCTATGAAAGCTTATTACTTACAGTTAAATTGGATGGATCTAATTAATTTGGATAACAGTAAAGTCATGTGAAATATGTGCAAGAATATAAAGGAATGTTAAACAAAATGGAATATTTAGTTTTTCCAAACAATGTGTAATGCTAATGCAGTTGGTATAACCAAACTTTCGAACTGTTGTTACAAACTTACCATTGTAATTTGATATCGACGTTACACAAGCTAACTCATGTTTTAGTTAATCACTTTAAAAAGAAATCTTTTCAGCGAGCATCTCAATGTCATCGCGGAGGGAACCTTTTGTCCTTTAAAAATATGATCGTGCATAATGGAGGGCAATCGGTCAGAAGTGCGAAGACAAAAGGTCAAAAGTTACGGTGACTTTGTGGAAAAATTTATTGTCTGTTGGCAAAATCAAGAAGAGGAGAAAATAAACAACAGCAATCAGAATACCATCGTTAAAAATGAATCTAATAAATGTACAAGAATCGAATCGATTATGTCGAAACAACTTGCTATTCGTGCTATACCGATGGATCTGCAAACGTCATCGAACTTTCATGAACTACCATCCTTCCCTACAAATCTGACCAACGGAGTAAACTCTCCGGAAAATGTAACGTACCGTATCACAATGCACTATCGAAATAGACTAGATGGCTTTTCATATATTGGCCAAAACGAAACGATCGATTTCTTTCTAGTTTTCTTCTCAAATGTCGTAAATTATAGCGTATATATAGATATGTATGTGTATATGTATATAGTCAGGTAATATATATATTAAATATACAGGATGTTCCAAAAATCACAAACCAAATGAAAACCAAAATTAATAAAAGAGGTGTTCGTCAACAACAACCAAATTTTTATGCACAATTATTCGATCATAGTAACAATCAAATATAATTACAAATTATTGTTATTATTCTTATTGCAAAGAAATAACACACGTTAACTTGAAAGCGATGAATAATCGAATAAGTGTAATAAAGAGAATTTTTTCTTTTTTTTTTTTTTAGAAATGACCTAATCTATTACCTTTCATTGTGCCTTAATTTTTGGGACACCCTCTACATAAATACATACAGATATATTGAAAAAGATACTTTCATCGTCTTCGATCGTCTCATTTCTCTTTTTCTTCGTTGAAGAAGTAAAATCTCGTCCTTTTTTTCTCTCTCTCTCTCTCTCTCTCTCGTTCTTTTTTTCTTTCTTTTGACTCTCTCTCTCTTCTTTTCTTTCTTTTTGTGAAATGCAACGAAACGAACTCGAACGATGAGAGGCCAGTTTTCAAGGGACAACGTGACGACGAGTCTTACGAAAGCACTCGTCGTTGACCTCCTTTCTGCCTTCGCCATCAACGTGTATTCGCATCTTTTTTTTTTTCTTCTTCTTCTTCTTCTTCTTCGTTTTCTCTTCATCTTCTTTCACCACCTTTTATACCATTTTCTTGTTCCCTTTTCGTAGCTTCAAACCGTTTACACTGACCCAGCGATTTCTTTAAGGACAAGGTGAACGCACTCCTCCTCCTCCTTCTCCTCCTCCTTCTTCTCCTCCTCCTCCTCTTCACCCTTTCCCAAAATATATACAGACATACATAAACACACATGTAGGCGTTAATTTCCAGTTCCACCCACACGAAAAATCTCCTCTGAAAGGCACATTTCACCGATAAACACGTTCCTCGAGTGTCCTTCCTCGTTCAAAGGACACTCGTCTTTGCAATTACGTGATATCCCTTTCTATTTTTTTTTCCTTTTCTTTTCTTTTCTTTAAAAACTTAAGCAACATTATTCAAGAAAAGAAAGAAGGAAAGAAAGAGAGAAGGAGAAAACAAAAAAAGACGAAGGATCCTGACCTAATCCAAATCAAATCTAACACGAACGATAAATTATCACGCTAGCTTTACCTTGATGCACATACATTGTTCACGAAAATATGACGCAACCCATATAAATTTCTTATCATTTATTTTTTACGAAGAAATTCCCTAACACTTGGATGTTTCATCTTGCTTCGTTGGAGGTGACTGTTTATTCTAGTATATCACGGTATAATGCAAATTTTCTTGATTGGAGGCACCCTTCCTCCCTCTATCTATCTCTCTCTCTCTCTCTCTCTCTCTCTTGTGAGAGAATGATTGGTAGCGTGCACTTAATGCAAATCGATCGGTGGTATTACGTCGGAGAACATTGTCGATGTTCTCTCTATAAATACAGTCGGTAAGCTTTAAGTACGTATCACGATTTCAAGAGTCACGAGATATCCTTCCCGTCACGTCACGTCACGCATTGCATTGCATTGCATTGCACTACACTGCATTGCATTGCATTATCATAAAAATATATTGAATGGGAAATAACGATTGATGGAGAGTTCAATGACCGTGGTTAATTATAAACTAAACTACCAAGCTCCATTTATGCTTTCAGATAATTCCATGTTTCTATATTCCATACCTTTCGATATTAATGAACATAATCGACGTTACATCATAGTTATAACAAAACAAACGCATACGAAATTCAAGTGTGTATCCCCTCGAATACTATGAGCTCATCGAACACAAGCAGTCAGGTAGGTTGCCGAAGCGGCTAGCCGAGGCACGCCAGAACGATGTCTCATTAGGATTAAATCAATTATCGGACTGCCTGATTGCCAACCCAATGATTCAATCAGCATCGAATTTATATTTGCGTCTAGGTTTAAGGTGTTACCTACTATATGATATAGTGATACTTGTACTTAACTATAAATGATAGATATTATGAGGGTAAATATTTCATCTTTGAGAAAATTCCATTTGGGTTATTTAAAAATGTATTTACACAATTAAATCCAAGATTTTTAACAATATAATTGTAAAGAATTTCTTTCAATTGTTCGATAAATGTTTTCACTTTTTTAGACCGAATATTTCATCTTTAAAAAAATTCCGTTGTGGCTATTACAGCATTTATTAATTTAAAACTAGGATGTTAACAGGACCCATATTGCTAAATACGGGTAATACGATTATCTTGAACATTTAAAAATAATGCTATTTTTCATCGCAAATATAATGAATAGAAACGAAAAAAGAAAGAGAAAAAGTATATAATTAAATAATTTCAATATAGCGTACATCCGAGAATGAAGATTTCGTTGTGGCCTATATGATTACGCGTAGAGCGTTAAACAAGGGGGAGAGAAAAGTTTCTACGCGGTGTGTAAGAGCGGACCAGTCGAGTTAACGAGTTTACTAACCCCTTGGTGGGATGTAGGTCAGAATGAATCGATGAGGTCGGACGTTACCCATCGCACTCGTAGTGCATATGCATTACCTGCACACTGAGTTGAACTATAGCGTGCAACTCGTGGTTCTATTCGCGGTCGGTGTCTCGCGAACGGATCGTAGAACACATAAAGCTTGCTTAGGGCTTAGGGCTGGCTAAAGGGTGGCTTGGCTTCTCTCTCTCTCTTTCTTTCACACCCTCTCTCTATCTCGAATACTACCCCAAATAATCTCTTGCGATGACGGCCACAACGAGGGAGAATTATAATTATCAACGCGTGTCGCAGGCCCGCTTTCAACAGAAGCAGCTACAAGAGAAAGAGCAGAAATTGCTGCAGCTTTACGACCAACAACAGCAGAGAGCATATCAGGTGGCACAAAGAGGCAGTTCGGGATCGAATAGCTCTGGCCAAGGGACCTCTACGGTTAACCACCATCACCAGATTGTTACGAGGACTTCTTCCTCCGGTCACACGACCTCGACCTCCCAGGCTACCAAGGTAAAACATTTATCTTCTGCGAGCTCGATATATATATTTATACAACTATGCCATCGGATAATGGAAAGACAGATGTGTCTGTTGTATCGATTCTATTCTATAAAAACATTCGTTTGATTATTTCGAATTAATTTGCATATTATTTCAAGATTGCTTTATGTCGAGTGTTTCAATCTAATTAAATCATTCTCGTTGAAGTTCTAACAATCTTATATTTTGAATAATGTTCTGATACCCAATTATTGTTCAATTGTTATTACTTGTCAAGATTGAAAGACTCGACAAAATAAAATGAGAAATACGTTAGCATACTTTTAAACGTCAAACGACGTTACTTGACATTTCAATCTTATCGAAAATTGTCGAACAAGGTAAAGCAGCAGGTATTCAACGATAGACGACAGACGACTAGCGTGAAAGGCATCGATAGAAGTTACCCCCTCGAACCGCTTGACAATAAAACGAGAAAGCAGCCGACAACCAATGGCATCGGCAATTCGAGGAACAATGGTTTGACCGTCAATCGACAATCCATTACTGTTAAACGCGTAACGCGTTCCGACCTAAACAGCAATGTTAACGATGGCAAACCTATCGTTTCTTATCACGAAGAAATCACAAGGGAATCCTCATCTTCGCGTGACGTACCTCATACAATCGAATCACCCAAAGAAGATGACATCGAAGTGTTCGATAACGAAAATCATACCGGTCGTTACGTTAATGGAAATTATCCTGATCAAGTTAGTTCTAATCATTTATTTTTACTTACAAAACACAATCACTCTTATTAATATTCCGACAAGATGTAAAATTACAAAATTATTTTCGTATGAATATATTCGTTTTAAATGATTTATTTTTATATATAATTCTTTTAACATTTCATTTTAGCATCATTTAATTACATCTTTTAACATTTAACATTTCTAATAATTTTGTAATATTTCTTTTAACAAAAAATAATAACTTGAATGATATATAATTTTAAGATTATCACAATTATCACAAAATTATAATTTAATATTTGATTGGATCACGGTATTTTGTTCGTACGTTATTTTTCCTTTTCTTGTCAATCTTATCTAGTTTCAAGCAGATAAGAGAAAAATATATATATATTATTTGTTACAGGTACAAATGGAAAATATCATGGACGAGGACACGATTCAAAGAAATCGAATGATGGCCAAACTACACTTAATGCAATATGACGAGACGTTGAAGTATCGTGTTAAAAACGATCTCGAAAGTGAAGAATTTCCGGAAGAACTCTTGGTCGAAGTAACGGACAAAATACCGAAGCGAACTGTCAGCAAGAAGTTATCTCAAGCTGAGGCACGTTTAGAACGATTCAAGAATATGAATGCCAAACGAAATAATGCTATCAAACTTTCGAATTCAACAACTACTGGAAGCAAGAAACGATCTGAACCATTACTGCCATCATCACGAACTAACTCAAGGTATTTTAAAGTTTATAAAATTCGCGTACTTTGAATAACTTCCATCATGTTATCCTTCGATCTTAAATTTTCGTGTTCAAAATATTCCATCGACAAAAAAAAGAACAAAAAAAAAAAGAAACAAATCATTATCTAGAAAAATAATTCAAATATAAATCATGCTAACAATACGCAACTGCTTTTACCACACGATTCCATTTTTTCTGTCGTCATAAATCGTTGCAATCGCTGACTAGGCATTAGGCATTATTTTATTAAACTATGCAAGTGTAGTGGCTTAACAAATAAAATAGAATTTACGATAGATTTGAGTAAGAGAGATAGAGAGAGAGAGAGAGAGAGAGAATGAAAAAGAAGCAATTTTATGTGCTTTTAACGAAGAATTCAAAATTGATATCTGAAAAAAAAAAGAAGCAAAAGAACAAAAAAATAAATAGAAAAGGAATAAAATATCGTGTGTTATTTCGCTTAACGCGAGAAAGAAGCAATTTTTGGTGTGCTTTTAACGAAGGATTCAAAACTCGGTATTTATTGTACAAAAAAAATGTAAAAAAATAAAAAAAAAAGACGGGGGACAATCCCGTACTTGTTCCATTTTAACGTTTCAACAACGAACGAAAGAATAATTTCGAAGTGAAATAAGAGATTAAATAACGATTAAAATAGTCGATGTTGAAAAAGAGATGATGATGAAATATTGAAGGTCGGCTGGAAGCTTCGCATTGCTGTCTCTCTGTGATATCAATTTAACAAGGGAAAAAGAGGATGTCGAATGGAGTCCCTAACTCGATTCTAAACGCGGCGAAACCTTCGAGATAGATCCCAGCTTAAGCTCGCTGACGACATAATCCTGCGCTACGAACAAATTCGCCCTTGGCTATCTCTCGCTGTATCATTTTTATTTTTGTTTGTGTTTTATTTTTTTTTTTTTATTATTTTTCTTGTCTCTACTTCATACGAATGTATTGCCCCTAACCCTAGTCTCTCGCAGTGGGTTTTTTTTTTTTTTTCTTTTTTTCTTAACATTAAGGTGATGAGGAAAATACTACAAGGCAATTATTTCAACAAAGTTTCGTTCTCATTAAAGATTATTGAATGTTCAATGGCTACTGCAGCATTAAAATTCCCACGATCACTAACCGCAACATCATTTTCGTGCTATAAGCTAGACAACCAAAGTAAGGAGCATTATGTGAAGTACGAGTGAGATCTAGAAAGGGTGAGAGGTTTAAATGTTTTGAAATAAAGTGAAAAATAACAATACAAAGGAGTTTGTGATCATGGTCTTTGTCAAAACCTTGAATTTCTCAGAATCGGCATCAAGGGCTACGTTACGACGACTACCCCAACTACTACGACTACGACGGCTAAGAAGAATAAGAAGAAAACAGAAAGTATAAAGGAGAAACAATCGAATAAGTTTAAAATTGGAAAAGGTAGTGTAAAATACGGTCAAGTAGCATTTGAAAAATTTAAGACAGAGGAAGGTAAATCGAAGAAAATACGATACGATAAAAAAATCAACACGTCCAACGAAAGCTCCATATTTCAAAAGAGAAAAGCCAATGTCCCTGGTCAAAACGATAAGATAGATCCAACAGATAGTCCAACATTCTTTTCCAACGAATCGAAAAAATCTCCTACGAAAATATCTATCGATACCTTAGACTCTAAGCTTAAATCGAAACCTCTTTCGAATACCAAACGACACGTCCAAAGTCGAGAAATGTCTTCTACCAAAGTCAACAATTTTCCTATCACCACTGCGAGCAACAACGATGAACGTTCTTACAAAACCCATGGAAAAAGAGATTCGACTACTTTTTCATCTTATCGTAGACCATCCGAAAGTTCAACCACGACCAGCTTGGAATCCAAGCACACTTCTTCTCCGGAATTAATCAGGACTCTTAAAAAACGTGATACGAGTCCAGAATTTTTTTGTGTAGAAACGAAAAAATCTGCTACAACTATGAGCCTCAAACCAAAACCTAAAATGTTCGACGAAGATAAACATGATGGTGTAAACTCGAGTCGAGATTTTCAATCGAAAAAATCACAAAAAATCATCGCCAAACAAAGTCCGTCGTATTTAAAATTGGAACGTAATATTCGAAAATCATCGGATAGTTCGGAAACTTCTAACAAGAGTTCGAACTTGAAATTGCAGTCTCGAAGAGGTTCGATAAATGCTTTACGATCTATACAACTTATTCGCAACGCTATGAAAACTCAAAATGTACGAAAAGAAGAAAATAAAAAGTATGAGGAAGATCATTTAAAAATTAATCCGATAAAATATTCTAAAATTACTCGCAAAGAGAACAAACGAAAGGATTGTACAAATTTGCTTGTTAATAATCCTGACAGAAAAAATTCTTTAAAAATAGATGTACAAGATGTAATTGATTTAAAGAACGTGACGGATCGGGAACGGAAATTTTCGTTAAAAAATAACGACACAACTTTGCAATTAAGTCCAAAGAGTCCAAAAAGTACGAAAAGTTTTACCTCGGCCGAGGTTGACACCGAAATACAAGAAATAACGATGACGGATCAACACGTTCATTACAACGATACTATTTGTAGAAACAAAGAAAATAGAACAACAAATACAAAATTAATTCCAGATGGAACCTATTCGAAATCGAGCGCGATGAAGTTACAAACTGATGACAAAAAAACAATAACAACGAATAATCACTTAACTTATCCTGTTCGAAAAGAGAAGAAAAAAACGAGGACTTCCATATTGGATTCGAACATTTTTCATCTTAAAGATGAAATCGACAAAGTTCGAAGGTTTAAGAAAAGTAATCGATCATTAAGTGAAAAATCATGGAAAAAAGAAGAAAACGGAGAAAGTATGGATTTGAAAGGTTTGACGAGTTTGAAGTTGAACAAAAGGCATTTGTCTGAAAATAAGAATGATAAGAAGATAATTGTTTCTCTTGGTAAACGACGAAACAGCGTAGATTTGAAAAGCATTAAAAATGAATCTTCGAGATCGAAAAGTTCTTCATCGATTTGTACAAACGAGGACATCGCATCGAAGAATCGAACAACTAATGTAAGTTTGAAGGACATAACTTTCGATGAATCGAGGAAGGAAATCCAAAAGAGAAGTAGTTCACCGTTCTTGTACAAACGAGTTATTCGAACTTCCGCGGAAGAAATGAAAAGTGAAGACGCGAATAAAGAATTATTAAAATCCACTGAACTTATAAAACGAGTAATAAGAGCTCAATCTTCTAATAAGGAAGATAATCAAAACAAGAAATTAACCGAATCGATTAAACACAATGAATCCTTCGACAAATCTTCCAATCAAATTTCTATGATTTCGTTATCGAGTAATGCCAATTATTATGGAAGAACCGATTCCGTAGAATCCGCTTTGAGACGTTTCGATTCGATCGGTGCGGAATCTGAATACCAAGAAACCATTGGACGAGATTGCGTTGACTCAACCCTGACACATGACTTATCATCGTCTAAAATTTCTTTAGAAAAAACTCCAATGAAAATTACGAACAAAATAAAAGAACCAATAAAAACGAAAGGAAGAGTCTTAGAATCGTCTAAGGTTAAAAAATATCAATCCAAATTGGATTCGAAAAAGAATACAAAAAAAATAAACGTTGGTATACTTAAAAAAGATCCAAGTATATCGAAAAAAATTCTTCAAACGAAGGTAGAGACATTGAAACAAAGTTCTATAGGGAAAAAATTAGCAGAGGCAAGAGACTCAATGGAAATTTCACGAACATCCAAATCAAGATCTTTAGCATCTTGTAAACGAAAACTCTTTGAAAATTCGGAGTTGAATGAAACAAAAAGTGGACATGTAGATGTAAAAAAATCGTTTCGTACTGAAAATAAAATAAATATAAATCGTCGAAAGTCCATGGAAATTTCTACGATTGAGAAAGAAGAAAATAAACGTGAAGAGAAGAAGAAGAAGGAAGAGAATGAGGATGTGGATGAGGATCAGGATGATCGTACGGTTGCTGTAAAGCCATTACGTTCTATTGAGGACATACGAAAATCCATCGTATGTGATAGTAGTGGAAGAATGGTAGTAGCATTGACACAAATAACCGATATCGATTTAGCGAGACAAGCCGAAACGGGGTCAGCGATTGCAAATGAAATTTTAAAGGCTTCGACCAAGTCCGAAAGTCAGTCGCGAATAGCCGTCGACAGTGACCCTTTAAATAGAAAAAGCATTCCTTCGAAAAATCGATCGAAGAATAATTCTCACCTGCGAGATTATGGACAAATTTTATCCACAAATTCTCTACGTCTTAATAGGATTAACAAAAGTCCCAGTCCGGAATCACTTAATTCGAAAAAATCCTCGGACACAGATTGTCGTACAACGGTTTTAACCAGAAGAAGCGTTCCTTCATCACCTTCCAAGAGTCCAGATATTTTACCTAGAGTAAGTCATTTATTATTTATATTTATAATATATTGAATTGTGTTTAAATTGTTATGTTAACACTACAACTCTCTACCAAAACTAGTCAAAATGACTGGTCTTTAAAAAAGACGTAAAAAGTAGAATATTTTTATATTTATTGACTTATTATTATTTAACAAAAGCATCTCCATGTTCTGAGATCTTAAATATTATATAATAACAATAAGTACAATAATGAAGAATATTACCAATTTTACGATTATATTTTTCAAATGACTTCTTTATGATTGTTGTATTTTCCTATAGCGTGTTTCAACCCTTGAATCAAAGACTCAAGAAACGAAGCCATCGATAAAATCAAACTTCGTGAAAGCTTCGGATTCGACCACGTCTAAAAGATCAACGACGAGAACGGATGTTCCTAACGTCCTTCAGAATGGTCTACATTTGCAGGAACAGATCGTCGAAAGGAAAGAACAAAACGAACTACCGAAGAAATGTCAGGCGTTTACGATCGACTTCGAGGAACGACCGTCCTCAAAGACTAACGATACTACGGATTCCAAAAGGCCATTGGCCAAGAAGCAATCCTTCGAAGTGAGTTGAATTTTCTTACATAATATACACTACCAACCAAACATTTGGCTACTGATCAACTAAAGCTACTAATATTTTATCGTATCATTTATATTTAACCGTAACAGTGATAAAAATCTGTGACGAGAGAATGAGTGATGCATCACTGCATCAATTCGTAAAAAATATTTAATACTAGTAGAATTTACAGAATTCAAATTAACCCTCGGATTATGGTTCTGTGAAGTCCACTAACGGAGTCTTTCGTGACCCACTCTGATTTTCCACTAATGCATACTTGCAAGGAAAACCCAATGCATTACCATTGGATTACTGGGGAGACGGTTCGTGACGATTAATATTTTTAATACATTTCTCTCACAA
This sequence comes from Polistes dominula, assembly GCF_049000335.1. Classification (NCBI taxonomy): domain Eukaryota; kingdom Metazoa; phylum Arthropoda; class Insecta; order Hymenoptera; family Vespidae; genus Polistes; species Polistes dominula. Next base: position 945,450 of record NW_028300879.1, read on the forward strand.
AATCGTCACGAACTTTCCCGGGAAAGCCATTACTTTTATCTAGATGGCACTGAAAAAAAAAAAAAAACAAAAAAACGAAAAAAAAAAGAAAATAGATGTATGTATATGTGTGTATATATGAAGTGACAGAAATTGTACAATAAAAATGTCATCGTGAGAGAATCTAAATTTCTACGTTTTCTCTTTTTGAGAAACAACAACATCAAACATCATCATCGGCCATTACTGGAAGACCAACGTCCTCAACCTCATCCATTTCCAACGGCAATCCAACACAAACTCAGATTTCCAGTTCAAAAGGAAGAATGGCTACCAGGACAAGGACTCCGATCAGCAATACGCCAACTTCTAAAGGATCTCCTTGCGTTAAAGGTGGAGCTGGTCAAAATGCCACGTAAGAAACAATTATAATAAGGAATCCTTTGGTTCTTTTTTATTTTAACCCTTGAAGTGCTAAATATGTACTCTTGACCGAAGTGCTTCGTAGAGATTGAATACTTTATTACTAGTATAAGTTCCGTTAATTAATTATACTAGACATAGCAAACAATAAATTATAATTGTTATTATTTCAAATAAAATAACACAAAAAAGTGTTTTCCAAAAAAGATAATTCTCAATTATCAATACACAATTCGACATTGCATTATTTGTATTCGTATCAACAAACGCATGTATAGATACGTTTATAGCACTGAAAGGGTTAAAATACGTTACTTTTAGGATTTATTAAATACAGATTTATTTAAATAAATGAAATAATAATAAGTTACAAGAGAGAAAAATAAAAAAATAAAATAATATGAAGAAATAACTGTCAATAAATGCTATTTAAAAAGCAGACTATCGTTCTTACCGCTTTGTAACTCGTTCAAAACTACAAAGGAAGAAAATTAACGGAACGAAGGAGAAACGTCCAAAGTAATTCGTTATTATGCGAAACGACTTATATAGAAACAATCAAAAGATAAGATAGAGATAAATAGATAGAAATAAATAAAAAAAAAGACAGACAGAGAGATAGAGAAAGAGAGTGAAGGATGGAAGGAAGGAAGGAAATGCAGATGAAGCTTTATTATATCAGAGTTCTTGAAGCGTACTATGTTTCACAGACCGTCCCCATCTCGGCACACAAACAAACGAAAGGGAAGAAGTGCGGATGAAGAGAGTCGTAGTTATAGTATGTACATTACTTTGCGCTCTTTCATTCGCCTTTGTTCTTAGATCGTTGTTAAAAAATAAAATCAAAGTGGAAAAACAAAAAGACAGAGAGAATGAAAACGACAGAAAGAGAAATAGAATAAAAGTTCATCAGAAAAAAAAAAAAAAATCAATTATTCTACCAAGATTTTCGCTATTTAATTATCTTCATCTTATTATTATTCAAACAAATCAAATCTTTCAATTGGTAATTAAGTTTAAAAGAATAAATAAGTGTAATAATAATCGTTTCAGAGAGAACCTTGTCCCCTGCAAAGTATGCGGACGTCGATTCGCTCAAGATCGCGTGACCCTTCACGAACAGATATGTGCGAAAACTGTGCAGAAAAAAAGGAAACAATTCGACACGACCATGTACAGGGTTAAGGGAACCGAATTGGAATCTTTTGTGAAGAAGGGCTCCAAAAAAAACGAAGTAAGTTACTGTAATGTACTAATATTAAAGGATCTCTAAAATTTGTGACTTCCATTAAACAAAGTTTTGACTCTATATTAATTTGTGAAATCTCAAATCGTAATCAAAATCAACATTTAGGATAGAAAATATTTAATTATTTCTTGTACGAAAAAAAAAAAAATAATAGAAAATAAAAGATTATCTCTATAAAAAAAAAAAAGAAGATGGGAAGCAGAGAAAAAAAGTTAAGATGTTTACACGTAAGATTAGAGAATCTCTCGGAAATGTCAAATGGAAGTTAAATTCAGTTAGAAAACGTAGGTTTAACGTAGAGAAGAAAAGAGAATAGAAAGAAGAAAGGAAGGAATGAAGGAAGGAAGGAAGGAACAGAGTTCTATTCCACTTTAGATCCTTTGACGTTTTATAAAAGAATCGCGTATGTAGGTCGCGTAGTCATTCTCCCACCCCACCCCCCCCCGTGTATGTCCGAAAATATACGATTAGGGTCTATGTTTGTGTGTTCGTTTGCAGTTAAAATCGAAGAAGCCAGAGGTAAAGTCGAATTGGCGACGTAAGCACGAAGAGTTCATAAATGCAATTCGCTCAGCGAAGCAAGTTCAGGCACATCTGGCGGCAGGTGGACGATTGAGCGACCTTCCCCCACCACCGGTCAGCGACACCAGCGACTACATTCAATGTCCCCACTGTGGCAGGAAGTTCAACCAAGCTGCAGCTGAGCGTCACATTCCCAAGTGCGAGCACATGCTGCACAACAAGCCATCTTCTCGAGCTGCACCACCACGACCTAGGCGTTAAAACTCTACTCGATCATTCTCTTCCTTCCTACATTTATATCTTATATTTTTGAACCCCTCCTCCTCCCCCCAACATCCGCCCCCCATTTCGATCGGATCGAAACTTTTTTCTCTCACAATTCGAGGATTTCAATCGAACGAACCAACCCCTTTGAGAATAATAATAAAAAAAATAAAAGTCAGCTTGCAAGTCGAGTACATCAAATCATTCCTAGATAATCCGTTCTATACTCGCGATACATTTATGTATACTATATTTCTACTCTCTTTTTAATTTTTTCTAATATAATATTATCTCAATGATCAATTATAATAATATTAATGATAATAATAATAATAATAATGATAATAATAATAATAATGATAATAATAATAATAATAATATTAATAAAACAGAGATCAATGATTATTTTCAATTATTGTTCGATTAGTTATTTTTTGTATAAAAAAAAAAATGATTGGACCGTTATTGAAAAATATAGAACTTAAGATCGTTTCTTTTTTTTTTTATAAAAAAAAAAAAAGAAAAAAGAATTAGAGAAAGTTATTTTTATAAATTTCTTAAAAATGTTTAAACGAAGGTTAAATTCGGTTGGAAAATGTTTTAACACAGAAAGAGTAAATTTTAAACGAAAAAAAACTCTATTAATTTATCTTTTACAAATAAGATCATGATCGAGAAGAAAAAAAAATCATCAAATTTTGTTGAAATTTATCGTAAATGTGATTATAATAATGTGTATTAGATAATAAAGACGCGTATGTTACGTATTTATGTAATTTTGTGTAATTTTAATATCGTTTATTATCATCGACCGTGCCACTTTACTCGTCGATCGATTTATCATTTATTTTTGGTTATCTCTATGATGAAATTGTTTATCGTATATCGCTTATAAATACATCTACTAACTTTTTAATGAGGAATGTAATTACCAGATAAAAAAAAAATCGAATAGATACGCTTTGTATTATAAAATGGGAGGATACTTTCGAAGTTATCTGTATAAAATGAGTAATAACTGTATAAAATGAGATAAAGAACTAGATTTCATTTGAAAAACCGTATTAAAAAGGTAATGAAAATCTAGATGCAATAATTCTTACAATGAGATAATTATTGGATTTTTCAGATAGTTAACACTAGATATACCACCATTTTCAGTATACCTATTTCTACCACACTAGTCAAAATGACTGGTGTATCAAAAAAAAAAAATGCTTTTTGAGCTTTGCTTCCAGTCTTTATTTACTCGTAAAAAAATAACAAAATTATTATTAACAATAATAATTTTAATAGATAAATGAATTTATAGACATTTTTAAATAGCAAAACGTTTAAAATTATTTACATAAATCAAATGTTACATGAAGTAGAAATTTTGAATTATTAAAATGGCGTCAACTAGTCAAAATGACTGGTCTGGTATATCTAGTGTTAAAACTATGAAATAAAATTATAAATGCATTAATATAGCAAATAATAAGTAGAAAGAATAAAAAAATATATGAAATTAAAAATATTAGTAATAATATTTAATAAATTATTCATCCTAAGAGCTTGATGAAAACTCTAATGAAAATATCACAAATTTATAAAAAAAAATACAAGCAGTTTTTTAGACCGTGTTATTTAAAAAGCGTGTAAAAGAAGAGTTGGATGTATTTAATTTTAAATGCTAACACTTAACACTTTCCTATCAACATATATATATATATATATATATATGTTGTGTTGTAATGTGTTATATATATTTAAGTTGCGTTCCAATTATCTTTGGTGATATTTTTAATGCTAAGATATATATATATATATAAATCTATACGAGTATATCTAGTTATCTTTTCGTTACACACGTATCGATAGAAAATGCCAAGTGTAATTTGTTTTGTTCTAATGCGGATTCTTCTAAGTAACACAATAATTAATTTAACGCTAAAAACAACAAACAAAAATTTATATTATTATTACTACGTTAGAATTACAGACTTTATCTTATATAATTCTTTTTCTTTTTTTTTTTTTTTTTTTTTTTAAATATGCAATTAACAAAAAGATAAAAGAAAAATAAAAATAAAATAAAATAAATGTATGTGTGTTATACTTTTATACAATTACTATTGTATGTAATATCGTTTAAATAAAGATCAACATTTTATATACATATATATATATATATATATATATATATATATATGAATATTTCGGCCATTTTCTTTTGAATTATTTTTATCCAAAATATTTCAAATCAATCGTATATGTAATATTATTTAAATAAATATAAATACATATTTTATATAAATATTACGACTATTTTCATTGAAAATTATTTGTATTCCAAAAAATCTAGAGAAATATTATTCATTTCTCAGACGGTAACATACCAACATAAACAAAAATCACTATAACTAGGAATAAAATTATTCAACACGTTGGCATTATTGACATTTTCTCACAACTCTTGGATGTAGTAGAAAGTGTTAAAAGTAACGAAGCAGACGACGAGGTGCCAGATATATAATTTGTAATATAAATTATCATCTTTTTTCTTCTTCTTCTTCTTCTTTTTCTATTTTACCATACTACGATAAAAAATTTATTAAATATCTTTTACAGAGTTGATCATGAACAAGAAAGGAATCGTCGTTCAATATCATTGAAATTAATAGTAAATATAAAACAACGATATCATGGATCATTTAATTATTCTAGTGGCAATGATACATTTATTGTACTGTCCATTTACCAAAGTTGAGGAAAGTTTTAATCTACAAGCTACACACGACCTATTGTATCATGGCTTTAATTTATCCGAGGTAATTAATATATTGATTTTTCATTAATTTTTATATTAAAAAAAAAAAAAAAGTAAAACAACTCTTTCTATAAATATATCAAAATTTGTAGTTAATTTGAACGAAAGATTATTTATCTTAGTTGACAGACAGGTTGTCGAACATGAACGATTTGATATTACGCAAAAGCTACAGCATTATATTTTTAGCACGAGATGCGCGTATTTATAATCTTACAATCAGCTGACCTATCGTTGCATTAATGCACCTGTTTTTCAAGATATGCATGCATATATATATATACACACATACATAGCTCTTTCATTGTATATGTGAATATAATAATAATAATAATTTAATTAATAATTCGTTTTTCCTAAATGTTCAAGATTTGTCTTATTCATTGGATTTCTATTTATACATTTTTTTTTTGTTTTTTTGTATTTGTTTCATTATAAATTAATAAAACTTTTATTTTAACAGTATGATCATCATGAGTTTCCTGGAGTTGTACCACGTACTTTTCTTGGACCTATTGTGATATCAAGTCTTGCTTATCCCTTTGTGGCAACTATTCAATATTTTAATATTAATAAATTTCTTGCTCAATACATAGGTAAGTTATTTGTTCAAGAATGATTATTTAAAGATTTCCAAAATGAGCTTTTTTATTTTTGATATATTCATTAAGAAATAATATCTTTTTTTTTTTGTAATTTCTTACAGTAAGAGCTACGTTGGGTTTGTTAGTAATAGGTTCATTGAAACTCTATAGAAATGCGTTAGAAAATGTCTTTGGTACTAAATTCACTAATTGGTTTGTGGCTATTACGGTAACACAATACCATTTCATGTATTATCTTAGCCGTCCTTTGCCAAATATAATGGCTATGCCTCTAGGTAATTATATCATTAATTTAAGTTATTAAATAATATCATTAAAAAAAGGATTAAACTATTAGATTTTATAATAAAGTTAATTTGTAGTATTGCTGGCGTTATACGGATGGTTAAAACAAAATCATGTAACATTTATTTGGTCATCGGCAGCAGCCATAATCATATTCAGAGCAGAACTTTCAATACTTTTGGGACTATTCCTTTTATATGATATAGCCAACCAGAAACTTTCTGTTCCAAGGTATTTACATATTATATTGCGGACCATTGATACCTAGTATGGCTGTAACATTACATACAGAAGTGATTAGAATCATCAAGGGATCTTCTGCAAAACTGCACAGATTTGTAAGCTTTGTTTGCGTATCAAATTTATTATCTACAAAGTACTTGCTTTTGTTCAGGAATGATACTGAAAAAAAAAAAAAAATTAAAAAATAAGGAATAAAACTATCAGACATACTTTACTTTGAAAATCGATGAATACTTTTATAAACTTAAAGTGAAAATGTTTTTGCCAAAATTTCTATCTCATCCTCTTACTTATTTTCTGTTTTTTTTTCCCCCTCATAAAATATCAATACTACAAAGACTAATAGATTGTTTCATTTTTAGATTACTCAAAATTGCTATACCTGCTGGTATATTATTCCTAGCACTTACTGTTGGAATAGACACTATTTTTTGGAAACGTTTATTATGGCCAGAAGGAGAAGTATTTTACTTCAACACGATTCTCAATAAAAGTGGAGAATGGGGTGTATCCTTAAACATTTTTATAAACCTTATAGTAATTTATCTAACCTTAAAGTAATATGTTAAACATAATTAATGTTGCCTTAACATATACAAATAGACATCTCCATTTCTCTGGTACTTTTACTCAGCACTTCCACGCGGTTTAGCTATTTCATATGTTTTAATTCCTCTGGGAATTTTATGGGACGCACGTGTACGTGCATTTACTGTACCAGCTATAATATTTGTGGTACTATTTTCATTTTTACCACATAAGGAATTAAGATTTATAATATATGTCTTTCCCTTGCTAAACGTTGCAACAGCAGCTGCATGTCACAGAATGTAATTATTTTGATCATTAATAATAAAATTATATATATTAAGGATTTACTAATAATATTAATTCTATAATTAACAGATGGGAAAATAGAGGAAAATCACCATGGAATGGAATATTGTCACTAATCGTTGTCGGACATTTGATTTTAAATGCCATATTTTCAATGTTTCTCTTATGCGTAGCTAGTTGTAATTATCCAGGAGGTTTGGCCATCGCTAGATTGCATAGACTTGAACAAAACTCTACTGAATCAGTATACGTACATATTGATAATTTGGCAGCACAAACCGGAGTGTCAAGATTTACCCAAACTAATTCATCTTGGATGTAAGTAACCAAATAATAATATCAAACTAATGTATGATATTTTAAAAATATATCTTAATTATTAATGAATTAATAATCTTGCAGATATTCAAAACGAGAAGATTTAACTTTTACTGATCCAGAAATGTTACAATATTCGCATTTATTAATAGAAGCCAAAAGCAAATATTCACCTAATATAAAACCTTATTTAAAAACTCATGAAATTTTGGATTCAATCGATGGTTTTTCACATATAACACTAAATTATAATATTTTACCACCAATTAGAATCAAAACTAAACCAACTATATTCATTATGAAGAGAAAAGCTAATATCAAATACGATCCAAATAAAGCTAAAGTTGTCAAGCCTTCCACCACGAATAATTCATCTCAAAATGATACTACAATGTCAGATACAAATTCAAATGTAACGAATGACATTTTAGAAATTATGGAGCCGATACTCGACGACATCGTTGAATCTTTGGAAGAAATTGGAAAACCGTTATCTTCAAATGAAAAATCTTTTATTAAAACTGAAATTGATTCTATGGAACAAAGAGAAACCTTATCTGAAGATATGTCGGATATATTACCAGATGAGAATAAACAACAACTTGTCGAAACATCTGCAGATTCATTAGATAATATTTCTAAAGAAACGGATATAATAAGTCAAGAAAATGAATCTGAAATCATATCTGCAGACAACAAAATTAATACAAAAGATAACTTTGATATGACTTATCCAAAGATAATAGAAAAGAATGTTAATTACGAGAAGGAATCATCAACAACAACGACTCAATTAAAATCTAAAAGTGGTGCCATAGGTGTTTCTGAAAATACTAGTGACGTCAAGGAAACTGTTAAAAAAAGAATTCAAGAAAAAATTCTGATAAATAATGTCAAGAAAGAAATAACTAAGGAAAAAGATAATGTAGACCCTGCTAATAAACTTAATACGAAGATTAAAAAATTAGTGAAAACGAAAGTGGAATCAAAAGTAAAACCAAAAAGTTTAATGAAACAAGAAATAAAGGAGAAGCAACAAATTGTAAATGAAGAAAAAAATAAAGAAGTTACGATCAATGTAAAAGAGAGTATTAGAAACATTATAGATCAATTTAAAGAATTTGAAAAAGATTTTACGTATGAAGATTCCAATTCTCAACAGCAATGGGCTCATTTAAATAATAATAAATATTCTAACGAGATAGATGAAACGATAGAAAACAAGGATACAGAATCATTAAATATTTATCCTACACATAATCAGAACTTGAAAATCGTTAAGGATGCTAAAGAAAGTTTAAAAGAAATAATAGATCAATTTAAACATCTTAAAAATGAGTTAATTTCTGAAGAGGATGATAAACTTGATGAAATAGCTGGTAAATATATGGATAGACCAATATCAGAAACGTTAATGGACTTTAGCGAAGCTTTGAAAAATTTGATTCAACATAGAAAGAAAACTAAAGCGAGCCCTGCTGTTACTTTAAGTTTAGACAATAAAAAATTAATTCATACCCAAACTAATATACCAAAAGCAACAATCCCGCAATCAGACATAAATGCTATAAAAAAGGTAAGTCTTAACCAAATCACAGAGAAAGATAAAAAACAACACAAAGATGAAAGAATAAAATCGAAAGCACATCAAGATGCTTCAATAGATATTTCGACAATAAGCAGCTCTAGGATAAACTTAAATTTAAATAAAGTTTCTAACAAAAATGATCATGCTGTAAACATCGACAGAGAATCTGCTGTACTTCCTCCAAAGTCTGTCAATATAGCTATTGACATTAGTCAAGAACAAATTTCTAAAGAAGATACAAGTAAAACAAATAATGAAAAAGTAGTTGAAGAAGTTGAATCCTTACGTCACAAATCATCTTCTTTAAAACAAGAAATATCTTAAGAATAATGTAAATATGTTTCCTGTGATATGAAAGAACTTGTATTTTTTAGTTGATATTTCTGCTTTACCAATATGGACGATCATTCATCTTTTACCTTTTAAATCCATTAACGATAAATTACAACATATCCTAATGTATAAATAAATTCCAAAGCTTCTGTTAAAAAGAATCGTTACGGATACATTAAAATCTACTTCAATTTACATACATTTTGTTACAAGAACGAGCTGTACAATAAAATTATTATGTCAGGCTGTTTATGGTACAAACATTTTATCCAATTACTCTATCAAATTTCAATTGCAACAAATGAAATCTTATAATTTTGTACTACTTGCATTTAAACGTTGTTTTTTTTAAATTTCTAAAAATCTTTTATCTGTTTTCTATTCTGTTTATATAACTTAATGTAATGTATAAAAAAATAAATAATATAATAATATATTCTTATACTATCATCTGCTCCTATTAATTAATATTAATATACAATTTAATATCCATATTGGTATTCGCAGAACAACCAAGTGCCTTACAAATTTCTTCCAAAGCTTATACAACACTAAATGTAAGAAAATAACTATATCTATCTATCTATGTAATATATATTGTGTATTAATGTTGTTTTTCAGCAGTAAAAAGTTTATTAACGTAATTCGTCTATTTTATTAAATACGTAACATTGAAACGTATAACTTTAACAAATATTCAGATATATAACTTATTTATATATTAGTATTGAATATTGTCAAAAAGGAATTTAAGAATTTTCAATGAGTTCATGTAATGACCGAATAGTTTCAATGCCTACAAATAAAACTGAACCCAATGTTATATTAAATAAAATCTTATCACGTAAACCAGCTTTTAAATATACAGGAACTCCATCATCGCGCTATAAAGTAATATATTTCTAAAGAATTTGTGAAGAAACATTAGTAAATATTAAAAGATAATAAATGAAAATAATGTTACCTGCATTCTTGCCTGTTTTAATTTAAATTTTTGAAAACTTTTTGTATTCTTTACCAAAGTAGAAGAAAGATTTGTTGATGTAGAAAAATATTGATATTTTAAGACAGAAATTTGTGACGATTTCATCCATCTAATCTAAATTAATTTGTTAATAATATTACTTATTTTAATGCAATTTTAAAAGTATATTATAAAAATGACAATCTAAATACTACTTATTTAATAAAATACTATAAAATTATGTCGGAAAAAAAAAGTAGAAACTAGATTAAAATACCTTGAAAATATTACTTGATAAGATCATTTTGATATATTTCTGTAAATAAATTTTTTTAAACAAATGAAATCTTCATCAACAATTGACAATGAAAGAAATATCAACGATTCAAACTACACGACACAAACAGTCTTATACTTCGATCAAACATAAAATATATTAGATTAACAAAAAGAACCAAACAACTAAGGGAATTCAAATAGTAATTTGGCGCGATTTTCTGAACAAATTATAATCGCTGCGCATGCGCAGAATGTGGTATCTGTCTGTCTCTCTCCCTCTCTCTCTCTCTCTCTCTCTCTCTTTCGTACGGGCTCTTTTTTTTTTTTTAATTACTTTTCATAAATAAAAATTAATTTTCGAGTATGTAAAATTATAAAAAGTTATATAATATATCAATACTAATAATATATTGATATAAATAAGGAAAAATAAAAAATTTGTTAAAAATTAAAAATCTATGTTACCAAGAGACGTATTTTCATTTCACTTATTTGAAAAATTAATTTAATTATATTGTTAAATATATATATATATATATATATGTTATATTGTAAAAAATTTATTTATAATTTTTTTATATTATTATTATTATTATTCATATCTTAAGTATGAAAATATTAAAAAATATATACAAATATTTTTTTAATTCAAGTAGTACATTTTAAATATAGATGATAATGTGCATCCTAAAAGTATCGTCACTATTTTACTTTAAAGGTGTAGTAACCTAACCTCAAAATTCAATTGGAGATACAAACAACATATAAGTAAAATTTTTTAAATTTTGTATAATTTATATATGTATGCATAAATTGCATTTAAATTAAGTATTATTTTAATGTAATTTATTGAAATGGCTACAATTCCATTGAGTTTAGGAGAAAAAACGTTTATTCTCCATGGAGTGGATGTAAGTAAATAATATATGTATATTATTTATCATAAGGGAAAACAAATTTAATTTTTATATTAGAAAACTGACTAATATATATATATATATTTTTTTTTTTTTGACACATTTAGGCGGATCTTAGAAACGATGGAAGAAGAAGGTGTGAATATCGATCATTTGAAATTGAAACTAATTTGATGGAACAAACACATGGTTCCTCAAGATTGAGAATAGGAAATACTGATGTTCTTGTCAGCGTTAAAGTAGAAATAGATTCACCGTATATTGATCATCCAGATGAAGGAAAATTAGAATTCTTTGTAGATTGGTATGTTATTTACATGTGGTATCATTTAAACCTCTACCATTCATATAAATTTTATATATTATTTATTTTTGTAGTTCTGCAAATGCAACACCAGACTTTGAGGGTAAAGGCGGAGATGATTTGGCAACAGAAATAAGTAGAATTTTATCTTTATCTTATCAGACACCGGCTGCATTTAATTTAAAAGATTTGTGTATTTTACCAAGTAAAAAATGTTGGAAAATGTTTGTTGATATTTTGGTAAGAAATATTTGCATTTACGTATAAAAATATATATATATATATTTTTATACATATATAAATATAATTAAATTCATGATACATAAAAAAACATTTGAATATGTCTGTAGATATTACAATGTGGTGGGAATCTTTTTGATGCTGTAGGTTTAGCTGTAAAAGCTGCTTTATACAATACAGAAATACCAAGGGTAACTGCTGCAACTTTTGATGGTGGAGAAGCCGAATTACAAATATCAGATGATCCTTTTGATTGCATTAAATTAAATATTACTAACTACCCAATTATTGTCACTTTGTGTAAAGTAAGCATATACACAGATATTGTCAAAAATGAATGCAGTCTAAATTAATAGTTATTATCTATCAGTAGTGAACAGAAATGCATATTATATTTTATTTTAGATAGGAGAAAATTGTATAATAGATCCTACCTCAGAAGAAGAAATGTGTAGTCCAGTGAGTACAATTGTATCTGTAATGCCAAATGGTAATTTTTCAACGATTGTTAAAATAGGATATGGTAGTATGCAGGATACGACGTTAATTAAAATGCTCGAGGTATTTCTGACATGTTATATTAATATTTAAACGAGTATAATATTATTTTTTATGATATATGCTATAGTAAAGATAAATAATATATTAAAAAGTATAAAATATGTTTAATGACAATTTTTTTATAATCATTTTCAGATGGGTAAAACTGTTGCACTTAAATTAAATGATGCTCTTATGAATGCATTACAAAAAGAAACAGAACTTGGACCAACAAGACCTGTAGTTGGATTTCTTAGATAAAATATTTTTTTACATGCACAACTATAATTAATAAAAAAAAAATACATCATGTTTTCTTTTATAACCTTGTATTCTTTTGAATTTATAAATATTTTTTAGAAAATTAATACTTTCTCTATGTTTAATACTGCAAGAATAAACGAGCATTCTTTTTAAAATACGTAGAAAACTATCTTGTTATAGAAGAATTTTATTGGTTAAAAGATAGAATATTCAACCAATCACAGTAAGGGAACAACAGCAAACGTTATTTTAGTCATAACAATGAAGAAAAGAACGAGCTCGGGTAATATGTAAATGACAGAGGTAGAAACACAAGAGGACGAACGATATAGGGTATTTTTAATATTCTCCGTCCTCTGAAAACGTAAGAAGAAACTAATACTTATTTCTGCCACTAGGGCGGCATGACGATCAGTGTAATCCTATTGGAGCATGGCATGCGTAACATTAACAGTCGACGACCTAAGAGACATTTAAACCCGTAGTTCGAGTCGGCGCTCATGCGACTACAGCGCACTCTGGACTAAAACTTTATTTCTTCCACATTTGGCGGACACTTTTTTTTATACTGCGTTCGTTCTCCTATATTTCTACCTCCGTCATGTAGAGTAAAAAGAGTGTTTGAAGTGTTATGTTGTGTTAAAATAAGTGGAACAAATAAATCTCATTAAAAATCTTTTCTTTCGTTAGAAAACAAATCGTTTTCCAAGTTTAAATATGGAAGCAGAGCCTGTAGACCTCGAAGATGGAGAAGTTGTTGATGAAGAGGTAAAAAATAAGCTGTCTTACTTTCAATAAATGCCTAACCTAACCTAACATTCAAAGTATACGAATAGAAATATTTTGTCATCATAAAATGATTCTTCTCGTTTCGTATTTAATAAATGATTACATTAATCTATTAATAATACGATATATTTTCAACAAGACTGTTACTTTTAATAAATTTATAAAAAAATATGATTGTTATACTTTTTCAAGTATTTCAGATTTATAGATAAAATATCTTTTAAAATAAACGTCTCTATATAAATTCAAAAATAAAATTGCATTAGAAAAATAAGTGAATTACTGTGAATTAAAATTTGTCTTTTGTTTATAGCCAAGTGATGCCTTCGAAGGATATAATGTATTACAAAGGCCTCATATCGTACAAGCAAAGGAAGAGCAAGTGAAACTGGGATACAGTGATGAATCAGATGATACCGATGATACGGAAAGTGATTCGGATTCTGATTCCGCACATACTAGAAACAAAAAACCTAAGTTAAAAATAAAAAAAACAAAAAGCTTGTCTAATAATTGGGGACCAAATAATGATAAATACAAAGTATGGTGTACGCAGGTTCAAGAAGAATCATTAACGGAAGATTTAGTTTCATGTGGTGTTACAAAGAAACTTTATCAACGTAATGTCGAAAGTTATAATTTTACTCTTAGATTTCCATCCAATGCTAATGAATCTCACAACAATAATAGTTCAGATGATGAAAGATATTCTGGACAGAGATTAACCAATAAAAGAACTAATTCTGATAGACACAATTTGAAACTTAGATTAGGAAAAAGGAGAAATTCAATGGAAGTTGAAAATCAGAAGGGATCTGTACGTATTATAGCAGATTTAAGTACGACTATAGATTCAACAGATTCAGAAGTCGCCACCGATATTACAAATAAACTTCGTGAAAAAAAGGATTCTCTTATAAGTAATTTGACATTTATATTCTTTAATAATTTATTTCTTAATAAAGCAAAATATATGTGTCATAAATATTTGATGATTACTTTTTTCTCTTATAGGCAAAATAGTGCGTATAATTGGAAAAGAAAAAGCAATAGACTTTTTTCAGAAGACCAAACAAATTGAAGAAGGCGGTGGTTTGTTAATAATGAACGGATCTCGTAGAAGAACTGCAGGTGGTGTATATTTATGGCTTGTAAAAAATGACGAACATCTTCCACAAGAAAAGATCAGAGAAATATTTCAATTCAATAAGAAAAAAGAATGCAGAAGAAAATAATAAAAATGTAGAAGTCGATGAGAATAGAAAAAAAACACAGGAACTTATGAGAAATCTTGAAAGTACGTTTCAAATTTAAGTATATAAAGAAGTTATCCATTTAATAATTTATATATATATAATTTAATATAGTTTAATAATTTTGTATAATATTTCCTATATCTTTTTTTAGATGGTTCTGACAAGGATCTTCCAACTTTACTAACAAGAGCAGAACTTTCAACCAGACAGATTGCAGAAGAAGCAAGATTAAGACGCGGTGTAGGAATGGACAGAATGCCTTTAGACTCCGATCGTACAGTAACTAATCCTCCACCTAGTCCCGTTACAGATGATCCAGATCACACTGAACACCACTCTGAATCAAGACAAGTTCAAGATTATACGGAAGATTTTCTTGACATTGGTATAGATGTGGACAGCATGGAAGTGTTTTAAGTATTCTCATTTTATTTAGTAATTCCTTTCATATATTAACATCAAAGGTACAATGCAGAATAATTCTAATTTAGGCTACAATATAACGCGTCTATATGCAATGATTTTGCAGAATTTGCACATGTGCTCATCATATTCATAGATGACAATGTTAGACTAATTTATAATACAGAAATAGTCAAGTTTTTATTTCCCGTCTTACAATTATTTATTATTCGAATTATATTATTTATGTAATAATATAATTTATAGCTTGTAAATATCTTCGCGATGTGCTTATTATTTTATTATTATTATTATTATTATTATTATTATTATTATTATTATTATTATTATTACGACACTTCTACTACTACTACTACTACTACTACTTCTACTTTTTTTTTGTGTTTGTTTCGACAGAGGAAAAATCTTTTTAAGACATCCCTCTCGGGCGTGTGGGATTTCCACCCACTAAAAAAACCCTGCCTCTTCTCACTCCATCTCGGAAACACAGCTTGTAGCCACTACGTCGAGAATAGTCTTATCTAAGCTTCACCTGTCGATTGGTCGTCTTTCATCTTTTTCCTTTCTTTTCATTATCTCTACTATCAGCTCGTTTACTTCGTCCCATGATGCCTTGCTGGCTATCATTTCTGCTGTTAAATTGTCCACGGTTAAAATCTTGCCTATTTTTGCAAAGGTTGTCTGTCTCCTAGTTTCCTTCCTTACTGAATCTGTCTATCAACATTTTCATCTCCGATGACTCCTTCATGAGCTGCCCTCCCCCTATCTTCCGTCTCGGTCTTTTTCTCGCTCGCAACTTCCTCCTTCCCCATGGTACATGCTGTCCAGGAGTGTGCTCTTTCCCGCGGGGGTGTTCTTTGTACTCTTCCCTTTCTTTTGAAGGGGTCCCAAGTCTCCCAGTTTTCAGTAACTAAATCCTACATTCCGGCCTGGTTTCCTACCGGAGATGCTGAGTAGTTGCATGTTGATGATCGGGCGGGGCCTACTCGCTTACCCACGTCACCGACCGGAACTGGAGATCCGACCTCCTTGCTCTGTAATGTGTTTCACTTTTTTCTCCATTTCTCATATGTTTGTTCCCTTTTAGTCGCCTTGTACGATAAGCAGGAAGCATTGTAGGGGATATTCTACCCCGCCCCCCCACACGGGGAACTACACTTCTACTTCTACTACTACTACTACTACTACTACTACTACTACTATTACTCTACTATAACTACTGCTACTATTTCTTTTTCCATTTTCGTATTAGAATTATATTTTACTCGCTTACATTTTTATATTCCAATCTAAAATGTCATGATTATGAATACAATGAGATATGGTGATATGAAATATGTAGCCGAAGTACGAAATAAACTGAGGATTTAAATATTTGCAAAATATACATTTACATTAATTGATAAAACAATTTATACTGGATTTAGGACGATAAATAATGTCCATGTAAATAATGTTTTTAGGAATAAATCAAATAGACTATAATTTGTACTATGAACTAACAAATGATTAAATCTTGTACAAAACATTTTTGACTGTTGCTTGAAATAATTTGATTGCTATAAAACAATGATTTGGTAGTTGTTATTTTTTGTAAACTTTAAGAGATATATACTGATTTATAAGAATCCCTTTAGCAATACCATGATTATTCGTTTTAATAGAATTATTAATATATTTCCAACGAAAGAAAGTGATAAAAGTAAACTACTTTAATATTTTCATTTAACATTTTGTTTCTTAAACAAAATAAAAATAAAGAAACAAGAACAAAACTCTGAAAATTTTAAAAACAAGAAACTTTATTTCATTAATTACAGGAATGCAATTAAGTTTTTATCGTAAATCAATTCTTTAAGAATATTTTTATTATTATTAATATTATTATAGATATACATATGTGTCAATGTAATAGTAAGTTTTCTCTCACTATACAATATCAGACATCTTATGTGAAAACGTTGAATAATCTTGTAAAACAACATTTTGTATGTTGTAATTTAATCCTATTTCTTAGTAACAATTTTATATTTGTACTTATCTCGTGTATTTGTTTGTTTTTAAAAAATGAATGAAAGTATAATTATAAATTTTTAAATAATTATATAAAAAAAAAAAATAAAATCATATACATAATAATCATATTAAATAAACATTTTCTAAATACAACTACAATAATAATAAATAATATTTTTTCAACCTTTTTACAATAATAATTATTTTGTGTAATTATATATAAATATCACAATCCAGGAATTTATTCGAGTAATATATTATGCCATTTTTTCTAGTAAAGATAGCAATGTTTTACTTCTTTCTTTCACCTAAAATGAGATAATATCAGTATTTATGTAAACCACAGAAAAAAATAATAATTATCTATGTCTCTCTATACCTGTTCAATGGTACGATCTCCCAATGTTTGGCTAATTTTTAGGAATGTACTCTCTGAATATTCTTCTTTAATATTTAAAAGAAGAATCATGTCTTCTTGTCGTGTCCATGGCCTTTCATTAGCAAATTCCACTTCACAATTTGTATCCAAGTCACAATCATTTGAAACATCCATTTTATCTGAACTTCTGCTGTTATTTATCAAATCTTTTTCTGAACTAAGCGACTTTATACTATTTTCTGTTAAAATTATATTTTTAATTTATTATTTGCTCTCACACACGAATATATAAATATTAGCTTAAAAATAAAATCAATTACACTTACTCATATCCTGTTCCATATTCTTATTCATAAACGTTTTATCTTTCTGAGATATTTCTTTGTCATAATATTCACTTTCCGAACACGAATTGTCGTAAGCATTTTGTTCCAGTCGTGTCTTACGTTCAATCTTCTTTTCACGTTTATTTATTGATTGAGGAGAAGATGCCTTTTTATTAAATGTCATTTCATCGGTGAATGTTACTTTTTTTAACGATTTCTTAGGCTCTCCCGATTTGGGTGGAGATCTCGTACCCCTTTTCGGTCTCGATATGATCCTTTCATTATCATCATTCTCTTTCACAGGAGAATTCTTAGAAGGACATTGTTTCTGACACGACTCCTCAACACCAATATCAGCTTTTGAAGATTTTCTACGTTGCTTAGACACTAAAGGTGCTGTAAACTTATCAGCAACTTTTAAAGACACTCTTGCAATATTTTCTAATTTTTCGTTATCTGCTCCTGGGAATGTTATCTTTGCAGGACGTAAACCTTCCGAAGTTTGAAGATATATTCTTCCATTGAGAAACTATAACAACAACAAAATATGTCTATAATAAAATTTAACTAAGGAGGCATTTTTATGAATATATATATATTATAAATATATACCCTTGTTCCACAAGATATACAATGTTCGCTAATATTTTTGTTAGTCGACTCATCCGTATTATGACAATCACATTTACAATTATCCCCACCATAGGGATCTTCCTGAGAAACTGATATCGGTAATTCTATGTTCTCGTATAACTCTGGAGCATCATCCGCATATACTTTATTTTTATCGTGGGGACCCAATGGACAAGTTAAATTTTCGAACATTTCTACTGCAAATAAACTATAAAAAAAAAATGCATTTCAATAAACAAGTACATAATCCAAATTTAATAGGAACGTTAAGATTAATTACCTTTCCGGAGGTTTGCCGCTAGGTAACGTTTGTAAAAATAGATCCATAACTAATGGATGTCCTTTAAGAAGAGGAGTCATAACATTATGAACATTTTCTAATGTTATATTAGGATCAGATGAAAGTTGCGTAATTGCCTGCATTATTTTTGCAACTCGGGATGGTTGCTTGGTAAAATAAATTTGTATGACATTTAAAAATTCGCTCATTTTTTGTAACATTATGTATTCTACCGATTTATCTATTAACGCAGCTTGATGTGGTTTCAAAAATAATAATAAATCCGAACACAATTCTGGAAAAGCGCGTAATTTATCATAAATGTTTTGATATAAATTTATGGCTAATGTATCTCTGGTTATCATATTTTTCTCTATCATTTCTTGCATTTCAGAGGATTCAGAACTTTTTGAAAGAGATAATTCATGTTCCAATTCGTCAAGATTTTCTATTTTGTCATCATAATCTAAAATGATTTTAATCACTGCTCGTAACAGTTCTAAATTGTTAGATTCTAATGTTGTGTGTAATTTTTGAAGATATGATACTGCGAATTCTATATATGAAAACAGAAAAGAAAATAATTAATTTATAACTTTTTTTTTTTTTTTTTTTTAATAATATAGTTCAATTAATATTATATTATACTTTAACATACTTTCTTCTTTTTCTCCTTTATTCAAAATATTTTCTGCTTCCAATAATCTTTTTATATTTTCTAATTCTCTAGCCTGTTTAGCCTTTTTTCTATTATCCTTTTTAATAGTAGTGCTAGCTAACATAAGTTCTGCAATTTCATCCTCATTATCCTGCAATTGATGATTATATATGCATATAATTTATTTTTTATTTTTTTTATTTTAAATAATTGATTGTAACTTACAACTTTCGTCAATGTAGAAGAAGACTTTAAATTTGTGTCCAAATCTCCCTTTCCTCGAGATTTCGCATTACCGCAATTGGATACATTTTTGGATCCTAATCCTTGAGCCATTAATTTCATATTTTGTGCACTCTTCGTTTTGGCTAAACGTGGAGTTGTTTTTCTTATTTGTGGAGATTGCAATAATACTTCACTTGATCTTTTTGTTGCTCTTGTTGTAGTTTTGATTTCTGCATTTGATGATTCGATTGATTCACTTTGTTCTTCTTTTTTATTTGCAATTGTAGAATTGCCTGTATTTTTTGTACTTTTATTTAACAATTTTCTAGTATTACTAATATTACTTGATTGTTGTTGTGATCCCGTAATACGAGAATTACTATTTCCTTGAGCATTTAATACATTATCTGTTGTTATATTATTTGACGAAGGTTTTAAATTTGGCATTATTTTAGGTAAAACGTTTACGACTGGATTTCGTAATGGATGATTTCTCGAAACACAAGGATACATATTAAAATTATCATGAATTAAACTTTTTATCGTAGATTTATCGTTAAATAAATTCGATTTGTTGTTAGTATGTTTCGATAAATCCATGTTTGGATTAGCCTAAAAAAGATTATTAAATTTATTTCATTCGCTTCATTATATTTTTTATTAAATTTATTTAAACATTTTGTATTTATTTACGTTGATAAGATAATCCTGCCATTTTTTAGGTAAAAGATGTAATGGCTGATGCATCGGTGCTTTGAGATCACAGTCTAATGTTATGCAATGTATTATTTTAGGAGCTTTACCTTTTTCAAAATAATACTGTAATAAAATTGAATTAAAAGCATTGTTTATTAGTTAAAAAAAAAAAATAGATAAACTGAAATTAATTACCTTAATTGGATTTGAATCTTTAGCAGAACGGCGTTTTTGAATATACAAAAATATTCTTTTTGAATCTCTAACAGGTATTAAATATTCAGTAATAAGTTGAGCTACATCAAATAGTTGAAACTTTTTACTTTTAAATTTCGTCTTTAGAGATGTCACGAACGGGAAGAATTGTTCAAGACCTAAGGCGATTAAACTAAAATAAAAATATTCATTAGGATAATACAATGAATGAACATAATTTTTATAAAATATTTTCTTTTTTTTAAATGTCTTACCTTTCTTCTGGCTTTGTTAAAGGTGACTTCGTGTATTTAGTTAATTCATTTTGAAAAGGTATATTTGGTAAAAGTTGCGGATACATCAAAGCTTTACTTTCGACGAATAATTTGATTAAATCAGGATTTAATTCAGATACATATTTACGTTTATTTTTAAGATACATTATTTTCATATTATGTTGATCTTCTATATATTTTTTAAATTTCTCTTGAAATTCTGTATCATCAAATTTTTCTTCCCAATCGGAAACTAATTTCAAAGCGTCATTTATATTTTCTACATTGAATGCAGAATTTGAACTGGTTATTAAGTATCTAAGAAAAATAAATAATACAGATAATAAAATGTATCTCTGAAAATCTAACATCTTTGTATTAATTTAGTATCTTGTAATTATCTTTTTATATACCTTACACTATTTAAATTGTCTTTACATGGTTTTGAAAGGTCATGTAACTTCGGATGCATGTATGTCATAGCAAAATGTTGTGCCATTAGTTGAACATGTTGTCGAAATTGAATAGCCAATAAATAGCGTTGTTCGTAGCTTACTAATATTGGAGGTTCGGAGCAATTCTATTTAAAAAAAAAAAGAAAAAATTAATTAAGCGATTAATTAGCGATTCAAAAGTGAATTTTTGAAAAATTATAGAAGTATTATATCTTTTTACTAATACATTATTTTCAATTGGTGTGTCAAAATTATCTAATTTCTTTTTCTTAGACACGGGTTCCTCTTCTTGGAGAGATGTATTTTTAAAATCAAACAAATCGTATAATTCCTTTAAAGTGATTTTAACATCTTTGTCGGCTCTTAATTCTTCTTTATCCACTGAAAATAAATAAACATTAGTAATATGACCCATTTCATTTTAATTAAATCTATTATACATATCAATGTTCTTTTATCTCTAAATACTAACATAGGTCTATCTCTTCATCTTCTAAAATGTTATATTCAGGATCTATTTCTGGATCATCTTCTGCAATATGTTCTTGTTCCAAAGGTTGCATAAATTCTTTCAAAAAATTTCCCCAATCTTCATCATAATCAGACTCGTACATATCTGTTGTAATATCAGGTGGTACAAATGCTTGTTCAATTTGTTCCAATGGTGTTTTGCTCAAGGAATATTTAGAACGTGTTCTATGACCAATACTTTCTTCTTCTGTTTGTATACGAGGTACGCTAGAAAATATAGTATTTTAATAATGAAAGATAACCGATATAAACTATAAAAAATATTATCGTCTTACCTAGGAATTTTAAAAATCCCATCCAAATCATATTGAATATTAGGAGACTCAAGTTGTTTTTCTAAAGCTAAGTCTAATTGACATATTGGAGTAGATGGTTGCGATTCTAGATCACTATTAGCCAAATTTTCTATTTCTCTATCATCATCGCTTTGTTTATCTTGTTCTGGCTTATATTCCTCATCGGAAGAGTCTTCTGGAAATTCTTCATCTATTAATACTTGTAACGGTGGTTTTTTAACAGATCTACTAGTATTCCATATTATGTTAACTTGTTCTACAGCACCTAACTCTCTGTTATAACATCAATTAAATTTATGTATATTACAATAAAAAAAAAAATATAGTTTATATATTAAAATAAAAAATATATATATTTTTTATGAAAATAAAGTAACATACTTTGCTTTAGCTCTAGTGAGTTTAGGTTCAAAAAGAACATCTTGATTATTATGTAAACGTTTCTGTACTACAGCCATTACTTGTTCATTGTTTGTAATAACACGTTTTAATATGTTTTTAACATTTTTGGCAGTCAAATTAGTCTTGGCTGCTTTAGCATCGAGCTGTCTTTCAATTTCTTTTTCCATTTCATTAAGAACTGAGATTTCTTTGATTGATTCTCTTTTATGTTTAGTGGATGGATCATCATTATCAATCTCCGCGATATCTATTTGTAAATCAGCAGTTTCGGAATCAGATGAATGATCACTGTTTGTATAATCAAAGTCAAAATTAATTGAAAAAGATAAATTGCATTTTTTGGAAGCTTCGTTTAAATGAACCGAAGGAATTAATGAATTTCCTTGTTCTTCTTTCGCACTTTTTTCTGGATCCATTTCTTTTGGATCCATTTTTTTTACTAAATCTAATTATTAATATTTACTTTTTTTAACAATTTAATACTCTTTTCATGACTTTATTCAGTACTATTTATAGGTTATATTTTCTTTTCATTACTTTTATCAATACCATTTATAGGTTATATTTTTAACCTAAACAGTTACCATCGCGCTCTCTATTGAGTAAAATTTGATATATTGCGTTAAATTATTATAAAATTTTAGTACATTTATATCAAGAAACAACGGTGCACGTACAATATAGTTTATTTACATTTAAACAAATACACAAAATTACATAATTTATATTTATAATATTATTTAAATAATCTTTGTTCAAACTAATTTGATGTAAAATAAAAGATTATAATTACTTATAAATATAATAATTGTATAAAGAAACACGTGGGGTTATGAACACAAATTATGAACAGGAACAATATATAAACATGTTCAATATATGAAAATCATGAATAATATATAAAATGATAATAATTGTTAAGAAAATTTCTTACAAAAGAATGATCAAAAGATGCTTTGATATTTTTTATAGGTTAAAATAAACATTATTTTCTTTTCCTTGATTATATGATCTTAGAAAAAACATATATTATGTTAAACATGTATTTTCTTCGACGTATACCAGTGCGATTTGTAAGTTAAAAATTAATTATATATAAAAAAAAACAACACATAATGTGTCAAACTTGACTTGTACTTTGTATAGTATAATTATCATATAATGATAATTTTAAATATATATTATCATATTTATAGTTTTCATCCAAGCCAAATGTAAAGCTTGAAGACGATTTAAATAATTTGTTAGATCAAAAATTATTAAAGCATCGACATCATCCTGGAATTATAAATCCACGATTTGTTGAAGTACCCAATTGGATTAAGGATTCAATTAAAATAGTTTTAGATGGTTTGTAGTAATTTTTATCTAAATATGATGATAATAACGTAATATATATATTAGGTGAACTAATTATTTTCTTTTTATATGTATTCTATAAAGATTCCAATATTTCTAACGAATATTTATGGAAAGGTGGACAAAAATTGATGCAACATTTACTCGGTAGACATATAACAATCAAACAACCAGTTTTACCGAATGAAGAAAAAAGAATATATGATTCTATGAATCCTACAAAATTATATGAAATAGTTGATGATACTAATATTAATAATGATAATACGAATAATGATTTTAAATTGGATTATCATGAAAAAGAGAAATCACATCATTCATCTAATATCCCTCTCAATTATAACAGACAAAGTTGTTTGTTATATTTAGTTGGTAGAAGTCAATTTGAATATTCTGTTGTATATAGGATTTTGAATCAAATTAAAACGAAGGATGTCGATTTTAAACCAAAAACTTTATTTGATTTTGGATCTGGAGTTGGAACAGTTATGTGGTATATATTAATTTTATTGTATAACTATTAAAGATATATAAATATTATAAATAATCATGAAAGATATTATTAATTTAGGGCATCGTCACAACTTTGGTCCGATTCTTTGATAGAATATTTTGGTGTAG
The DNA here is from genome assembly GCF_049000335.1 of Polistes dominula. NCBI lineage: Eukaryota > Metazoa > Arthropoda > Insecta > Hymenoptera > Vespidae > Polistes > Polistes dominula. The sequence goes on from NW_028300879.1 coordinate 970,231, forward strand.
ATACTTCTTCTCATATGAATGATTTATCCGCAGAATTAAATAACCATAACACTCATCCTATCAAAAACGTATTCTACAGACAGTTCTTTCCTGCGACTCCTGTGGTATAATTATACTATTTTATATATATATATATATATATATATATATATATATATATATATATATACTCTGTTTTATAAATACCAAATGAATTATTGTTAATTACATTTTTATGGTTATAGCCTCTTTATGATATTGTTGTTAGTTCATTTTCTTTATTGGAATTACCTGACATTGAGAAACGTTTCGATATTGTACAAAAGCTTTGGGCTAAAACACAAAATTATCTTGTTATTATTGAAGATGGAACAAATGCTGGATTTGCAGTATGTATTATAGAAATTTATTGAAATAATATTAATATTATTTTTACACACAATTAATATCAATCATCTTTTTACAGGCAGTAAATGAAGCACGTGATATTTTACTCTACAATCCTTCGCAGTCAGATAATAAAAATGATAATAATATTCATGTTTGTGCACCTGTAAGTGATCTCTTCTATTGTTATTATTATTGTTATTAATTGACATTAGGAACTCGAAAGTTCATTGTCGCAAATACGAAATCTCGCCAGTGGTCCTGTCCGTGAGCATGATCCCACCATTCTCGTTCTTCGTAGGCTATTTCCTTAAGATACTCTTTTATATTATAGAATATATATTTATTCAAATTATTCTTAAATTTTCAAACTACAGGGATTTTTTCTAATACAGTTAATATTTTAGAAAATATTTTGTTTTAGTGTCCTCATGATATGAAATGCCCGAGATATCACACGGATAATACTCCTTGTAATTTTGACATTTCTTATTACACATTACCAGTGTCAGGAACTTCTTCTTTAAAAAAGAATCGTTTTTCTTACGTCGTATTGAAGAAAGGTAAATTTAATTATAATAAAATATCTTCTTTATTAATAAAAAATATATATTGTTATAGATAGAATATTATTTTTTTAGGAGCACGATCAGATAGCGATAAACAATGGCCGCGTATTGTACGGCCAGTATTAAAACGATCCAGGCATGTAGTATGTCGTACATGCACAGCTAATGGGAAATTAGAAGAGATCATTTTCACTACATTCAAATATGGAAAGTTAGTATATAATGTATTTCCTTTTTTATTGAACTTGTGGATAAAATAAAAACATCAATAGCGTTTAATTATTAAATGATATGTTTACAGAAATGCATATCGTTGTGCAAGAGTGAGCAAGTGGGGAGATTTGTTACCAATAGAAATCAGTAAAGATAACGCGAGTTAATAGACTTTATTATTTACTATTGAAATAATAAATGTAACAAACTTACAGAAAAAAAATGTTCAATGTTTTAAAAAATGTTTACTTATTTTAACAGTTTAATGAAATGATAGGTACAAAGTTTTTGTATAAAAATAAATTTAATGATACAACTGCATTTTTAATATTGTGATTAAAATCGGTTCTATATTTTTATAGAAGATTTATATATGGATTAGATTCTAGAAGTAACCAATACTTTAAATGGTTTTAGACCAATAGTTGCACCATCAACAATATCTAATGTGGATGGCTTTTCTCCAGGAACTACAGAAAACGTAAATCTTTGTAAGAGAGAAGCTATTATAATGAATAAATTACTTCTTGCTAATGTTTCTCCTAAACAGCGATGCCGACCTGTTATAAGTATAAATATATTTATCAATTTTGTCTTTCTTTTATATTATCTTTTTTATTATTTTTCATTGTATTTTATATAAACGTACCTAAGCTAAATGGACAATATTGATCTGGTTCAGAAATTTTACCATTCTTATCAATAAATCTTTCTGGTCTGAATTCTTCCGGATCATTCCAAGAATTGTCCATAAGTAATCCATTAAAATTAACAATTATCATTGTATCCTGTAAATCATGCAAACAGTTATATTTTATTTGCTGAAAAATAATGATTTGATTTTATTTATAAATATATTAATATAATATAATATCATACCTTAGGAATTTTATATCCCATTATAGACGTATCTTTTAATGCTCTGTGTGGTACATTCATAGATCGTCCCGCAAACATTCTCAATGATTCCAAAGCAATTGCGTTTATATACGTCATCCTTTAATTAAATCATACACACGTTTAATTTAAATATTAAAATTATCAAAAAAAAAGAAGCAATAGAAATCATACCTCGGCCGATCAGCTACTGTTGGTAAACGTTTACAACCGATAATTCTATCGATTTCTTCTTGCGCCTTTTTTTGAATATCGGGATAAAGTATCAAATAAAGAAAACCAAAACTTAGAGCTTTCGATGTTGTTTCAGAGCCGGCGACGAAGAAGTCAACACAAATACCTAACAGCTGAGATTCTGTAAATAATATATGATCTTAATTAATAATTTACTATATAATAGTAACAATTGTGTTATGCATTTTAATGCAATTTAATATTATACCTGAAAATGTTTCATTACACTCATTGGATTTTAGAGTTGATAAGTAAACGTCTATCAAATTTTTTGGTGCGTCCAAATCAAAATTATTCTTATGATTGTTTAATTCATCCTAAAAGAAATATAACTTTAAAAATATATGAATCTGTTTTAACATTTCGAAAAAAAAGAGCAAAAAACAAATAAAACATTTTTTCCTAGTTTAAATAATGAAATAATAAAATAGTTTCGTGATATTCATAATTTTATTTATACTCACAAGTAAGAACAACCAGAGTTGTTGATGCACCTTTATAAATGACTGATAGCCAGAAAGTTTAGGAGCGATTAATCTTAAAAATGGAAAATGACTGAACGGTGCACCTATCATATCGATCTCTTTAAAAAGTGTATTAAAGATTTTTTGAAGATACATCAACTTCTCGTCATTGGTATTGAATCTATTTAACGAGAGAGAGAGATAAAAAAGAGAGAACTACTATAAATAATTATTTTATATATTAACTAATGATTATATAAAAGTGTTTATATTTAATTTAAGCAATTTAATATTTGTTAATTGTAAAGTATTTAAAAGTGACCTTTTACCAGCCATCATTCTCCATAAGCTGTTTAAGACAGTTACACCAAAGGCATCGGTTCCTGATATGATTATTTGCTTCGGATTTAATTTATTATTCGATTTATAATCATTTATTTGAACATTTAATTTTTTATCAATATCACACTGGTCCATTACATTAGATTTAAGCGTTTTCTTTTCATTATCGATCATTTCATATAAATTATCATCGTTATTATTATTAATATTAATATTTTCTTTATTAATCAATTTCTCTAAATATTCGACTAATTTCGTGGCTTCATCCTCTACAATTTCAATCATGCTATTTCGACCATATCCAATTTCTCTCAAATGACGAATGATAAATCTTCGTTGTTCTATCCACAATTGACCATCAACTAAGATAAGACCTGATAAAATAAATATTAACTTAACAAATAAAATTATTACATTATTAATCGTTTGCGTACCAGAGGGCTTTCAAAAAATATGATTGAGACAGCTGAATTTCACGATAGTTCCCGTCAATCAACATGTCCTGTCCCGTGTGGGGCGTATACGACCCCCACTACACTTTCTTGGAATTCTCATTGAAAAACAAAGAATTATTTAAAAAATTTTTAATAATTCCTTAAAAATTGATATTATTATTTTGTTATTTAATGCGTATTAAAATTTATATCTTTTTCCTGCTAATTATAGCTTTGTAGTATTGAAAAAAAAAATGTAAGTTTAAAAATCAGTCCAAGTGCGTCCCATTACAAAGATCAGTTCATTTCTCTTCCAAACGATTATTAGATAAAATAACTTGTATGCCTAAAAGATTGAAGGACTTTGAGACGCATAAATGTCCCCATAACAGTGCATCAGCAACAACAGTGATTTCACGATTGAGTTTTGAATTGATTGCAAAATTTTTCCGACTAGGACAAGCCGACTTTTCCGACTTCCCAGTCGGAGCGAAAGGATTCAAATGTGGGTCGTATACGCCTTGGGTGATCTAAATGGAAAATTTTCAAAAATTGCTGTGAGACACGAAACATTTTTGGCACTTTCACTACGTGAAAGTATCGAAAAGAAGCTGAAGAGACCAATTTGCGTATTTTTAATTATTGGTGAGCAATTTGGAAGTATGTCGTCAGTTATCTTTATTAACGAAATGCTCTGAGTTTTTTCAACAAAAAATCTGAAGAGCATAAAAGCGGCCGCCCATGGTACTCAAACGGATAAATTAATAATTATTATAAATAAATAATTCACCTCTTCTTTCTCCACAAGTTCTTACTTTGTACATAGGACCAGTTGGTCTACCCTCGCAATCAGGATTCTTAAGCATACAATTGACGCTTTTATAATCGTTCAATATTACTATACGATCGCTACCAACTTTTAAACCAGTCACTGATCCATATTTTTTACAAAGTAAGGAAAAAGTTTTATACAAATATCCTGTGTCTTTTCGTAATTGTGCTATTTCCATTGCACAGCCAAGAATTGGCCACCATTTAGGACCTATTCATTAATGATTTTTAATAATTTAATTAAAGTTTATCATAACTGTCTCACATACATTTAATTCGAGCATTTTGTTTATTAATCTAAGAACCAGTGGCCACCAGACACTGCACATAGTTTACCAAATTTTAAATTTCATTCAATCAATCTCTATACATAAATGTGAGGAAAACTAACTAATGTAAGTTCGGTGGCGATCGTTTGTTACTCTGGGGATATTAATTTAATAGAAGAACAGTTACAAAATCTGTTCAACGTCATTTAGAAGTTTACCTACCAAATGTATAAATATATTCTTTCTTAACCCATTTGCATCGAAGCGCGGAATAATCCGCGAGCCGTGACTGTCGACTATCACCAAACGCGGAATAATCCGCATAAGAAGCATTTGTTTTTCTATCTGTAAGCACTTGAACGGTGATACCGGTCAGTCGTAAGTTTTATGTCTCGGATTTTTGAACAAGGAAGACTAATTCTAGTAGTCATGATGCAAATGGATTAATTCCGTAAACAATTATTATGTTCTTTTATCGAATTCGTATTTCACTTTAAAATAATAAAAAATACAAATACACATTTCAATGATAATATTATTTTTATCGTCATTATACTTTGGTATTTATATTATTGTATTTAAGGCAAGAAAAATATTTATAATGCTCGAACTAAAATGATAATATTGCAAAAGTTTATAAAAATGATATACCTGGTGGATATCCTTCAGGTTTGCGTGACTCCAAGTACAATAAAAATATTGTTATTATTAAAAATAAACCGACTATGACAATCATTCTAAAAAAAAATCGTGAAATATAAGTCAATTGTAAATTTGTAAATTTTACAAATTACTTTATCACTTATTGAAAATCTAAAATACTTCAAAAGTTATACTGCGTTTTTAGTATGTATATTTAATAAAAAACTGCACAAAAAAATATTTGAACGGTGTTTCGGTCGATTGAATGATACTCGAGTCAATGGTTTATTCGCGATGCAGAATTTCAAACTGAAAGTAAAAGACACCATAAGAGAATACACAGATACTATAAGAGAAAGTTGCATACGTAAGAAATAAGGATACACCTTTACCTGTATTATACCATATTTAACGTCCTGCGTAACAGTAATACTTTTAATATACTAAGAGAAACCAATGATTAATCAGAATTTGATTATTACAATTTAAGATAATTTTTTTATCTATAATTTTAATTTAAAATTTAATAATGCTTTTAAAATATTATTGTTATAATTAATAATATATTTTACTATTATTATACTAACTAAAAAAATCCTATTGACTCAAAATTAAAAAAACAAGCCTAACATTACAAATAAATAAGTCATTTTTAACAATGCAATATTACAATTTTGGTTTCTCATTAATACAGTTATTGTAAAGTTTACAAAAATATTAGAATGTAACAATTCCTAATAATAATTATTAATTTCGTATATATATATATATATATATATATATATATATATATATATATATATATTAAGATTAAAAAATACTTTATAATGTGAATTAAAAAAGTGCATATATTTATTATACAAAGTTCAAAAATGTACGGATCCTGGAAGCGCGTTTTGAGCGAGCAGAGTGCCGTACACAATGTGTTAATATTAATTTATTTCTTAATTTATCTATCTACACATCATCTTCTCACATTATCTGCATTATTTATAATTATCAAGATTTCTTATTTATACATCATTTACACGTTAACTTCATTATTATTTTTTTTCTTTTTTTCTTTTAACTAATCCTCATATTTACGGACTTTTCTTTTCTCTCGTTAAACATGGGAAAGCAAAAGAAAGTTATTTTTTCTTTAAAACTTGCTGCATATACAGGACAGGACATAACTTTCGACTCAAAGTCGATTTATTTGAAAATCCATTAAATTATGATTCATATTCTTGTATAGTACTTTCCCTTTCCAATTTTTTTCCTTTTCTTTTTGTTACATTTTTCTGGAATTATAGTCACTCTATTTAAATTTCGTAAAATCGAGGTTGTTCTCTCGGTCGGTGGTGCTGGTGTAAATTTTTCTGATTCAATTGGAGGCCTAAAAGTACTTTTAAACGAAAGATGATTCGTCGATGAAGTCAATGGTAAAACCTGTTTACGTGTGGTATCCTCAACCTCATCTTCATCTTCATCTTCATCTTCATCTTTCTCAAATGAATGAACGGTGCTTATTCCTTCACTCGTTTCAAACAATGAAGTCATTTCTTTCTCCGTTTTTTCTTCAAATTCACTGTCTAAATCGTCTTCGAACATTTCTTTCTCCGTTTTTTCGTCAAATTCACTTTCTAAATCGTCTTCGAACATTTCCTTCTCTCTTTCGAATTTTTCTTTTCTTTCTTTCAAACGTTTTTCTAATTCCTCCAATTCTTTTTGCTTTCTCTCTCGTTCATCCCTTAAATTTTGTATCTTTTTCTCGAATTCTTCGTTCATTAAAGAAGATTCAGTTGTTGGTTCTATACTGGAATATTGCAATTCAGTTGAAGTATATTTGATACTATCGCTTGATGATGTTTCGATCGTTTGGGTATCGTCAATAATCGATTTAGAAAAACTATCAGAATAAGTAGTAATGTCAACGATATTCTTCAAATGTTTGCTTCGTTTTTTCTCTTCCCATTCTTTCTCTCTTTCATCTTGTTCTTTCTCCATCTTTGTAATATCTTCCATACGTTTCTCCAATGTTTTAATCTCACTTATAAGATCTCTCAACATTTCTTCTTTATCTGTTTCTCCTCTTATTTTATTGTCTAATAAATCATCCGTAGTTATGAACAATTGATCTGTAGTAGTCACTTCTATTTCAACATGAACACTACTTCCAGTTATTGTTTTAAACAAATCATTTTCCGTAATAGTTCCTATCCCAGTAACCACAGATATATTTATTGTTGTTTCATCTGGCGAATAAATAAATTTCGGAAGGGTAACGTCCAATTTAGTTTTAGGATCTGTTTCAAATTCACTTAATGTGTGATCAGGTTTTTTAATAGAACTTTGATCAGCCCACCATTCTAAGTGTTCTGTGGTGTAAGTCACTTTTTCTGTAGTTAAAGTGTACTCTTCGATGGTAGAAGTTGGAGAGGTTGCTAATTTAGTCGTCAAAGTTTTATCGAAATCTTCGATCGTTGAAATAGTCGTTGAAGTTTTGTATTCTTCTATTACAGTTATCGTTATTATTTGAGACAATGTTGAGTATGTTTCTATTGGGGTAAATGTTGTAGTCGATGAAACTGTAGGGACAATTTCCCTGTCAATAATTTCACTTGTAATTTTGTCTTCTATAATTTCAGTAATTTCAAATTTTGGAGTAGTTTTTACACCAAACAACTTTTTTGTTTTTCCCTCTTCTTCATATTCATACCAGCTTGTAATAGACTTGTTCTCGTCTTCATATTCACTTTCTTCATCAGCTTCTTTGTAATCTTTGCCATATTCCTCATCATAAAATTCTTCATAATCCGTACTATCCGTTTCCATTTTCATTTTCTCCGCGGACATTGTTTTTAAGGTTTTTGAAAATTCAATTGTAGTAAATATATCAATGGTAGTGCTACGTGCTAAGAATAGATCAATGTCTTCCATAGTAATTGCTTCCAATGTCGTAGGAATTGTCGTATACATTTGTATAAATGGTATGGGTGTTGTTGACGTATAAGTTTCAGATAAAAATATATCAATTAAAGGTGTTGTTAGTGATGCTAATGTTTCCTCATCTAACTTAGTAGACGTAATTTCAAAATCTGGCAATGTGACTTCTTGAAAAGTTGAAAAAGTCGAAGTTAAAAATTGTGAAATTATATCGATCATTGTACTCGTTTCTTCTTCCAATTTGGTATATGTTGTTATCGTGTAAATTGATGTTGGTGATGTATCAATCTCAGATAACAAGGGAAACTCTGTTAAAGTTACAAACGTTGTTGTGCTAGTCGGTTCAACAATGTCATCCATTAATGTAATCATTTCTGATAAAATTGTAGAAGGTAATGAAACTGTACTCTCTAATAATTGATCAGTATATGTCAATGTTGTTGAGTAGTAAGTTTTAGTAGTAAATGTTTCAAAAGAAGAAATTGTAGAACTGTATGTGCTTTGTATAATTACGGAAGGTGAAGATGTACTTTCTGTAAAAATCAATGAACTTGATTGCGTTGTTGCGCTAATGGGTTCAAAAATATCTTCTGTCAATGTAATCATATCCGTTAACATTGTAAAAGGTAATGGAGCAGTTGTTTCTAATATTGTAGGTGTTGCCCTATCGATATAGTAAGTAGAAAATGTTACTGATGTCGTTGGGAAAATGTAAGTTTCACTTTCTATTATAACAGTGGATGTTTCTAAAGAAGATTCTGTTGAGCTATATGTAGTTGAAGTTGGCAATGTCTCTGTTAATGATTCTTCTGTTGTTATATTTATAATTATTTCAGGGGTAAAAATAAAAGTAGTATCAGTTGTTTCCGTTGTAAACATTTCAGAATATTCTTCTTTTTTTATTGACAACGTTGTACTTTCTAAATAAACTGACACAATCGTCTTTTCAGTTGTATAAGGCGATGTAATTAATTCGATCGACGTAAAAGTGGTCGTCGTAATGATCTCGCTTATTTCTGTTTCTATCTTTGTTGTTTCTTTTATTAATTCTGTGATAGTTGCGTTTTCAGTAATTAAAGTCATTTGTGACGTTTCTAAAGTCATCGTTGGTTGCGTTGTAACAGAAGTTTTCATTGTATAATCTGTAGTCATTAATCCTGTTTCCTCTGGTAATAATAATTCTGTTACATTTTCCATCCACGTAGTCTTTTCTTCAACAGGTAAGATTTCTATAGTTGAAATTTCTGTAGTTGAAATTTCTGTAGTTGATATCGAAGTACTCGTGTACTCTGTAGTTATACTTGTCGTTTCCGTTGTACTTTCTGAAATTGTACTGGGTAAAATACTAGTCAAAATCGTAAAATCTGTAGTCATTGCAGGTGACAACGTTTGTGTTATTTCTGTTGTTGATTCGGTAGTAGATATTGTGGTTACAATTGTTGATTCTTCTGTGATTACAGTAATCATTAATGTTGAAGTTTCAATTATCGGTGCTAATGTAACGGAAGAAGTAACATCAATTTTTTCGCTTGTTGTAGTGAATATTGCATCTATTTGCAATTCTTCCACATGAATTGTCGTTGATACTGTGCTGAACGTTGTTACATTCTCTTCATAATAATCAAACCAATGATGAGTAGTTATTTCAGGTTCCTCATAATCGTCCTCATCTTTATCAGTACTTTCTAAATCATCATCTATGAAATAATCATAATCTGCTGTGCTTTCTTGTGTTACTCCACTTGCTAAAGTACTTGATAAATGCGACTTAGAGTAATCATAATCATGATCATAATCATGATAAGTATCAATTTCAGTATCCTCGTAATCATAATCTTTATCATCATTTTTTATATTTTCATCAATGAAATAATCGTAGTCGGGTGTACTATTTTCAATCACTTTTTTCTGACCGTTCGAATTATTGTACATTCTTTTGATTTCTTTTCTTCGTTCCTCTTCCTCGTGCATTTTCAATTCTCTTTCAAGAAGTTTTCGTAAATTCGATGATTTGACGTTTCTGATGTTATAGTTGTCGACAGTTTTGACTGTAGTATAATATTGATTTTTGTTTTTTAAATTTCTTAACAATAAAGAACGTTCATCGACGAATCGTGGTTCGACGTTCCTTTTTTTTCGAAAATACGATTTATCCGAAAATTTGTTCTTTCTTTTTGAATCTTCATTACGATGCATTTTATAAACTCGAACATTTCCTAATTGACGTTTAATATTACGTGGTATTATAACCGATTTTAAATTTCTACCCAATCGAAAATGTATTGGTATATTATTATAGTCTTCATTATAATTCCTCATCAAATTATTTTTACTTAAATTATATTTTAATTGAAATGATTTTTCAAAGTTACGTTTCACACTTATCGAATAATAAACTGTGCATAATCCTACGTCAATACAAATATATCCTGGAATATAAATCTGAAAATATACGCATTCGCCATTTTGATTGACGTCAAGATTGTCAGTTATATAAAATTCGTAATGTACGATTAATTCGTCGAACTTAATAAGATCGTAATCGATAGCTTGGAATTTCATTTGTATGAAATTAAATTTGATGCTCTTCGATAAATTAGACAATTGATTGTCCATACAATTTACATTTAAAAAAGTAACTTTGTTTTTCTCAGTAGAATCGTTCATTGATGTCTCTAAAAAATAATTCTTGTTAGGATCGTTCATTTTGACTATTACAATAAATTGTACCGTTTATTATGAAAATAATATAAGTCTATTTTTTAAGAAGAAAAAAATGAAGAAAATATAACTCTTTGATGTTTTATTTATAATTAATAAACATTATTGTTTATAAAATTGCTTTATAATAAACGGTCCAGTATTGATGAATGCATACCTGATCTCGAAATTGGTTTCACAGAAACATCTTGATTACAAATGATAATTCGACTTTTGTTGTTCCTTGTAATATTCACTCCTTGTGTGGAATTTCTTTTTATATAAATCATAGTGTAAAACATGATGAGAACAATAATTCTCATAGCTTTATATTGCTAATGCTTTCAATCTTCATCATCAGATTGTTTGTTTAACTCTTGTACAGTTTTTTTATATTATAAACAATAGTCACATAATTCATTTGAACTAAATAAACTTTTTGTTTTCAGATAAATTAACGATTAATTAAACACTTACACACGTACATAATATTAAATTAGAATTGTAACAGGACTTTAGGTTTGAATAAGTAATTCAAATCAAAAACTGACATACGTTAGATCGATAATCGAAGTTAATTTAAATCGAACGTCAAAATTGTGCAACTTCAAACAACACGTCAACATTTTCGATAAATATTACGAAATACCATAAATTTCATTTTTTTTTTTTTTAATGTCATTCGATTGGATCAATTTTAATTTTAATTGATCTCAATTCATTAAGTTAATTTTTCGATAGAAATTAATTATGATTTTATGATGTCGCGGTAAATGATTTTAATTATAATATAAATATTTATTATAATAATTATTTTAATTTATTTATTAAATATTATATAATATTATTTAAAATATATTTAATTAAAAGATACTTGATACGAATAAAAAACCTTTTATACATTAATAATGTGTAATCGTTTAAAATTAACACATTCGCGGCCGACATATTTATATCAGCCCATCGTTGTATAAAATAATGTCAATATGTTTATTAAAAATAAAAAAAAATGTCATTTAAAGTGCATACGTCAGTAATTTCAATTATCGATATAAATAAAAAAAATAAAAAAAATAAAAAACTATGAGCGTAAAGAGATAAAAGTAAAATGAGAATTTGTTTTTTCGCGGCATACTAGGAGCAAGGCATTCTGGACCGATAGAAGACCCTGATAGAAGACCCTAATCGTGAGCCAATAAGAATCGTAGGATATCTGCGGACATTTCAGTGTGAAACTCGGTCGAGTAATTTTCGTATAGTCGGCTTTAAGTGCGCAAAAATTTTTAAGTAAATTATTCCATAATAAAGAATTTCGCGTATATATTATTGAAGGATTTAAAGAGAAAATTCTAAACGCTATCTCTGCGTTTTTTTGTGAAAGTGTGTTTTTTATAAAAAAAGGTATTTATTATTATTTTATCTAATGTATCGTCTTTTTTAAAAAACCGTGAACGAGAGCGAGCGAGCGAGCGAGCAAGCAAAAAGATCCCATTCTCGTTCTTTTCTCTCTTTCTACGATCCAACGAAATTTATTAATACTTTTTAGATCTATAAAATAGAATATTATAAAACTAAGTTAAGTTAATATATTTCAAGTGATTTCGATCGAAATTTCAATCGCGTGCGGATAAACTGTTATACTTATAATAAGCCATATCGACAAAACAATATCCTCTCCCGCGTTTCATTCTCCTAATTTCCTTGAAATATCATTTTTCATTTGAAATATTTGCGTCAAGTTAAAAACATCTTTTCTTATTTTTTTTGTTCGTGAAATTATTTCAAAATCCCCCCCTTGTTATGCCATCGATTGATATACATGCTGTCGTTAGAATTACTCATTTTCCTATTCTCAAGTGTGTGTTTAATAGATTCATTTTATACACCATATCATTTATTTACATGTTTCCATTTGAGTATATTTATTTAAAATATCTCTAATATTTGGATGTATTAGCTATTTAAAGTTTCAAGAGTTTTTTTTTTTTTTTTTATTAATAATTTATTAGATTACTTTGTATTATTCTAATAGAAGAATTTTTGTGAAGTAACTTTTGATACTTAAATGTTTGAAACATTTCTATCAAATATTTATTATGTATAACATTATGTAAAAATATATGTATGTATATATATATCTATGTGTATATGTGACAATAGGATTCAATTATCTTATATTTTATAGAACAAACAAAATGTCAGACAGAAAGGCTGTTATCAAAAATGCAGATATGTCCGAAGAGATGCAGCAAGATGCTGTTGATTGTGCGACTCAAGCTCTGGAAAAGTATAATATAGAAAAGGTAATTATCGATTAAATATCATTTTTTATTTACCATTCATTAACACGTTAACCCTTTGAGTACTTACTACCATGAACATGTCTTTATTTAATAAAAATTATCAGCGTGCATTATGAATGCATGTATGCATATTTGTTGATATACATAAATGCAAATTAATGTTGATTTGTTTATCAATAATTATTTTCAGTCTTGTCATACCAAAATAATGTTTTTTAATATTTTCATATGTTATTTTGGCGAAAATAATGATAATAATTAAATATTAACTACACTTTGGCTACACAGAAAAGGTTAGATGCAAAGTTGTTTTTGTTGAGCTTTCTATTTAGGCCTCGGTGATCTTTCAATTGTAGGAAAACAAAAATATCAACTATTGATAACTGACACAGCTTGGATGGAAAGGCCTAAGGGTTGATCTGTAAGGATCAGTATAATATTTAACATGTTAAGAATATTTAGTTTTCTTATTGATCTTAATTAACATTTAATGTGTGAAGCACCTACGTATCATATTCCAAGACTTTTCAAATATTTGTTCACACGACTAATATTTCAAAGAAATATATAATATCAATATGAATTAACTGGGAATCTTATTTTGTGTGTTTTGAAAATTTAATTGACATTTAACTGGATGATATAAGTTTAACATTTATAAGTGAAATTGTGTTAGAACAATTGGAAAATTTTATTTTTAAATTGAAAAAACTGCATTATACAATCAAACGATTTTTAACTATATAGTATCAAAACATGTAACTAATAACAAACAAAAAAAAACTTGCATATTCGTTACATAAGCTTCATATTGTATATTGCATGAAATTTTTAAATAAGTATATTTAGAAGTGTGTATATTATCACAGTGTGTTGATATTATTTAATTAATATAAAATCTCAATATATATATATACTATTCATATAATACATTTTTTACAGATTATGTAAAAGCAACTATTCATTTGTTATTTTTAAAGAATACGTTTCAATAAAAACACACACACACGTTATTATTTTATCTTTACCGATTTAAATTCACATTTTATTGCACATAAGATGCAAATAATAATTGATTTTTGTTTTTGATTGCAGGATATAGCAGCATTTATCAAGAAAGAATTTGATAAAAAATATAATCCAACGTGGCACTGCATCGTAGGACGTAATTTTGGAAGTTACGTAACGCATGAGACAAGACATTTTATATATTTCTACCTGGGTCAGGTAGCCATCCTTCTCTTTAAGAGTGGATAAGCTAATTTCTATTCTCACATCTTTCCTTTCTTCTTTTCTCCTTTTCCTTACTGATGATACTATACAGAACACGAAATTACCGTACCATTTATAAAAACCAACTGCATTATGATGAATACGAGATTTGCTTTAAAAATAGTAAAGCATACTCCTAACGAACAAAGTAAGAAATATCAACATTATCAATTTGACATTGTTAATAGCTAAATATTTGGGAAAAAAAAAAAAATAATAGATTGAGAATGTATGTAGAGAAAATCAAAGGGTAGGAAACTATCTGAAAAATTATTGGGGTATTATTAAATATTTTGAAATGTATAGTAAATGCTAAAACTTTGTTGTGTTCTTGTTTTATATTAGGTAAGTACGTGAAGTCGAAGCTAGGAATTCACTTGGAGACACCATGCCGACTATTCTACACGCACACTACACAAACCAACTATACTGTGACGTATATGAAAGAGCGAACGTCACTATGCTTCTGACATGCTTCCACTTGTAAGCAACAAAAAGTTTCAGCTCTGCATGTAATCACTTCTCAATATACGTTTGTGAGTTAGAAAATCACCCTGTTCCCAACGTGCACACACACACACATAAAAATATATATAAGTATTCAACGAAAATTGTTAATTTACGTTAAATACTATAATTGACAACATAATAGAGTAATAATATGGGACAAATTGATTTCTATTCATTTAAGTAAAACGTATAAAAGAAAAAAGAATATATATATATATATATATATATATATATATAAAAATATATCTAATTATTTAGATATACATATATGGTTGTTATGTATGCGTGGTGTTATATAGTCTTGCGTGAATCTAGTGGATTCCTATCTTTAGGTTCTAATTAAACATTCAAGATCCTGTATAAATATTTACACACAGAATAGACTATTTCTTATTTTGGACGAAGCAAGGAACATATGTATAATTTCTAGTCCCCCATTATAATACAACACAATGGACGAAAGTCAAAATGGAATGTAATTTCCTGCGATTATGAGAAAAATTGATGAAAGTTATCTTACTAAAAAAAAAAAAAAAAAAAAAAAATGTTAATGCATCAAATGATTAAACTACTTTTTTTTGTTTTTTTCATTGTAACATTTCGTTTAGGTTAAGTTAATTATACAAGATTATTTGTACCAAGAAGAAGAGGAAGATTAAAAAAAAAAAAAATCAACTTGTTATCAAATTTTGGTAACTTTTACCAATATGTTAGAGAATATGCAACACTACATTAATGATATATTTGAATCGTTCGTTTCCTACCTTCACACAATATTTTATATTTTACATCTAACGTCGCTAAAACAAAAATTTTAATCTCATGCCACTTACTCTTAGAAAAAAATGCTCGAAATCGTATCTCTTATTCTGCCGATTTTAGTTTGTATGTAACATTTAATACTTCGTATTATGGTACTTATACATGATAAATAAATAACTATACATACTATTTATACACTGTGCAATCTTGAAGCAATTTTTCATACAGTATTGATTATTATTATTACTATTACTATTATTATTACTATTACTATTATTATTACTATTACTATTACTACTACTATTATTATTATTATTATTATTATTATTATTATTATTATTATTATTATTATTATTATTATTATTATTATTACTATTATTATTATAATGTTGCTATATTGTTTAATTTAGATCATACATTAAACTAAGATGCAGAGAATTATTTTGGGATGATTTTCTTTGCAAGATTTTAATATTATTCATATGATGTGATTTGTATTTTAAATCATTTAATCGTATATAGTTTCTTTTTTTTTTTTTATCTGAAACTTAATATTAAAAATTACGAATATATATACATATATATATATATAAAGTATTATTATGGTAATGTATTCGTTGTTCATACATTTTATGTTATAATTTGATAGCATATAAAACAAATATTTTATCTACTTCAAACTATAGGTATATATATATATTTACAAAATACACCAATCGATGCTAATTAAAATATGTTATTTTTAATCAAAACAATTAATAGATAAAATCATATTCAATAATAACGATGAAGAACAAGCTCTCTTATCTCTTATCTGGTACTTTTGTCGGAAATAAATATTTCTAAAACGTTAAATAAAATATATAAACAATAGATAGATATGTTGAGTAAAGTGTGTTCTTATATAAATATGTTGAAAGTGAAAAAAAAAAGAAAAAAGTAACGTAAAAGAAAAGATAATCACAAACTTTACTTTTAATCCCATATAATAAACAATAATTAATTATATAACGTGGAGGGATTTAATTAATTTTAATAGATACAAATGAATAGTTGCATTTTATGGGAATAAAATGGAAAATGCATTTCTTAATATATTCTATATCATACAAAAAAAAATAATAATAATAATAGAACATATTAATGGATCAAAAATGATAATCCATTATTACTAAAACGAAAATAAAGAAGTTTATAATTCAAAATGCTACACGACACAATTTTGTTTTTCCTTTGAACACGTATATACATTTTAAACAAAACAAATATATATATATATACAAAAGAATCATTTATTATTAAAAAACAAAACCCTTGTAAAAATGAGTAATTATATTTACTTAATTATTTGCAACGAGACAATGAATTTATGAAAAGGGAAAGAATATGTGATGCAAGTTATATTATATGAATCTTTTATATTAAAATCTCACATTACATTAGATCACAATTAGATTTTCCAATCTTTGCTAGATAAATGACACAATGTAGTGTTGTAAGAAAATAGTAATATATACTTATGTTTTTATAGACATAACAGCTTTTCTTGCTGCTTCATCTAAGTCATTAGCAGTAATTATTGGCAAACCAGAATCTTTAAGAATCTTTTTTGCTTCATTTACATTAGTACCTGCAAAAAAAAAAAAAAGAAGAAAAAATGTAAAAGAAACAAAATAATACCGTATATACATATAATTACTTGTATATGCCACAAGTAAACAAAATAATTCTTGCAACTAAAATTATTAACAATGTCATAGACTTAATGCAACAATGATCAAGTCAAAACCAACTCTTATTTTTCATTTATCTAATCAACTTGACTTGAAAAAAAAAAAAAAAAAAACACTTTTATTTTAAAACAAGAAACCGTTCTATCATAAATATATTAATTATTGAATTATAAC
The DNA here is from genome assembly GCF_049000335.1 of Polistes dominula. Classification (NCBI taxonomy): domain Eukaryota; kingdom Metazoa; phylum Arthropoda; class Insecta; order Hymenoptera; family Vespidae; genus Polistes; species Polistes dominula. The sequence goes on from NW_028300879.1 coordinate 987,874, forward strand.
AATCGTTGGTTCTTTGATTTGGTCATTTTTTATTATACTAAATATTATTCTTGTTGTTTTTTTCTATTATTGAAAAATAATTACCTTCTAATCTAACGACAAGAGGTATCTTAAGACCTAAATTTTGTGCAGCAGCTATAATTCCATTTGCTATCGTAGTACAATTAACAATTCCACCAAATACATTTACTAGAATGGCTTTTACTTTTGGATCTAAAGAATAAATTATATATATATATCGTTAATATACTTAACACAGTATATAAAATAGTAAGAATCTTATAAGACATATACATACCTTCGCTTAGAATACGAAACGCTTGATAAACTTGATTCTCTTTTACATTTCCGCCTACATCCAAAAAATTAGCAGGTGTTCCTCCATTTAATTGGATAATATCCATTGTTGCCATAGCTAAGCCAGCTCCATTAACTTAAAATGAAAATAATAAAAATTATCCTGTTATACCTGATCGATATATATATATATATATACATACACACATTATAAAAATATGCATAATAATACTGTATATAATACCGACCTAAACATCCAATATTCCCATCCATTCCAATATAATTTAAATTAAAATGTAACGCATCCACTTCTCTTGGATCCTTTTCATTTGTATCTTCTAAAGCAAAAAGGTCCTGCTGTCTGAATTGCGCATTATCATCAAATGAAATTTTCGCGTCTACCGCGACAACTTGTTTATCTTTGGTCAGTACCAATGGATTAATTTCAACTTGTAATGCATCAATGTCAACAAATAATTTCCATAAACTCTTAAGCTCATATATTGCTTTTTTATGTATCTCTGGATCACTAAATCCTAAGAAATTACTGACATCTTCGGCAATGGTATCATTAATTCCATTATATATATCCAATGGTATAGTTTTTATCAATTCTGGTTGTTCTTTAGCAACCGTTTCAATATCCATACCACCCACTGGAGAAGCAATTAATACTGGTCCGTTATGTTGTCGATCCATCAGAATGCAAACATATTTTTCGGAAACAATGTCAACCGATTCAGCTATCATTACTTTTTGTACCAAAATGCCATCTTTTGAAGTTTGTTTAGTTATCAGTCGATGACCTAACATGTTCTTTGCAACATCTACTACTGCTTTGGGACTATTGAAAAAAAATATTTCAGAAATAATATAAAAAAAAAAATTAAACAAAAGCGACTATTATTGTTCTATATAATAATAATAATAATAATAATGATTTCTCCAAATATTTGATTTATATCAAAATTATACAATTATATTATCATTATATTTGTAATCATAATTTAAGCTATGATCACATTCTTTCAAAAGTATAATACAAATAAGAAGAATATAATATCATAATATTTATTATAGATTTTATTGATTATAAAACAAAATGAAATGGTAAAACAAATTTGCAATTGGATTTATGAAAAATTTCGAACTTAATCTTCAAAAGCAATAAATCAAGATTTTTCGATTTTTATTTTAATAATCCTTTGTAAATAGTAAAGTTTATTGTTATAATTTTCTTTTTTTTTTAAATATACATTTGTATGTTGCATTTAATATACAACATTAAATCTTCCTTTGTTACTTAATGTTTAAACAACAAAAAATGAAAGTTTTATTCATTACTATTAAAGTTGAATTAATTCTCTCTGTGTTATTAAATATCAAAAAACTAATTTAAATTAGCCGCCATAGTGGATTTAGTAAAGATTTAATTTAAACAAGAACAATGTTATCTTATATTAGTAATAATACCATAATATCCCACCCCCCATATAAAATACCTTTTAACACGACTATTTGAACTTACTCCTTTGTAAGATGTACACCACCTTTAAAACCATTGTCGAACCATCCTTTACCACGTCCTCCTGCCAATACCTGAGCTTTAATAACATATTCATCTGCACCTGAAAGATCAAGAAAATATATCAAGAGTTCATTAAATCCATAATTGTTATCATCACAACACTTTAATTATTATTATTATTATTATACTAACATAAATTTTCCAGAGCAGAATTAGCTTTATTTAAGTCATCAATGATGGTAAAATTTTGTACAGAAACACCACAGTCCCTTAACAATTCTTTGCTTTGATATTCCAATAAATTAAGTTTTCTAGATTGTATCACTTTGCATAAACGATTTTTAGTGAAAATTTGAGAATATTGTAAAGATTTTGAACAAAGTATTCGCAACATTCTTCTTCTTAACCTCAAAATCTTCTTCACTTGATAATAAATAAGAATAAAAATATCACTTCTGCTCCAATTGAAAAGCGTAAACTCATGCAAATAAGATTAAGGAAAAGAACTGTAGAAAAAAACATTTTTCGGCAACAAGAGTGGATAACGATTTATCAACGATGATTGGATGACGTTTATATACAAGTTATTAACTTATTTATTAGGTTATGATTTGTATTAAAATTAACTATGTTTGTTTTAAATATATATATGATAAAGAGAAATTTCAATAAATAATTTTATATAGTTATGTAAAAAATTATGATATACTTTATCTAACTTATAAGCAACATAAATATAACATGACAGAAATTGTAAATAGCAAAAATTGTCTGCATTTATTATGATAAAATAACATAATATATTATTGCTTTTTATTCTTTTTCCTACAATTTTTCATTGTTTCAATGATATTTTAATAATTTCATTTGATATTCAATTTCTTATTGAAACTAACATAGTTTAACCTTTCTGCTTCGTAAAAAGTATATATGAGCTAATATTATAAATACATTATATTACATTTTTATAAACATTGAAATAAAGCGACATTTTTAAAAAGAAACAAATATATAAATAAATATTGTTGCGCTATTATAAAAAATAAAATTTAATTACTACTGTTTAGTAACACATTGCGTCCATAGCAACTTATGTCATGACCATAAGTATGCCATAGTTAAAGGATTAAATAAATAATTAATTAAGCGTTAGTATATAATCACATTTAGTCAATTTAATATTGTTTAATTATATCTACCCTGACCAGTTAACATCAAATTCCATATTTCTTAATAATATTATAGATTTCTTAAATATTTACAAGCTTTAGTAGTTTTTGCAAATATATATATATATATTTCTTTTTTAATATTAATAATTAGCTGTATAAATTAATATTTTCTATACTTTAATTGTACTTCAGTTTTGAGGTAGTATCGGTTATTTCGTTATGTAAATAATATTGTCACTTATTAGGAATATCTTGACAATTCTCACAGAGTATACATACGTACATGATGCGAGATTACTCGCATCATAAGCTGTAAAATAAAAATATTTTTTATTTAATTTTAATATAATATTTATATCATAATATATTTTAAATAACTTTTATAATGTCACAAAACAAATACCGTTAATCTGTAGAAAATGATAAAACTTTATGTGATCTCGTTTACATCGATGATTCTTCACGCATATTTTTTACTCTTTCTTGTTAAATACCACATCACATTACAAATCATTAATAGGAACTTATTAATTTTTTTATTTCTTATGTATGTCCTTTTACTTTCCTCTTAATATTTTTGTTACAGCACGCGTCAATGGAAAGGTTTCATTTGCATTACATTTATTTTTCCAATCGTCGACGTTAAGTGAAAATACCATGGCACCTTTAAAATCGTTGTCAAGTATCCACTTAGTCTAAAAAAAAAATAAAATAAAATTATTATAACATATATATATATATATATATATATATATATATATATATATATATATATATATATTTATATGCCGGTCACACGAATGTGTTAAATAATATAATATATGTTTATACCTTGTAATAAATACTTTGATTATCATCGTACGATATCCATTCATAATCTTTATAAGCATATGGTACTTTGCTCGTATTTTCAAACACGCTAATTGCTCCGCTATCCAGAAATTGACAAATAGTTGAATATGATACAAAACCATTAGAACCTAATTGTCCAAATCCTGTAGCTGGTGCTAATAAATTGTGATTCAAAGGATTATCTAATTTATACGAATGTCCATACATTGGTATACCGACGACGATTTTATTTCTTGGCATTTTTTTCGTTATCCAATAATGTGCAGAGAAGTTTACATTAAGTTTAGATAAATATCCCAATTCCATATTGTTCGGATACAATGGAGCATTGAAATCAGTTACAGGAAAATACTTCACAAAAAAATGATAGTCGTACGACATAAGATTTATAAAATCAACGTGCCTGTAAAAAAAATCATTATTTTAATACACCAATATATGAAATTGATTCTTTTACGTGTTAACATTATATATGTATATACATGTCTCTCTGCAGATATATTATTACTAACATTTATATTGTTGTTATTATCTATAATGATTATGCTTACTCCGCCATATTAGGAACAATATAGCACTGATCTATGATTGCTTGTGGAGCTCCCACTGCTACAGATAAAATTAATTTTCTATTACTCCGATCAAATTCCTTTCTTAATTCTTCAATTAACTGTGCAAAATGTATTTTTTCTATTTCTTTTCCAGACGACCACGTTGGAAATTCCCAATCGAGATCTAATCCATCGAGATTTAATTTCATTGTTACATTTAACACAGATCTTATAAATCTGAAAGAAAAGAAAAAAAAAAAGCAAAAATACAAATATTGAATTGAAATCATTGAAATTAGCTATTTGACAAAATTTTTCTAAATAATTATAATATTATTACTGTTTTCGATTTGTATGGTTTTTAATCATATTTGAAAACTCAGAATTCATTCCATCATCATTACCACCTCCTATACTAATCATAACTTTTAAGTTTGGATTAAAGTTCTTGATATTTACAACTTCTTTATAAGCCCACTCATCATCACCCATATCAACACTACAATTTGCGATACTTGCAAATCCAATTATAATATGAGTACAAATATGTGGATCTATTTGCTTGGGAAGAAGACTCCATGTTGTACTCCAGTTGTTAGGTACTGTGTAATAGCATACAACAAATTTTCTGCAATTTATTGACAACATTATTTTACTGCTATAATGAATAATATCTAATTAAAATGGTAAAACAAAATAAAATTAAATTAAAATAAAACTATAAATAGAAGAAAGAAGAAAAGAAAATAATTAAGGCCTTTACTCTGTGGAATTATTAGATTGTTGTTTGTAATTAATGTTTATATTTATATCTGTGTCCATATTTTGATGCATTGTCCATGACAGTAATTTTTCCAATAAGTTTATTCGATTGAAGTTTATAAGTTGTTGTTCATCTGTTTCTATCCTCGAGTATATATTCATACCCACAAAAGATAAAGTGGATAATATAAATAATATAAAAGCAAATATTTCCAGTTTTGTCCTATTGAAAACAGATATCAATGTACGGCTTGAAAAATCTTCCAAACATCATTATAAACGAAATCAAAGTGATATCAATGATCTTAGTTTTTTACTTCTTTATCTATCAATGAGAAAAATATCATTTTATATAGAAATGAGTTTCAGTATAATATAGAAAACGGTACACATTAGCAGTGGAAACTTGTCAAATAAAAATTTAAACAATTATTATTGCAATTGAATTTAAATACAATCACCACGTTGAAATATTAATAAATGTGTTTACAGTGTATTAATATGGTTTATCAAATGGATCAATTGACATAAAATAATCTCAAAATATAAATAATAAAACTTCTATATATTTGACATTACAAATTGATGTAATATATACGTTTAACTTACATATTATAATAATATACATGTTGTCGTAGAGGTTCATAAGAATCTGTAATTATTGAATAATATAGATATTTTAAAAAACAGTTTAACACATTACTTTGACATTCTTGATTTTTGTCAAGTCATTGTCATTTTACCTTGTATTTTTGTATCAAGATTTTTTATGACATAGGCAGAAGACATCTTTGGTTTATTCTTAATACACAAAATATTTTTATAATATGTTTTATATTTATTTTATATATTAAATATAAGAATCACATAGTCCTTTGACAGTAGAACGACGAAGGTAGAAACAAAGCAGGTTGAACGATATAAGCAATTTGTAACATTCGGCGCTCATGCGACTACAGCGCACTCTGGACTAAAACTTTATTTCTTCCACATTTGGCGGATACCTTTTTTTATACAGCGTTCTTCGTTCTTCCTGTATTTTTACCTCCGTTGTTAAATACTTTAATTTGTGTGTGTGTGTGTGTGTGTAGAAGAATAGCTGTATTTCATCTTTTTGTTATTAATAATAAATAACCTATGAAAGATAAAACTAAAGAATCAGCCCCAGGTGATGGCATACGCTCATTAAGAAGCACGGCGTTATTTCGTGCTGTTAATTATGAGTTGTATGTCAAGCCGGTAAAATCAATAATTTATTTATATAAGGTTTATTAAAATTAATGTTGTTTTTGTTTAATACGTTTGTAGCTGTTTTCCATGACAATCGTAATGATAAAACCTATAAAACAACATTATTTACTACATAACCTATGTATTTATGTTAACAATTAAAATTATAATTAAAATGAATGAAAAATTAATTACATATTTTTAATAATATTTTATATTTGTGTTTCAGAATAGGGGCATAATGCTTTTTGGGGTTATGGCAATGCTTACTTGTTCAGGGTATTTATTTTACATGAGATATAAACATGATGGCACTGATTATTATGAATCCGTGCAAGCAGATGGAAATATTACTTTGAAAAATAAAACTTCCAAATGGCTAGATTAAATTTATCAAAGTGTTCACAAAAGACATATACATCGATTTAATAAGAATGATTTGAGAGAAATCAGAGTTGTATTGTAATTTAAAAAAAATTTAACTTATGATTTTCGATGATCGAGATATTAATAACGAGAAATTCATAAATAAGAGTAAATATAAAAAGAAAAGTAATTTATTGTCATTTCGAGCCTTTAAGTATAATATCGTTATTTACATTAACACTCGTTTCATGTTTTTTGTGTGTGTATACCTCCTGTAAAAATGTTGCACTTTATAATTATATCTAATTAAGAATAGATATGTATATATATATATATATATATATATATATATATTTAAATGAAACAGAAAAAAATATATTATTTATTTCTGTAAAATATTACATAAATTAGTCGTTCAAAGTCTACAGCATAATTATTTTTAAAACATCAAGACGGTGGAAGACATTAAGCAATGCATCTTTTGTGAACAACCTATGTAGTAACACTTTTATAGTTTGTATAGTTGATTACATTATTTACCACATATTAATTATCGATTAACAATTAATACATTTAATTGTATGATTTATAAATTTATAAATCATATGAGGAAGATATGTATATTTGTCTGTATATTTTTTTTTTTTTATAAATATCATCAAATATCATCTTTTTCAATGAATACAATATAGTTACAAATATTAGATAACATATTGCGTGTGTTCTCTCTTTGATTCATATCATATTATTCATAGTACATAAATGCACAGATTATTCTAAATGCTTATGATCAATATTTTATGCCTACGCGATTATTTTTTTAATTTGTTTACACTGATTTTAAAAATATACACTTTATCTTGTCATATCGTTTGGTATAATACAAATATGTAAAAAAGTATTTTCCCCATTTTTCATAAGATTTTTGTTAGCCTATCTCATTGGCAGTTGTATTATTACATCTGGAAGGAAATTTGATAATATTTATTCTCTCTTTCAATATTAAGATATACTCTTTAAGTATATAAACTTTAACAGCAGTGCTAAAAAAATATATGTTAATTACTCGTCATATGTTTTTGTTATGATTAATGTGGAGAAACCTACATTCTATAGAATACCCAGAGAAGGTTTCGGTCAATTTATAAAATGTGTTTTAATTGGTTGTGTTTAGATAATAGCTTGAGATTCCCCTTTCTGGGCATAGAATGGCTGGATAATCTATAGAATTAGCGAGCAATGTGCACAATGTGCAGATGTTTCACAGATTACTTGATTTACGAAGGGGACATTCTGTAGAATCACTATTACCCCGACATTAATCGTAACATATGTAACAATCATATATCTTTTGTTTGCAAATATTACATTAACAATATATTTATAATCTATCAACGTGGACATTTTTCTTGTTTGATCTATTTTAATAAGAACTTTTAGTTTAATATATACATAAATATGGAATCTTTGCTTTTGAAATGCCTAGAAAAAATAGAGAAAAAATTGATCTCCATTCATATATATACATATATATATGACAAGATTTGTTACTTTCTTTAATTCTTTTTTTTCTTTTTTTCTTAGAACACATTTAATGTACATTTTCAGTACCAGAAAACAGAATTTTGGCACGATTTACGTTTTTCGTTTCATGTATCATTATATGCATATGAAAAACTAATTTGATTAACAAAATTATTTTTCTTTTTCTTTTTAAATCTTTAGTTTCGTATTAAAGTGATGCTATAATAAAACTTGAACATCATTAATATGAAAGAAGTTCAATATTTAATTATGCATTAACTTTGTACTGTTCTTTAGTTGGACCACCACCACAATGTTCGCTATATATTATAATTATTACATTTCATTAAATATAGACCTTATGTTCATACATCAGCCTTTTTTTTTTTTTTGCCACGCAGAGCAATTTGTTCCTTTTTTTCTTTTTATCTGTTAATTATATTATTAATTTACAAATACTATTTTATTTATGAGCATATCAAACCTAATTGCATCGATGGGTTTATACTTTGTCATTGACAATCATTTTTGTACTTTTCAACATAAAATAACGATGCATGTAAATTTTATGCTTTAGAAGTGAGATGAGAACATAAGATCTTATTCGTAAAATTTGTAAACTAAACAATAGCAGTAAATAATGCAAAACTTATTACTGAAATGACTACTTGACTTCATAAGTATAATAACGTATTATAATATTTCAATATAGTTGTCACTATCAGTGACTAATAAATGATTTTTGTATTTATTATACTATGATGTCAAGTCTGAAAAAAAAACGTATTATCAACAGCTGCAATCTTTTTCTCCTTGAGGAAATAATGTTACTGCTTCGTGAATAGCTTTTGCTACGTAATCCAAATTATGTTCGGTCAGTCCACAAATATTTATGCGTCCGCTGCGTAATAGATAGATATGAAAGTGATCCAATAAATGCTTCACTTGTCTTTCTGCAAATTCAAATGATATATATTTTTCAAATATGTCTTTTTAAATTGATTATTTATTTATATTATGTAGGGGTATTTCAAACATACCACTGAGGCCTGTATACGAAAACATTCCTATTTGGGTTGTTATGTGTTCCCACGTGCCTGGCGTTCCTAACTTGAGTAATCTTTGATATAATCCTTCTCGCATATCTCTTATCCTCCCCGACATAGTTTGAATATGCCCTTTCCTATGTTATTAATGAGCAATATATTAAAATGAACTTCTATTATTATAACAATATATTCTTTAACCATTTGAGTCACAAGCAACGTGATTGCACTGTTTAGATTTTATGTCGAAAAATACCATGTTATTGAAATGTAATGTACAATTGATATATCACTTGGTATTTGTCGACACAATTTTTTTTAAAACGCCAATGGAACTCAAATCGATAAAACATACCATTCTTTGCAAAAATCAGGATTATTAAGCACAGTTGATACTATGCGTACTCCATGATTTGGCGGATTACTATACATTCCTCGTATAATTAACGTCACTTGAGATTTAAATTGAACGACTTCTTTCACATCCGACATTACCACAACCATGTTACCGGCTCTCTCATTATAAATACCAAAATTTTTGGCAAAACTTTGAGTACAAATAAATTCCATCCCGCGTTCAGCAAACATACGTACGGCGAATGCATCTTTATCTAAATCACCGCTTGCAAATCCCTAAAAATAAAATTTAATTATAACATGATTGATAATATTGTATAATAAACATTTGTGATATTCAATCGAGTAATGTATAAATAAGTACTTGATATGCACTGTCGAATATTGTGAATAATCGATTTTCTTCGATAACATCAGCTATTTGTTTCCATTGTTCTGGTGTTGGATCACAACCCGTAGGATTGTGTGCACAAGCATGTAGAATAATGACTGCATTTTCTGGAGCATTTTTTAAATCTCTGAGCATTCCATCTATGTCAATTTTGCGATTTTTAGAATCCCAATATGCATATTCGCAAGCGTTCTTAAAGCCACCGTTCAAGAAAACAAGTTTATGATTTTCTATAAAGTAACATCGTTTGGTAAGATAAATATTACACACACATACATTATTGTTTTGATTAAATTCAATTAAACTATGACTATCTTACCCCAGGTAGGTTTGCTATAATAAAATGTGTCATAATGTAGGATACGACTTAAACATTCTGCAGCAACTCTTAATGCACCGGTACCAGAAAGCGTTTGAATACCAAAAGCACGTCCTTGAGCAATGACAGGAGAGTTAGGACCTAATAACATTTTGGTAGCAGCTTGGCAAAAGGAATCCAAGCCCAGTATTGGAAGATATTCATGATTTTGTAATTCATCAGCTGCCAATTGTTTTTCCACTTTTTTTACAACCGGTAATACCCATGGTTTACCTTCAGATGTACGATAAGCTAAAAATAAAATCAATACACTTGATTGGTTTCTATCTTTAAAATAATATAAATATTCATGTACTTACATCACATATATTAATCATTCAAATATTTTTCTAATATAAAAGAGCATAGCTTATATAATTGATGTATTGACAAAGGTCATTCAAGAGCAAAGTCGTCAAGATAAAAGAGATAATAATTATCACGCAAAGATAACTTTGATTATATATATTATTTAAAAAATTTAATCCCTATAGATAGATACATTGCAATTAAAAATAATAATTAAGATAAAAAAATGTAAATTACTTGTTGTATTTCTTTTTAATTTTATTCTTACAATTATGATTAAATGTGATCGTACTTATGATATTGTACAATATTATTTAATCGTATGTGCATGTTGATTAGATTTTTTTACGTACCTCCTACAGCTAAATTAACTTTTTTCTCGTAAGTATCATCGTTGTAAGCTTTGGTTAGAGCGAAAACCTCGATGGGAGGTCCCAATTCGATACCCGAGAATCTCGTGCTCATCTCAGCTGGCTGGTTCAAGCTCAACTGAGCTTCAACGATTACGAAAAATGGAAGATAAAATCAACAAGAACTCTGGAAGTTAGTTGAGATATAATATTTTAGTTTTTTACGACAATGTTATCGTATACATATGTTTTAATTAATATTATAACGTAAATTTCTCGTTTCAAAACATTTCTATTAGCATGATCAAATTAATTAATTAGTCAAAAGTCAAGTTTATTATAAAATGTGCGTACGAAACCAATGAGAGACGATTATTAATAAAGCATTTTCATTACGCAATCTTCCAATAATATAAATAATATCGATGTGATACGTTACGTTATAACTTTGATCTGTAATAAATAATCTCTTTCGAATAATATCCTTTTCGTTTTATTACGCGATAAAAAAAACTAATTTAAATAAAAACTTTGAAACTTTTCCAAATTTTTATAAAGAAAATAATTCCTAACGTTCTCTAAATTACATATTTTTCTTCGACGAATTTATTTTTGAAAATATTTAATCTTACATAATAAAGTCGATAATTCTGTACACTTTTATATAATATGTCTAAATATTCTATAATCTATAATAGCAAAAGAAAGAACAATACATCAATTCTTGACTCCAATTAACAAACTTGTCATTAACGATCGATACCAATGAAATCTATATTATCAACGTGAACGATATGTTCGAGTAGTTACGAGTTCTCATCGAGCACCGGTAGAGGCAGCATGATCGACTCGGTTCGGAACTATAACGCGGTCGACTAGCGCGCAGAGTGAAAATGGCGCCGTTCGAGTGAGGGTGGGTGAGATTCTGTGCGCGCGTGTGCCCGGAGAGAGTGCGAGCCTACGGAAATGTGGCAGGATCTGGATGGTCTGGCCGGTGCTGGAGTTCATTGCAGTAGTCATCAGGGTGATCAGTTTGGCACGGCAGGTAAGATAATTGTTGATTATTATGATGAAGAATAAACAATTATGGACCACTACGCACGACACGACACGATACAATATAATACGATATAATACGATACGATATGATACGATACGATACTATTCGATTCGATATATAAATGAATCTCGGATCCTGTCAAGATATGGAAAAAAGGCTTATCCCGTGGGAAAGCGCAAGCGCCATGCGCTTACTTTTCCTCTCCTTTTAACTCGTAAACAAAACCTAAAGGGAAGTCATCGTCTGTCGTTCCTTCTATCTTTCTCTTTTACTCTTTTGCTCTTTTACTCTTTTAATCTTGTCCTCTCCGTCTCGCTGTATCCCTGTCGTCTTTGGCTCGATGCACGGAGTATATACGTGTCTCTCAGATTTCCCAGGAAGAATAGGAAATATTTTTCTCACAATTCTCTCTCTCTCTCTCTCTCTCTCTTTATTTGTTTTTATTTTTATGTCAAAAGCCTTTCTATTTATAAATATATGACAAAAAGAACAAAAGTGTAAGTTAACATCAAGAGACTTAACAAAAAAGAAAAGAGGGAACAAGTGTAAAATCCAAGTAAACTTTTTTTCCCGAAAGAATGATCGATATCTTTCGATTATTTTGATATGACAGTTAGAAATAAAGAAAGAAAGAAAGAAAGGGTGAAAGAGACAGAGAGAGAGAGAGAGAGAAAGAGAGACAGAGCATATGAATCGATGATGCAGATTACGCATAGGAAATGAATATGTAATAGGTGGTATAATTTAGGTGTTAGGATTTAAAAGTCGGTCTAGTAGGTGACTAACGGTGAATCTCGTCTCTCGATGGCTTTGTTGTTTCCGTGTTGTCTTTTTTAGTTACGTATTGAAAAAGAGACAAACGTGACGACTATGTCGTCGTTGACGTCGATGTCCTCTCGGTGATTCGGAGCTCGTCGTTACTCTTTAGAGTTTGTTTGTTTGTTTCTTTCTTTCTTTCTTTCTTTATTTATTTCTTTCTTTCTTTCTCTTTCTTTCTTTCCGAAGACGCGCTGTGCAGCCAACGTACGGAATGCTACGTATATCATATGTGCGTGTACTATGTTATGTGATTGTGTATATATATGTGTGTGTGTGTACAAAACTCGATATAGTCGTCGTGACAGTCGTGCAAAAACGCTTCTAGGAACGCGTCTCTGATCGAAACTAATCTTCATTGACTTGTTTTCTGTTTACTCCTTTATTTACTTTTACCAATCCATCCATCCTTGTTCGTAGTCTATAAATGTTAATGGCGATTGTAAGAATTGCCTAACTGATATATTAAAAGTTTGAAAATAGGAAGGAAATAATGCAATAGACTTTATTTAAAATACCATTACAGTTTATTCGTTACGTGTTGTTGTGTTGTGGTGTGGTGTGTTATGTTATGTTCGAGAAGGGAGAGTAGGTTAATCAGATGTTTCAGGAAGTTTTTAATGTCTGCTGCTGCTAGTGAAAGAAATATTCATGAACCTGTGCTCACTGACCACAATATTATTGTACATTCTAGGTATATATATTTATGATTATTCTTTTCTATAAAGTAATAAAATCTAACTGCTTTTATTTTTAAAATGATCACTTTTATTTGATTTTTCGATTCTTACTTTTCGTTATTGTGTTTTGTGATTATTATTATTATTATTATTATTCATTTTTATATTATATTATGTTATATTAATTACGATTGATTTGTATTTAATCTGTTAAAATTGGACGTCAAACGTATTTTACATATTTTGTATATAAATAATAATAAATAATAAATAAATAAATAAATAATAAAAAAAAGTTACGTAATTAAAAATGGAGTTTCCTGGTTAACACGTTAATATTGTTTGAATATTGTTTGTTATGAATTTAGAACAATTTTTATATATAACAATTATAATATTAAATTTATTTCATTTTCATTTGTTCGAATTAATCAATAAAATAGAACGAACGGCGTTTAAAGTTGAACCAATTTATTTTTAGCAAGTTACAGGTTTTTTAACACTAGATATACCACCATTTTTAGTATAGGTACCTATTTCTACTACACTAGTCAAAATAATTGGTGTAAATTAAAAAAAATGCTTTTATAAGGCTTCCAATCTTTATTTACTTGTAAAAAAATACCAAAAAAAAAAACGTTTAAACAATAATAATTTTAATAGATATTTTTAAATAGCAAAACGTTTAAAATTATTTACATAAATCAAATGTTACATGAAGTAGAAATTAGGAATGATTAAAATGGCGGTTGTCTCTGATATACCTAGTGTTTAATTGTTCACTCACCACCAATCGGAGATAGAATATTTTTATTAGAACACACACACACACATTTAAAATACACACATGAGCTAGAAAACATTTTAATTGATATAAGAAAAATGTGAAATGTTAAATAAAATCAATGAAATAATAATAAGATCAAATGGTATTTATCTCCTTGGTTTTATTTTGATAGAACGGTGTTTTTTTGTATTTTTATTTGTACTGTTTTTCTTTTTCTTCTTCTTCTTCTTCTTCTTCATTCCGATAACATCGAACTTATCGTACGCACATGCATTTCTCCTTATTCTTTATCTCTTCTTTTTCTCGATTAACTAAGTCTCTCTCTCTCTCTCTCTCTCTTAAAAGTCAAATACAACTCATCGTCTTAATCAGTCGTTTGCTATGCGAAGTGGTTTTGATTCTTATCGTAGCTTTGACGGTTAAAAAAAAAAAAGCTATTGAGAAAGCACGTACACAACGTATACTACGTATATAACGTGTACAACCTGCATACGTGTATACATACGTGTATACATACGTGTATACGTACGTGTGTTGTACACACGTCTCCCTTCTTACTATACAATAGTAATCGACGCGTATGATAATAATACGCTGAATGGACGCACGCTTTGAATTTTGCACGTGCGCGGCATAAGATTAGACCGACAAGATCGATCCGTCCTTTTTCCTTACACTACCACACACACACACCATTGTCCTTTGAAACTTAACAAAATTTAAATGAAAAAAAAAAGAAAGAAAGAAAAAAAAATCCCAAATTTAACAAACACAAAGTTTAGATATACACTTTGAACCGCTTTGAATTCAACATTTTTTTTTTTCAAATTAACGCAGTAAATCAACGGTTTTTAGGTTTTTATTTTGCCACTGTTATAATCACCAACACATAGAATTAGATCAATTTTCTCGATCTTTTTCTTGAATGAAATTAATCAATTAGACGATAGGAACGATTCATACAAGTTCATACTTCAATTTTGGTATTAATTGCTGAATTTGAATTTGATGAAATGAATTAGTAAGATTAATGGAGATCGGTTTGTATCGAGCATCGACCTCATTAAAACGGTAAGGAATAGTAACGCGAAGCAACAGTTTCTAATTGTTCCGCAGCAGTGACGGTTTGTAATTTAGCTAACCTGACCTCAACTTTCCGTTCGTTCTTGTGTCGAATGAGGAGAAGAGAGGAGAAGAAAAGAGAGAGAGAGAGAGAGAGAGAGAGAGGTGAGTGTACCCGTTCGAATTACATAATCTCTTGAGCTCGTGGCTTTGAGACGTGGGGATTCATACGGTACCATCACCACCATAAAAGAAGCAGGTGTTTTGTTAGAATGAACGTTTCCTGTGGGGTGAACTTACTTTATACCTTTACATACACACACACAAACTTCATTCTTTCTCAAGTGCTTCTCGGCCGAGTGCACAAATGTACATACACACACACACACTCAGACACATATGACGTATCCATGTATAAACATAGAAAATAAAGTATAGTTTTTGTAACGTTATTATTTGATGGTCATATCATAACAATAGTATTGGGATAACACTCTAGTAGGGATCCTGTAGGAGGGATGCGCCATTCATATTCAGCTCATGTGCCATTGGCTGAAAATTTTGTGGAACCGCTTGAATTTATAATAATTTTTTTTTTCGTGTAACCTATTCTATTTTAATATAAATTTGTAATTTATAAAAATAATAATCAAAAATCTCGAAGGGAAAAGTTAAATTTTTGTAATCATCTAAAGAACCTTTCATATACTTTATGATAGTTCGATTGAAAGTAAATGGGGGTAAAGTTATAGGAAAAAGAATCAAAATAGCGGTCAACTCATAAAGCAGGGCATCCTATGAAAAGCATGAAACACGGTCCTCATTTCTCGACGTATTTTTGCCAAGAGACAAATGGCACAAGTAGAAAAGATAGAGGAGGAATAATGATGGCGCATCGTGGTACCGACCGAGAAAGGAAACAAACAGGGGAGGGAGGAAAGTAGGGTCGGGGCGAGGGGTGGGTAGAGGGGCTTGGGGGGAGGTTCAAGGTGCCCGACACAAATGCAAGAGACCTATCCGCCGTTGTCCACTTGTTCCCCTTCAACGTCTAATCCCATTTGCGTTTATTTAGTGAAACTATCAAAGCGTCCCCAGCCTTAATTTGGAGTGGATCTATTTTTAGATCTTTCACTTAAATTGTTTCTAATGAGTTGTTCTATCGTTCCCGTATATGTTCGATATCATCATCATCATCATCATCACTCGAGGATACTATCACCTGCTCTCTTATTTATCTTTTATAAATGGAATGATTTTATTTTATATTATGCATTTATACGCTGTGGAATCTTGTTTGAAACTTGTTTTCTCAAGAATGGCATTCAATTTGTAATCTTATTGTTAGTTATGTTAATGAATTTTTATTTTGTATAGATAATGTTGGATTGTGTCAGATAAATTATGCTGATTTTTCTTGTTTTTTTTTTTTTTTCTTCAGTGTTTTGCATTTAAATAAATAATATCTCGTATATACATATTTTATTAAAAATTTATTATTTATATTGTAATTTTGGTTATATTATAATATATAATAATAAAGATTTTTCATTTTGTTATAATACAAAATTTGTTGTATTACAATTTCGTCATTTTATTAGATCATAATTTAGAATATTTATAAAATATGATAATTATTACAATAAATATTGTTTTCAATTTATTTTTTTTTATGAATTATTTTAATCATTATTTGCTTAAACCATTATAAAATATTAATTATATATTTAGATTACGTATAAATCAATATATTGTGTAGCGTTACCTATGTAACCTATATATATATATGGGTTATATATTATATAGGTTACTTTATAGGGGTTAGATATCGTATAGATTATGCATGGTTAAATATAGAACATCTTGTAAGCACAATCAAATTGGAAATCTTCTATAAAAATAGTATAGATAATCGATCTGAACTAAATGAATATATATATATATATATATATATTTTATGCTTAACTTGCTACTTCCTTACTTGTTTACGTTTACATAAGCATTTACTGCATAACATGTCGATTCAAGAAAATACGATATCCGTCTAGTCTTAATTACCTCCACTCAACGTAATTAAGTAATTTAATTCATTGGGATATTTGAGATTGTTATCTCAAGTTAGGAATACATTTGGAACATTGACACGACAAATGAAACATCTGAAAATCAACTTTAAACGATATGTAAATACATTAATTTCTTGTTCTTATTATGAGATCATCATTTGTTATATTTATTTTCTCTTCAAATCTAATATGATAGAAATGTTGTTTTAAATTTATTTAGATTTATTATGACAATGAGATATATTATGTGTATTTTTTTTTTCAGATTATTAAATTACTCTTATACAATTTGACGAAGAGAAAAATTATTTTTAATAGTCTCGAAACTGCGAGTAATTTATTTAAAAAAAAATTCATCTAGGAATTTGTGATCTATTTAGTTTGTCATTATTAATTTAAATATTATATCTATCTATCTATATATATAATATATAATATCTATAATATAATATTATAATATTAATATTATAATATTAATATAATATAATCTATATATATATATAATATTATATATATAATATATAACTATATCTATATATATCTATAATATATATATCTATAGATATAGATATAGATATAGATATAGATATAGATATAGATATAGATATAGATATAGATATAGATATAGATATAGATATAGATATAGTTTGATTATTAATTTAAATATTATATCTATATATATATGCGTATGTTTTCAGATTATAAAACTATTCTTTTACAATTTGACAAAAATAACAATTATTTTTAATAGTCTCAAAACCGCGAGTAATTTATTACAAAAATTAATCTACGAATTTGTGATCTAATTAGTTTGATTATTAATTGAAATGTATATGTATAGTTGCAGATCTAACACCGGAGCAACAGAAGATTCTAATAGACATAAGACGAAAGAAGTCAGAGTTGCTGTTGGAGATACAAGTGAGTCTGATATTCGTGTTGTCCCATTTTTCTCCCACTCTTTTTATTTCCATCTCTCTCTCTCTCTCTCTCTCTCTCTCTCTCTCTCTCTCTCTATTTTTCATCGTTATGTGTTCTCCTTTCCCCTCTCCGTCATTTATTCACGACCTCGTTCTTTGCAACATAGTAGTACCTACTTGTACCGATCATGATTCTACTAAATTTGCATTGGGCCTGGTTTTATCAATGAAGGCCATACTGACCCATATAATAACTTCACATACATTTAGTATTTTACGAATCTCTCACAAATGAAATTTTAATAACGCACACAAAACGCACGAACCATTTAGTCGTTTCACTTATCATCATTGCGGTTATTAAAGCAAACGATTAGTCATAAAAAAATCTTTGAATAAATTGTTTATTTGTATGTATTATATTATTTGTTAGAAATGTATCGTTTGCAAGGTAGTACATATACTTTTTAACATATACATAACACCGATAACAACACTAAATTTTTATAGAAATTGTTGCTCAATTTATTTATTTATTTATTAATATATAAATTATTTTTTAATATATAATATTATAATATATTTTATACGGGAATTATATTAATGCCGGAATTAATAATTCGTTAATTATTATGCCGAAATTATTATAAATAATAATATAATATATATTATTAATATATAAATGAAAAAAAATTAATTAATTAATTAATTTATTTATTTATATTTTTAAACTTAATTCAAAAGTAAGACAAATGACACAGATTTATATCACTTGTTCGAATTTATACTCAAACAAATCTCTCACAATTTCTAAATAATCAGTGATATGCACATGTGTGTGTGTCTATGTATGTGTATGTGTAAGTCATTAATTGAAAATAAGAAGAAAGGTCGTTCTAATTTCACGAGAGAATTAATATAAGACCAAGTTATAAAAAGTATGATCTCATTCATGAAAGATTTGTCTAACGAAGTGACTCACATTCGTAGAAGATAGAACAATGTGACGTTTGTAGTGATTGCTTCTTTTTACGTGCCGTTGAACTCGATCAGTTTTTTTTTTTTTTTTTTAAAGCCGATGATAAATCGATTGATATTAAATCAGTAAATTCTTTTTTTTTCTTTTTAAAATTCGTTCTTTATATATGGAACTTTAACACTCTTTCACGATCAGTGATTTTCTGTGGCAAGATTTTTATCAAAGCACTGCTGCAAGGTTCTATTTATTAAATAGGTGAAGGATTACAAGTAACAAAATTTGCATTATTATTATTATATCACATTTGTAATTATTTATTGTTTACAATTTTGTCATTAAATAAAATCCAATAGTTGCAAGTATTAATTGAACAAATTAAAAAGAATGATTTGTAATGAACATATAAACAAGTATAAAATTTATGATTTATTAACACACATTTTTCTATTGAATAATTTAAATAATAAATTAAATTATTAATTAAATAATCAATAATTTCAAAATTCACCTTTATATAACATTTCAATATTATTATTTAATAATAAATAAATAATTTCAAAACTCGTGTTTGTATAATTTAAATATATAATACTTTAATAATAAATAATAAATAGTTTTTATATTTATATTATATATTTATATAAATATTTAATATAATAAATATATATATATATATATATATTTAAAATTCCTTCAAACTGTTAATTGTTACAAGTTTTAATTAAAGAAATTGAGAAAATAAAACGGTTACTGAAAAGTCATTTTCAATATGGCGTAGAACTATGTTACCGGTCAGAAAAATGTTAAATATGTATACTGGTCTGAGAATGAGGCACCTGAAAGGAGGTACCTTTGGTAGGCACCTTTGGTAAGCTTTACCCACGCCGCACCGCACCGCACCGCACCGCACCGCACCGCACCGTCACTTTCCACGCCCTTGAACAGCTGCACCTACCTACGCGACTCTTGAGAATTTTGATGCGTCTCTCTTTCTCTATCTTTCTTTCACTCTCTTAACCACACTCGAGTGAAATTCTTTTCCCTTTTTTTTTGTCCCCCCCCTCCCCCCTCCTGGAATGGATCCTCCCTCGAGATGAGTTTTCTTCAGTTCATTCAATTTCCTTTTCCTATCATTCGAATCCACCTTCCTATAGAATTTTATTTTTCATCAGTGGTTTATTTAATAATTATGTTGGAAACACATATGGCAAATTTGTTATTTGTTTGATTAGGTTTTTCGTTCTATCGTCTAATCGATAAATAACAAGAGTTAGATGAGCCGTTAATTTAGAAAATGCCCTAAATCCAATTATGTTTCAATCGAGATATTGATGAAGGGTTTGCATTTGAATGCAATGACAAATCTACGTACAAGATATTAATGAGTGTCATCTAAAGATGTTACATTTATAGTTCCTATTAAAATAGTGACAATTATTAAATGAATAATATGCATTTTCTAATCACAAATAGAGTTATATTGGTTATTTTCAAAATAAACGGCTCGAACGATATGCTTCTTTTTTGAAATTTGATCTTTCCCAGTAGTTGCAATTTGTATTTTAGTAGAAAACTTAGATGTATGCTTGGATACACTTTTCAAAAGTATTTCGTTAGAGAAAAAACAAGATGTATAACAATGTTACCAAATATGTCTCCTCTATTTCTCACCTGGTCAAACAAGAGAAAGACGTTGTGGTGTGTCTAACGATGCCGGAAGTTTGACGCCATTGAACCCAAGCTTTAGCTAAGATATCGAATATCTTCTTATCTTCTTTCCTGCTTTACTTTCTATAGTTTTTCAAGTCTCTTTTCTAAGGGTTCATAAGTATGAGATAATTTCATTTTATCTACAATATAATGGATTCAAAGATTCTTCATTAGTTGAAACTTAATGTAAAGTTGAACTATGATAAGATTTGACATTCATTTAAAATTCTTCATTTTAACACATGTCGTGTTACATGTCGCATTACATTTCACATTACATGAGTATGTTTCTTGAATTTCTGCAATTTCTCTTATTGTTGTTAGAATGTTATTTGTCTTCAAAGTGTTTCGTATGATTTTTGTCATGTAATTATTTCAAATGGTATTATCAGAGTCCTATTTAGCTGCTATTTTTTATTGTGCTATAATTAAAGTTTTTGTATAATATACAATATTCTTGACAATTTGTCTAACGCGAGAACATTAGGCAAATTTTGACAGTACTACGTAAGTAGAAATATTAGATTATCCGGAAAAAGTTTGTGCCAATTTTGATGGAAGATTAAAACACAATGCATTTCAGTTTTTTTATTGCTACATGTATTTATTACATTATATATATATAAGTGGCATTTTGTTTCACAATCTTTCACCATCTTTAAGGGTAACTTCCAAATTTCGGCCTTCCAAAACCTTTTCAAAGTATTTTTTTATTAGTAAAACAACTTTATACCACTTACCGAACAATTCAATAGTAAATAGTAATAAAAAAATAGATACTTCAATACTATTTCAATAAACAAATGGAATATTTATTATTAATTTGTATTAAATGTAATGTTTAATCGAGCGTACAATTTTCAAGTTTCTACGAACCAATTAGAAATAATTTCCGTGTAGTAGTAGTTGTTGTTGTTGTTGTTGTTGCAAAACTACTCGCTAAAGCATCGGTGTTCTTTCTTTGATCTTTTTTCTGTCGACTAGAACTCACAGTCACAAACCAGAAATGGATAAGGACTGGTTAAGTATTTTTGTTTGTTTTATTTTTTAATTTATTTATTTATTTCCTCCTCCTCGTCCTCCTCCTCGTCCTCCTCCTTTCCTCACCCCTATATGTACTCACTTATACGTCCATTTATGGAAAGAAGATACACTTGGATCTCTCGTTTTGGAATGGTCTCTCAATTTCTTTACTCGACTTCTTTATATTCATGATATTTTATTCGTATAGTTCTTCGTCGTGGAAGAGAAAGGTTATTCCTATTCTTTTTTTTTTTTTTTTTTTTATTATAAATTTAAGACAGTCACGAAATAGGAAAGAATATAATATAAGATCGTATGGAAAGCAATAACGGGCACACGTGCATAATATTCCGAGATGTTCAGGTTATATGCGACATAATTCCATTTATATAACTATAAGATGTAATCTTCTGTCTATGGTGGATTATGTGACGGTCACGTAATTGAGATCTTCGATATCATAATAATAATTATATCGTGGTTATTAAACTAGAAAATATTGTCATTTTAGAATTATAATAAATAAACGAGTATCTTTATTTTATATTTACTTTTTTTATTAGATATATGTATATGAAATTTACATTGTAATGTTGTATAAAATGTTTCCTTTTTTTATTTTATTTTTATTTTTTTTTTTGAACAAGTTAAGTGTGACGATTTGTGCGCAGAATGCGCTCCGCTCCCCGGTGTGTGTGTGTGTGTGTGTGTGTCGCGATAATCAAGCGATGACGGATATAATCGTCAAACACGCTTAAACTTGATTAATAGAATGTTAGCCAATTTTTTACAATAAATTTCGAAATATTCATTATCAAGTTATATATTTCCTTATAAAGTAAAACAAAATGATATAAATAGATTTCAAATTAACGTTAAACAAACTTCATTTACATTACAAAGATAAAAGTTTGATTAAAAATATGCTGCGCCATTTTTGTTTACCTCGAGATGAAGAGAGAGAGAGAGAGAGAGAGAGAGAGAGAGAGTTGTTTGTGTGATAAGAAGTGAAAATTGGGGGTGAGAAAAAAAGTTTCCATTTTTTTGGGTATCTTTTCAGTTGTCGGGTAGTTTTTTTATTTTCTCATATAGAATAATTCATGCTTTTATTAATTCATAAATCCGTTAATCCTGTTATTCATAAGTTTTATATAAATATAGATATATATACACACACACAGACACGCACACATACAGATCTATACATACTTTTCTTTCAAGTACGTAGAAAAATAGTCCTGTGAAATTTCTATAGGTATTCGATCCTCCGACAACATAACAATGCTTATTTTGCATGTTTTCCTGTACTTACTACGAAACGAACCGTTAAAGAACGAGGGAGGAGGAGGAGGAGTCAACACAACACAACAATTGCAAAGAAATCTCTAGTCGACGAAAGTGCTTCGTCATGAAAACTCCTTTCTAGCCTAAAGGCTATATATAACATATTAATCCTTTTCACTATTACAATTTTATATAATCTTTCTAATATTTAAATATTCGCATCTTTCTTCGAAAGAATAGAATAGGAATATTCGTCATGTATTATGGTATTATTATTTTATTTTCTTTCTAATTACTAATTTTGCATGTTTTATTTAACCAATCGTTAAATAATACGATGGACACACTAAAAAAAGTTTGATTTAAAATTAAAACGATAAATTTATTACAGTTTTTTTTGTTGGGTTTTTTTTTTTATGAATCTTTTATTTTCATTAACGTCAGTCGATAATATAGAATCGAAAGTTTTTGAATTATCATCAGTTCAATTTTTACGATGGTAAAGAAATTTATTTTTTTTTTTTAACTCGATCGATATAGAAGAAATTTTCTAATTCGATAAATATTATTATATCGAGTTCTCATTTTCATAATATAATTATAATTAAAAGTCTTTTTTGTTTCTATTTAAAATTTTGTTATGCTCCATGGATAAAAGTTTGTAAAAAAGGTATCTGTTTTACCGACATATCGACTATCCGTTCAATTACGTCAAAGGGAGCGCGATATTTAATAATTTATCTATTTTATTTTTTAATTTTCTTTTTTTTTTAATTTGTCAAAAACTCTTTTCCTTCGTCAAGTGAAAATGTAAACTTCGTTATCGTCATCGTAATTGCAGCTCTCGTTAACGAACATCATTTTCCTCTAACATGGCGAGCATAGTAATAATAAATAATTGGAATCGTTGTTCGTACTAATGATGAATATGATCAAACTTTTTTTTTTTTTTTTTTTTTTTTCACAAATACTTCTCTCAATTAAGCCAATCAATCTTTTTTCTTATTTCTTATTATTCCCTAATGTAGGAACAATCCAAGTTACATTGTTTTGAAATCTCTAATTGTAAGTATCATAATGGCTGTCAGATCTAATTTAATAAAACACTGAGTGAACAATTACATGGAAAAAAGGAATGCAATGATAAATATAATATTCGCTTATATATACTCGTCCTATCTCCTATCATTCTGTTGCAGTACGTACTGCATGTGCACCCCTTCCCCCTCTCCCTCTCCCCATACACACAAAACACACGCATACACACTTACATCGTACATTGTATTGATGTACGCGTTGTACATCGTACAAAGTACGTTGATCAAAGTTAATCGGATGCTGTTATATTCTCTCCCTCGTTGCTTTAGGCTGTGTTGTGTCTATCTGTCATTAGATACTTTGACAGAAATGTCAGGATGTCGGTTTTTACGATAAAACCATTTCCGTGGTAAATGATAGGACTACTACTTGTGGTGATAGGATTTGTTCGCTTACTCATCTGTTTATCTCGTTTTAAAACTTTTTCGACTAACTTAATTATACGTATGCTTATACGTATTTTATTGCATCGCATTTAAAATATTACCCTAACGAGATTGATTGTAACATTTATTGTGCGTGTCTCATCATATTTTAAATATCAAAATTTTATCACAAAAATCCCGCCTAGATTATTTTCAAATGATAATATTAAACTTTCGAGAAAAATAGATATCGATTTATTAGGTCCCGTATCATCTGGTGGGGTCACTGACCCGAATAATCAAGGTGTTTTATATTGCTATCTTGAAAGAGAAAAACACGCTCGAATCTAATATAACGAAAAAGTTAACACTGTGGAGATAAATAACCCCTCACCCCTCCCCTCCTCCCCCTCCTCCACCCTGGTTCGATCTTGGCACGCATTCAAAATTTCCTTTCGAAATGTCGCTTTGCCGCGATTTCACGATGATCACGTGACTTTCGCGAAAACTTTTATGTAATATATATATATATATATATATATATATATATATATATATATATATATCTCTCTCTCTTTCTTTCTTTCTGTCTCTTTCTATCCTAGAAATTGATCGTTCAGTTTAAAGCAAACGTAAGATATCTCTCTCTCTCTCTCTCTCTCTCTTTCTTTCTCTTTCTCTTTCTCTTTCTCACTCTGTTCCCACCTTCCGCCATATTTCTTTTTCTCTTTAAATCTCGTTGAAAACTTTCGTATATAGTTTGAGTTTAATTATTAAATAAATGAAAAAGAGAAAAAGAAAACGGACGGGGCGGGGGGGGGGGAGGGGGAAGAAAATAAGAAATGTTTTTAAGTGATGAAAGAAACTTTGATCATTAACGTTTGATTTCTCTTAATTACAAAGATTCAATGTACAGGTGAGACTAAATAATGATAATAATCAATTATTTTCTTTTTCTTTTTTTTTTTTTTTCGAAAGAAACTTTCAAAATTAATGTTACTTTTTGTCAGATTTGAAGAATAGAAGCTTAAACAAAATGAAGAAGTAAAATAATTCGGTTTTTTGAAATCATTTAGTAACTTTTGATACATTTGGCAAGTTTTTATATGAAGCTTTTTATTGAAATAAAAAAAAAAAATGTTAATTTTGTTTCTTTATTTTTTTTTTTAACAGAGTTCCTTAAATCTACGTAGATGATTTTTTGATTTACATGGCTCTTTTGAATGAATCATCGTAGACATTTTTGTTCCTTTATTGATGGTGTGTATCTCAAATGTTATCTAACAATAGAATCTTAGAAAGTAATTGATACGTTGCCCTTCCCCTTCCCTTTTCCCTTTTCAAGTTTTCATTTGACGTCATGAAACATAATAATTCAAAGGTCCGATGATCAGTGTTCAGTTCAACAGACCCTATATCGAAATTGGTCGAAGTAAATAAAACTACGAGAGGAAAGCATAGATCGTCGTTTACGTTTGAAGTTTCACTACTATCACTTGTGTTGCGACCTTTTCATCATCAATTTTATTTCAATAAATAAATAAATAAATAAATAAATAAATAATCGGTTCTAACCTGTTTTCTACGTGTATCATATATTTATATATTTGAAAAAAAAAAAAGAAAATTGTGTTTTGAACAAAAAGCAAACCATTTCGTTCGTATATAAAATTTTGTTAAGAAAAAAAAATATATATATATGTATATATGTTATATTGTTTGTTATAAATTAATACGTGCGTTTGATTGACAACAGTGGTTGAATAAGAAAAAAGAAGAAGAAGAAAAAAAAAAGAACAAGTTACTTCGTTGGTGTAAATTTTGTTTTGACACAAATTTTATGTGCAGTTTGTTTCATTAATTTAATTTTTTTTTTTTTTTTTGCGTTTAATTGACACAATAGTATTTCTCACGATTTTTTCTTGTGTGTGTTTTTGTGTTATTGTGTATATATTTACAATATACGATAAAAGATTGTTGATTGATAACCTGAAACCTGATAAACGGAACGATCAATTACATATGATGGAATTATTACTACACAGTATGATTTTGAATTAGAATCAAATGAAAATTGAACAATGGGTTCCTCCAAATCGTATACACTTCTTCAATTAGGATGGAAAACGAACAAGAAAGATAAGAAAGAAGCTTGCTGGTTCAAGCATTTGTCCTCGTTAGGTTCGATTTTTCAATCGAAACGGAAAGTTCAGGAACAGAAGGTAATTCGTTCATCCATTCAGTGCTAATATTTTTTATGATACGTAATTTTTTTTTTTTTTTTTAATATATATATATATATGTCATATTTATAGGCCAAAGTCAATTAAAGTGTTTAGTTTTGTATGAAATTTTTCTATCAAACAAAAACTTGATTGATTGGCGCTTAACTTTTTTGGTTTTCTTTCTGAATATAATTTAATTAATTATTATAAATATATTATTAATATATTATATAATATTATATAATTAATTATATAATTTATAATTAATATATTTATATATTATATATAATATTAATATTATTTAATTTAAATTATATTAAATTATATAACTATATATAAGAATTAATAATTATATAATTATATAATTAATATAATATTATTTTACGTTAATATTAACAAACACATATATACGTCAATAGACCACCCTGATAATTTTTACCAAACGCATATATGCGTCAATAACACTCTAAAGGTTAAAATACATTTTTTAAATGATTCAACTTGATATCAATAAATGACAACAATTGAACTGTCGTTAAATAATAAATAAAAATAAAACAAAATAATATTTATTTTAATATTATATTACAATTATCATTATTATTATCATCATCATCATCATCATCATTTTCGTTTGTTACAATGATAAATTTATGTTCGAACGTGTGAATGTAATTTGAATGTTTCGTAACAATTGTCTACGTCATATTAAAAATAATCGTATGAAGATCCATTGTAATAAATTTTTCCTTTAGCCAATGAGAAAAATTGTGCCTTCAGATGCATATGTATTGTATTATATACGTCACACTAAGAGGAAGTTAACACATCGAACCAATAACCAACCGGTCGATCTACTTTGCGTTTAATGTTTGATGAATGACGTGAGTCATGTCGTTAGGATTAATCCAAAGATTATACAGGAAATTTCCGGTAAAATGTCGTCTACATATACTACACACTGAGTTAAGCATTTTAACACAAGCCATCTAAATAACTCAGGTTGCAATTAGTAATAGAAAAAAAAACAAAAAAAAATTAACTGTGTCGGATGAAACTTACTTAGTTTCGAGATTGACATAATCTCTCATGTTATGTACGTGTATAATAAAATGTTCACTGTGTTATTCGTTATATTTTTTTTTTTTTATGTAAAGACAAATTTTTTTTATAAAACCTTGAATTTAGTTTACATTTTACATAGAGTAATAAACAATTTTAAAATATCCTATTGATAATACGTAAAAATAATATATGTTATTTCATTTAAAACAAAACAAAAAATGGAGTTGATTTGTGCACGTATTTTCTATGCTTTCAGTTACAAACAAATCTATTAAAAATCTATTAAAATTAACTTAATAGTAAAAAACACTGTGTCGGATGAAACTTACTTAGTTTCGAGGTTGACATAATCTCTCATGTTATGTACGTGTATAATAAAATGTTCACTGCGTTATTCGTTATATTTTTTTCTTTTTTTTTTATGTAAAGACAAATGTTTTTTATAAAACCTTGAATTTAGTTTACATTTTACATAGAGTATTAAACAATTTTAAAACATCCTATTGATAATACGTAAAAATAATATATGTTATTTCATTTAAAACAAAACAAAAATGGAGTTGATTTGTGCACGTATTTTCTATGCTTTCAGTTACAAACAAATCTATTAAAAATCTATTAAAATTAATTTAATAGTAAAAATCTATTGAAAAATTATTAATCTATGAAAATTTATCAAAAGAATTTTGTTTGTCATCGATAAGAAACTTTTTGTTAATCGTTTTCTACGTTTTTCGAATTTCCGTTTGCCTTCCATAGTTATTTCATTTTGTTGTTTATCTCTGTTGATTACTAAACTGCGATAAGTAATCAGTGCTGTAGTTTATTGAAATACGATAAAATAATCAGCACTAAGGTTTTTGTTCAACTGGGTTGGCAGCTTATCATCATTTCGTTGGTGACACATTACATTTGCAAATATGCGAATGCGATATGTGTTATAATACACACATATGCGTATCTCTTTGTTAATTCGTAAGAAGAATTCATTATTAAAAGTAAGAATAAATAAATTTTAACGTGATATCATTTATTCAAAATTCTAAGTAATTAAATTCTTCCATTTGTAGTAATTAAACTGTTGATCAATAGTTGTAAGAATAAATTTACAGGTCAAATTCATAGGCGCTTTTTTTTTTTTTTGATTTCTTCGTAAAAATTCTGAACAAATTGAATATTAAATTAAGATTATTTATTAAAGTTCTAAACAAGTATTTACAACTTATATATAACCTAAACTAATAAACAAAACAAAAGAAATGAAAAAAATCTTATAATTAGGATTAAAGATATGTGAAAGAAATTTACAAAATATGCAAATATTTTCGCACGTAAGAATAAAATAGGTCGACCGTTATCGATGATATCTTTAAATGGGTCGGAAGGGCACATTTTTCTCAATTGAGTCTCCTTCGAAAAGATTCAGAACCGTTCACCGGTCTCTGCGTAAAAGGGAATTCTCCTCTTGGCTTGTGCTTCGCTTTCAAGCAATACATTCTTTCCACGGCCGTTGCTATATACATACATATGCTATATACATATATAATATATATATTTAATGCATATATACACACATGCACGTCTAAACGTACACGTATGTTCAGAAATCACAAAACAGTCTCGTCGAGTTGGGTGAGTTCGTAGCGCGTTCGCTACGAGGCGCCAGTGCGCATGTCCGCTAAGAAATGAGTAGTATCAGTGTACATTAAAAAAGGAACGTCAGTTGCGCGCCGACCACGCATCGGTGTGCATGTCCGGTTCTTATCGTAAATTAATTATTAATCTTTGTTGTTCTCTCTAATATAATTGCTTTTTTTTTTTTTTTAATTTTACCGCGAAGTATGAAACACGGTATAGTAAAAAAAGAAAGTATCGTGTAAATATATTATTCCTTTTATTTATATATATATATATATATAAACAAACAAATTAGTTTGTTTTTCTTAAAATAACTCATCTCTGTGACGTCTCTGTGTGTATGTTTATTATTGTCTCTGCAGTGTGAATATAAATAATTGAAAATATCATCGAAGTTTGTATAAGTGATTATATATTGAAAATACTATGAGAATGACTAACGTTTTGACGAGCAGTGTTGATTTAGTGCGAATAAGAAATAATTTATCGCGAATGGGGATCGATCGTTTTGTAGCACACAGCAGAAACTCGTGGAGTTAATTTCGACCAATAGAATTTTGCGTTAGATCGATTATTTTGAATTTCACCCATTTTCCTCTGGTATATAACTAAGTTGTTGCCGACTGTTTCCTAGGTATACCTTCGACTAGTTCGAAGTTATATTCCCATAGGACCATCATACTACACATACTACACATACTACATCCTCTAATCTCCACATACATACACATACACATATACATTTATATAAAACCATATAAAAGCGATCGTAATTCTCCGAAGTAAATCCTTAGCGACGCAGCATTAGTTCTCATTGAGACAGTTCTTTGTTGAATTAGAAGAGATAAGTTAAAGAAAAAGGAAGACAGATATTATATACTGTAACTCGATCGTTCGAAATCTCATTGGAAATTTTTAAAAAGAGGACTACGACCAATCAGAAGGAAGGAAGGAAGGAAGAAAGAAAGAACGGATAACGAACGTAAAAAAGAAAAAAACAAAAAAACAGAGGAAATAACTAAGACAGAAAATGATGATCGTTAATTAAGTTTTGTTTTGACACGAGTAGTTATATACGATCGTTACAAGTCATCGAAAAAATTTGTCAAAATAATTTGACTTTTGGATCAGTGGATCGATCGATCTTTCAATTATCGAAGATTTTAACGAAACAATACGAATTGAAAAGGAAAAGTTTTATGATCTGATATGAATCGTTGGATATTTTCCAAAATAATACGGAATTTTCACGAGGATAAAAAAAACAAAAACAAAAAAAAACAAGAACATGTGAATTGAAGAAAAAATTTGAATATCTCACTTCGGAGATTTTTCAAAATTATTAAATTCATCCGAATTTTCATGAAAAAGTTAGATGAATGAGAACGTGAAAAGTCTAACGTGAAGTTAGCTACGATAAAAAAGAAAAATAGAAAAAATTAAATATAAAAAATATATATATATATATATATATAAATACATAAAAAGTAAAGTTAGTTGAGACGTGAGGAATGATTTTCACCGGAAGGTCGGTTGACGCTCTCGACGAGGTACGCGGTAGTAGCGTCGTCGTCCAGAACGACGAGCGTCGCGACGTTAAAGCCGTCGCTATAGCAGCCGGTTGGTTCTCCAGTTTGCGCAGACCCGGCAAGAGGAACAAGAGGTCCTGCCAAAAGCAGGCAAAGAGTGCTTGGGATCTTACTACCTTATCTACGGTTAGATTCTCTTTTTAAATTTGTTTATATATATATATAAGTTTATATTATCCTTCTCTCATATAATTTTGTTGTTACATACATACATACATGTGTGCATAATTTTTGGCAATGTTCGTTTCATTCACATTCGATTCCAAAATTTGTATTCGTTTGACTAATATGAGGTATACTTGGTATAATATCAAGCATTATTGTGTGTGTGTGTGTGTGTGTGTGTGTATTACTATAGGTTTTTATATTATTATTTGAATATTCTTATATATTTTATATAACTGTAATATAATTTATATTGCTATATATAATATTTTATATATTAGAATTTATAGTTTGGAAAAAGATTGGGTTATAAAAGATTGATTTAACTTAATTTCATTCAAAAATACTATATATTACTATAATAATAGTATTTTATTATAGTATATAATACTTTATTATATTATAATAAAATAAAGATAGAAAAGACTATACAGTTATGTTAGTATAATGTATTATAATTACAGTATTAGTATATATATATAAAAACAAAACAGAAAATTAGTTTATAATAGGTGAATTTAAACTTAACCTGAAAACATATTCTGTGATAAACACATTTATGTGTAAACTATTTAATTTTATTTTTATTTTTATTTTTATTCAAATAGAAATATCGCAAAGTAATTACCCATAAAACCGAAAATTACCGACTTAACATTGTAACCGAACTAAATACCCGAATAGAACCGAAGTGAATCCGAAGCCTCTCTCTGATAGCCGATAATTGAAAGCTGGCCAAATGTCGTTTCGTAAATAAATCGACGTGATTAAGACTGTTAGTAGTGTGTCTCGGTATTACACAGACGAGAGAGGTACCACTACACTACGATACAACACGACGAGGACGATTAAATGCGCTATACGGCGCCTTTTATACGGAGACTTTGCCAAGGAGACAAATTTATTTCTAGGCGCGGTCGTCGGCTCAAACAAAAATGATCATCCTACATTTCTAACTATATTTACCTTGATATTTTTCTTCCTTTATTTATTTATTTATTTATTTATTTATTTTTAAATATTTTTTTTTATCGAGTATTCTCCTTCTCTTCAACATTTTATTTATCGTTCATTAAATCTTACTAATAAACATTTTTTTTTTTTTTTTTTATTATTATACATGTCTCGTTTATTATTACAGTGAACTATAACAATAGGTGAACAAAATTAAAAAAAAAACAAAAAATCAATTTTATGATATTTTTGTGATATTATAAAAATAAATTTGTATATTTTTAGGACTTAAGTCAATATTAGTATCATAATTACATAATCATAGAATAGAAACATAATTTCATACTGATTGATTGATTTCATTATTTTATTTCTATTATCGTGATAAATAGTAAATGAGATAGAACAAGAAAGAACAAAATGATGAGGAAGCATTGGTTTTAAACGGAAGTCAATATTTATTGGCTGATTCATCTTCACAATTCTAATAATTCTTGTTGAATGGGTAAAAGCAGATATTGAAGTGTCATAGCACATTGAAATAACGTCAAGTTCGAAGAATTTATCCAATTGAATGATTGATGATCCTAATCGATGATATCTTCGAACGATGATATTTAATCTTTGTTATCAACCAACTTTTGATTTGTGTGTTTTTTTGTATATGTGTATTAGTATATTTTTCATCTATGATTATATTGCATCCTCCTCCTCCTCCTCTCGAATTCAATTCAAAATAAATAAAACGATAACATGAACAATTATCTTCAATTATCAGTCTTGTTATCTTCGATTATTATTAAAGTGATTGAAATATTAATATTTTTCTTTTTTTCAATTTTAATGTAACAGTAACTTATAAAGGGTAGAGGTAAGGGGTTATTATCTGTATATATGAAAAGTGTCCGACGAAATGCATATTATTATTAAATATATATAGTATATATACTAACTATGTTATATATAATACTTTACTATATATATAATATACTATATTATACTATACTATACTATATATATATTTGATTAATAATTTATTATAATATATTATATTATATATATAATATAGTATAGTATAGTATAGTATACATATTATATATATAGTATATATTATTATAATATAATATATATATATATATATATATATATATATATATATATATATATATATATATATATATATATATTATTTATATAATAATTATTAATATAAAATGTTAATAATTAATAATAAATATAATAAATAATAAAAATATAAATAAATTAATAATAAAAATAAATATTATTAATATAATATAATATATATATATATATATATATATATATATATATATATATATATATATATATATATATATATATAAAAATAATAATATATTACGTATATATTTAGTATAATATATTTACTAAAAATAATAATAATAATAATAAAATATTTTATTTATATATATATTTATATGTAGTGCTATTATTAGAACAAACACACACACATAACGTGACCGGTCGTCTTCCATTCTCGTGTGACCTTTCGCAACATAAAAAAAACTTTTCTACTAGTCGTGATCCATTATCTTTTCCAGTTCCTCTCAAGGTTGTCGCATGGCGAAACTCTCATTCATTTTATTAGTATGATTTCTACGTTCAAAATGCGTACTGTGCATACATACATACATACATATGTATAAACGATTTAATACCAGAACCTAAAACTATATTTGTACATTTTACATGAGTGGGAGAACAAGATCAAATATATATATATGTATGTATGTATATAACTTTGATGCTTATATTAACATAAATTTTGACAAATATTTTCTTGCAAATTCTATAAAATATAATGTTGACAAGAAAAAAAAATGTCATACTTGAGTATATTATTCTTCATGACGTCGATTAAGTGTGAAATTGTAGGATGCTTTTGAATTAATCGACAATCATCGTGCAAAAGAATATGGCGCATCGTGTCATGCTTGATTCGACAAATAAAAAATGTGTGCTTTTCCTGTTCGTTTAACCTTGTGCCACGATTCAATGAAAATTATTCTCCTTCGAGAGAATTACCCTCTCGTTTAAGTCGGCTGATGAGTAGCATCGATAATTACATCGATAATTATATCGAAAATTACATCGAAAATTTACGAAAGAGTATGTAGTACGTATATGTTGTCCCCACTCTCACGTGAGAACTCTGCTTAATGATTTATATCGTTTAGAATGAATCAGAGAGAAAAAGATGGCGAGATTCGTTTGAATACATGATTGATGACGTTGATGATAACGTTTTACATGCAGTCAAGTGAAACGATTGTGAATTATGTATACGTGTATTTAATTTGTCATATTTTTTTCTTACATTTTATTAATATTATTATTATTATTATATATATATTATTCAATATTACATGAGAAAGGAATACTTATCAGCGGTCGGTAAAAAAAAAAAAAAGAAAAAAAATATAGTTCTATCGTTTATAGACTGGTTATTAACTTTACACATATCTTATTGACACTTTTATCTTGTAATATCGTATATTATCTTTTAATAGACTTATGAGAGAATATTTTTTTTTTTTTATCGGACTTTTCAGGATAAATCTATTTATAATATAATTATTACGTAAAATTATGTCATTAAAGTATAAATATGTGTTTATATTGATGAACAACATTACAGAAGAGCAGAGGGGTCGTAAGATTGACACAGATCAGTTTTATTTTTATACGATCTTTCTGATATAATTAAATAAATAAATAAATAAATAAATAAATAAATATGTTAATAAAGAAATAATGGAACAAATTACGAATTAACGATCTTCTCCTGACAAATAATAATAATAATAATAATAATAATAATCGATCAAACGGTAGCCTAATTAGAATAACTCATTGTCAGTGTACAAATATATATGTATTAAAATAAACAGAGAATAAGTATTTAAAAAAAAAAAAAAAAAAAAAAAAGGTAAACATTTTTATGGAAAAAGTTTGTTCCTTGTTATGTGCGCAAACTTATGCGAATAATGTAATAGGAACTTTCCTATTGTCTATTGATTCTTTTCTTACTTCAAGGATGAAGACTGACAAAGTTAAAAAAAGATCCATCAAGCTGTAGATCTATGCATACACACTAATGCAAAAAGTATTGCAAATAGTTTCGAACTGTATCGAAATGGAATTAGGTTTGCGTAAGCGCCATTTGTATCCTGATTCGATCTATAAATAAAGCAACCCTGTACCGAACTACTTGAGCTATAGCGAAACTTCGATTTATAGTTCGTGACTATATATACGAGTGCACGTGTCTATTTGCATGTGTATACTATTAACTATCTGTATATATATGTGTATAGAAACAATGTGTAGTATGTGAACAACACGTACTTAAGTGCAGTATTTATGTATAGTACATAGTTCTCATTAGACGATAGACAATAGTTGAATGATAGATAAATCCTTCGAAATTTGAATTCCTTTCTTCACACTAGAGGAAGAAGTACACTACCAATCAACAAATTTCTAATCAATTTCTAATTTTCCGTTTCAAATTAATTATTACTATATACCAAATATATTAATCTGTTAACCGAGCGGGACGTATAAATACGTCAAACGTATTGCTTTAACATGTTGAGGACCACGCGAATTTTTAGGAAAATTTTCTATCAAGCCACAGGCGTTACTTAATCAAATATATTTTTTATATATATTTGATTAATAATTATATATATATATCATAAATTATATATTTATTTGCAAGTCACTTTCCACGTGACTTAAGATAGATAAAGATTAATTATTATTGTTTCGTAACACTTCTTATCAAAATTGTCAACGATTTGTACCTTTTTTTTTTTTTTTTACCTAATTAATTAGATATTAAAATAAATTTGTATTTTTTCGTTTCCTTCGTATTTTTTTTTTGTTTTTTTTTTTGTTTACGATTCGAAAGGAAGAAATCACTACTACTTATTTATCGTAAGCGAATGAACACAATGCTCACAAAGGTGCCTCTTTTTACGTGGGAATTTATTTTTTCCATACTGGTCCGCATTAAAGGGTCAAAAGTCGTGTGTTCCTTTCCATTAAAAGCAACCACCCTTGTTCTCTTTTACGAATCGGTACACGCACACAATTACACACACAACTACTTCCGTGAGTTTTTGTAAGCAGCGTCGTCGTAGGAATGCATTTTTAACGACATAAATAAAAAAAAAGAAAAAAAAAGAAAAAAGAGAAGGATAAAGAAAGAAAGAAAGAAAAAAATAATAAAATAGAAAAAGAAAATACGTTTTGACTTCCCGAGTACTCTTATATGAAAACTAAAGTCGCGTGATAATCATCAGGTAAAAGTAAGAAAAAGAAAAAGAAGAAGAAGAAGAAATTAAAAATTAAAATCAAAGGAAAACTTGATTAAAACTGGGACAACATTAAGGCATAGTTGCACACACAAGTACACCCATAAATTCATATAACTATAAAAATCCCCTACGAGATGTCACTATTTCCTTATTCATTTATTTTACATTTTTATTTTTTTTTTAAATATCTTCAAAAATAAATATGATTATTTTTAGATCAAAAAGAAACATAAAAAAAAGTTAAAAAACGAGTGAGTTAATAGTTGAGGGATTGAGGTATGGGGGTGTAGCGTAAAGTTTATACACCGTAGTTGGTTACGATGGAAAGAGGGAGGGAGGGAGGGAGGGAGGGGGTGGGGGGCGAGGCTCGTTATGGTACTTATAATGCTTACGAGAATATGTGGGTCGTGTAAAAATCTTAATCAAGGTGTATGTTGCACGAATTATATTTATAACTACCCTATATATATAGATATATATATATATATATATGTGTGTGTGTGTGTATCGTAAATGCGTTTATCCTTGCGGAACGTGTCACTGACCCCCTCCCTCCCCACCTTTCCTCCCCTCGCTCCCTCCCTCTTGGTCTTGTCGCGTCTTATATCGGTTGTGTCATTACATCATTTAAAGAAAGTGAGTGTATCAGAGGAAGAGTAAGAGAGAGAGAGAGAGAGAGAGAAAGAGAGAGAGAGAGAGAGAGAGAGAGAGAGAGAATATCTATTTTCAACCCCTTAGTCCGTTCTTTTATAAAGGTTTATTTTTTGTTTTTTTTTTTTTCTTTCTTTCTTACTTACTCTCCTTCTTGTTGCTACTCTTCTACTCATTATAGAATGAACTCTTTACTTGTTATATGGGATACGTCGTAAGTAAGGATATACGGTTAGAGAGAGGTAATAGAGCGAACGAAGGAACTCGAGGGTGATATCAAAACATGAAAAAAATTAGTTGGAGGTGGATTGTTATCGAGGTCGTTTAACTACCTTACTCGAGACCATTTTTTTTTTTTTTTTTTTTTTTATATCAAAGATGTGGTACGTAATATAGGAAGAGTATGTTAGAAACGGTAATTTAATGAATAATAATAATAATATATATATAATTATAATGAATAATAATTATATATATATATATTAATATATATAATAATAATAATAATAATAATAATAATAATAATAATAATAATAATAGTAATAATATTAGTTAAATAAGAGAAGAATCCATTTATGTTTATATGGATGCTGAATCATTGCTGTAAATATCGGCTATAAATTCCGATCGCATAATCTTCTCTCTATATTCTCTCTCTGTCTCTCTCACACACACACACTCTTTTTTTTCCTTTTTCACACATACACACATGCTCGCGCGCGCGTTCTCTGTTTCTTTCGTGATCTCTTGACGCACGTTGCTATGCGAAGAATACTTGTTTTTTTGCTTTTATAAACAGAGATTAGCAAAGTCCATGCCCCAAGTACGTGAACTAATAAATTCGCATACGCAAATTGTGAACGCAGTGTGAACAAATTATATGAATAAAAATTCGAATTTTAATCAACGACTTTAGATTAACGTTTTTCCATTTATCTCTCATTTTTTTTTTTTTTTTTTTTTTTTTATTAAATTAAATTATTGTAAAAATATATATATATATATTTTTTTTTTTATGTATTTCATTTACGTAAAATAATATTTTTTTCCAATTGAAATAAATGTTAGAATCAAGTTCTCTTATGAAATAAAAATAACATCCCATATTGGGTCAATACTTTCTCTTTCACCTCGTCAACTCGACTTGTATGTTATAATACTTTTTTAACGACTTCAGAAATATATAAACTAAACTAAGTAAAGTTTTAGAAATTTAAGTTAACATTAGGCAAAACGAATGAATTCATTC
The DNA here is from genome assembly GCF_049000335.1 of Polistes dominula. NCBI lineage: Eukaryota > Metazoa > Arthropoda > Insecta > Hymenoptera > Vespidae > Polistes > Polistes dominula. The sequence continues at coordinate 1,026,714 of NW_028300879.1, forward strand.
AAGATTTATCAATTAAGATATCTAATTAGTCAAATAATGAAAATAATATAACATGTTCATTAGAACGGACAATTTGTTTGTTAGTTTTTTTTCTTTTTTTTTTTTTCGAAATTTCGTTTTGAGCGTAAAAATTATATGCTAAATAATCAAAATAACAAAAAAAAAAATTAAAAAGACAATTTACTGTGACTTGAATCTCGAGTTTATTTATAATAATTATTTCCTATTAAAAAAAAAAAAACAAAAATAAAACAAAAAACCATTTTCTACGATAATTTCGTAATATATTTCATTTATTTCTATATAAAATAATTAAAATTAACAATACTAATTATAGGATTAATTTTAGATTTTAAATCTAAGATGTTTTCGTTAATTTGTAATAATTATTATCATTTCATTGAGCACATTATTGATTGATTTAAATTTTACCGGCAAAAAATTGGCTTCCAATGGCAAATTAGATGTTTGGGAGAAATTTTTTCAATGGCGGAAATTAGTTAAATAAAAATCGAAAAAGAAATGAAGAATATTATTTACGTCAGTTACAAAGCCATGAGGGCAAGCATGTATAACATGTTCTAAGGTCGTTTAGAGATTTTATCCTCCGATATTATCAGTGACGCGATCGGACAATAAATCGAGTCTGTTCGTCGAAGCGCAACTTCCGCGAATTCCTTACCAATCGTGTTTAGTTTTAATTGATCTTTTTCTATCCATATAAAACTAGTTATACAGAGAAATATTTGCGGCATTGAGAATTCAAGATAACAACTGCAATTACAACGGTATGTGCTAAGAAACATATTCTAGTCGATTATTATTATTATTATTATTCTTGATGAGAAAACATGTATACGTGAATTATCCATCCATAACCTAAATTATGATTCAAACTCATTTTCAAGATGGCTGTATGTCGATTGTAAAAATATGTTTTTTTTTTTTTTTTATATATAAATGCTTTGTTATTTTATTTGATTTGATTTGATTTGATTTCATCTAACAATTAGTAGTTTTGTCACGTGTTGAAATAATATTAATAAAGTTCATTGTAAGAACAAAATTAAAGATGGCTACGGGATAATTTTACGAAGAGAAATAATATTTTTTCAAAATCAATTTCTTTTTTGTCATTCTCTTTTCGTTTTAAAGCAATAATAGATAACGACTAATATTCTAATAGATTATTTTCTTAAACATAGAAACCATTTAGATGAATCAGCTTAGTTTAAATGATAGTATTAATCATTTGTAAGATGATTGGACGTTTTCTTTTTTTTTTTACTATTATTATTATTATTATTATTATTATCTTATTATCTTATTATCTTTTACTCATTACCTTTCGTTTTTCATAGCAAATCTGTATTTTATATTTCGACAAAATTTAAATTTTCAAATTTTAAATAAAAATAATTGAAGAAGGAGAGATGAGGTTGTTTTACCAACAGTAGATAATTAATATAAATTGCTTATATTTTTTTTTTTGTTTTATATAAAACCAAGTTAATCTTTTAAAGTTTTTCTTCTTGTTGTTTAACGAATTCCTTTTAAGTTTTTACCACATGAAGTATATAATACATAGTAATTATATTTTTTGCACGAAGAAGAAAAACAATTAATGAAAGTGAAAATAACGTTGGCTTAAAAAACGACAAAGTAGTACGATGCTCTTGCTCATATTTTTTTTTACCCATCTTTTTTTTTTTTTTTTTTATTCTTTCTTCTCTTATTTATCGTTTAATCTGTCGAACTAAAACAGAATGGATAATCGTATATGACCTGTCAACTTTGACAGTTGTTGGTTGTTCAGTACACATATATGTATTTAAATACATTCTCACCGATTGTGTTATTTTTGAATATTATACCGGACGCGAATATGCGTCTTCTCTTTCGTTTGCATTAGATTTATTGAAGAATAAACTTTGTTACCAATATGGCAACGACAAAGACGACGACGATGACTGATATATTCAATTCAGTCACGAAGAAAACTTTGAACCTATTCTTTTTAAATCATTCATAATTTCATTTACATTAAATGCGTAATACAAATCAAGTAAATGAGGTTTAAGTTTAAATGGAGGAAATTAAAAGAATATATTTCTCGATATGTTTCGCAATTTGTATTTACTATTACAACACTGTTATCACACATGTATGTTTATTTATTTTTATTTTTTTTTATTTTTTATTTCTATAAGATTGCTTTTTAATCAATGAAATGTAGGTTGTGTGATTTCATCAAGAAAATATTTTAACCTGATTTTTTGTTTGTTTGTTTGTTTGTTTGTTTGTTTGTTTGTTTGTTTGTTTGTTTCTAGAAGAAATTTATGTAATGTTGAATTTTTTTCTTTTTTTTTTTTTTTTTTAAACATTTTTTAAATTTTCCACCTTTTAAAGTACTCTCGTTACTTAAAATAATAGAAAAAAAAAATACTAATAAAGACCTATCCTATCTAGTAATTTCAAGTAGATAATTTCCTTATTTTTTTCTCATACACATATATACGTATATACGTATTATACAAATGCACATTCACATATACAAGCATATTTAGGTGGGAAAGTTAGAAGGTAAGAAACAGCAAGGCACCTTTGTTCACATGTTCCGAGTTCCGCCTTTTCAGTGCAATAAGTGGCAGGCTTATAGGCTTCTCTCTCTCTCTCTCTCTCTCTCTCTCTCTCTCTTTCTTTCATTGGCTAGAATCTAGATAAAACGTGTGGGTCCGTAACTGAAAAAATAAGAGAAGGTTAAGCAGAGAGAAAGAGGGATAGAGAGAAGGAAAGGGGGGAGAATTCTTTCCGGTCTCTTTTCTCTTCTTCGCCACGAAACGACCTTGGGAGGTCACTTTACCCGCAACCGTTCGTTCTCCGTTGAATACCATGTGGAAGAAAAACTGGAACATCGTACGAAAGACTCTCTCTCTTTTTTTCTCTCTCTCTCTCTCACACACACATACACCACACACTCTCTCTCTCTCTCTCTCTATCTATCTATCTATCTATCTATCTATCTATCTGTCTTTCTTTCTTTCATGTCTTTTTCTCGTTGTATTTTTGCCGTATGTTTCTCTAGGGGGCCAAGAACAAAACCATAATTTCCATAATAACCAACCAAGAATCACAACTGAGTGTAATGAGAAAGAGAGAGAGAGAGAGAGAGAGAGAGAAGTCGTCGTGTACGCCAAACACACACAAGAATAATTTCTATCCATCTTCAACCTTTGTTTCTTACGTCTGTGATGATTAGTAGAGTTAATGCACAAAATTGCATATTTTATCAATAAACAAAAATATGTTCTAAGCAAGCAAGAGAGGGGGGAAGGGAAGGGAGGAAAGAAACGAAAATAAGAAAATTAAAAAGGGAGGTGGTGAATGTGGTTTGAATTTATTTTCTTCTTTTTTTTTTTTTTTTTTTTTTTTTTTTTTTTTTTTTTGGTTGTGTATTCTCTATCCAACATGGAGAATAACCTTATATCTTTCGTTTCTTCTTCTTTCTCTTTGGAAAAAGGAAAATCTCATGCATAAACGGGAATAGTTCTCTTCTGCGGCTGAAAGGAAGAAGAAACATTGGAATAGTGTGGTTTTGCAATCTATACATCGTGTGTGTGTGTGTGTGTTTGTTTGTATACGAGTTAGAGACGTAGAAAACCAGAAGCCTCAAGAAGTATATAGCCCAACTTCTTCTTCTTCTTCTTCTGATTCGTCGTTTCGTTTATTTTTTTTGTATTCTCTATTTTTTTATTTTGATACGTAAACTTGATTTTTCAATTTCTTTTTCAATTTTTTTTTTGTTTTTTGTTCTTTTTTATTTTTCGTCATCGAGCATTAAAATGTCGAGAACAACCCGAGAGTCAGGTCGAATCGGTAGCTAAAAATAGTTTTGTAGGCGGATAGAAAGAAGAGTGCACACGTGTGTATATATAAAAATATATATATATATATATGCATATAATGTATGCATTTAAAATATATATATATATATATAGATAAAAGGTGATGCGCTATATGTATATAATCTGATATCTATATAAAAGAACGTGTAATGTGTCTATATACTCTAAGTACGTGTATGAGAAAGAAAAAGAGAAAGAGATTGTATCTTATTATGCGTGTATGAAGACAGAAAAAGGAGATTATATATTTTATTATGTGCATAAGAAAGAAAAAGAAGGATTATAATAAATATTATCATGTGTTTATAAAAGAAAAATCAAAATTACATATTCTTATATATAGATATATATAAATTGTCACGTGTCACGTTGTTTGTTCGCAATGGACTCTTAAACTACTGAATCAATTTTAATCAAATTTTCCACACTGTGTGCAGTTTCATTCAACTTGAAAGATAGGATAGTTTATATCTCTTATATGAGAATAGAAAAGAATGTATAGAGTGTCCCAAAATTAACGCAAGATTTGAATTAAATAGAAAACCCAGTTTTTAATCATTACATGTGTGTATGAGAGTGAGTAAGAGAGAAATAGAGAGAAAGAAAGAAAGAAAGAAAAAGGGTAGTAGTATATATTCTTATGTGTGTGTATATATATATATATGAGAGAGAAAGCGAATGTGTTGTAAAGAATAATTAGTTCGAGGACGGTACACGTTCGCACATTAAATCTGTGTCGAGAATGAACAACTGTTGCAGCCATAATGTCTCGCGTTTCTCTTTCCTTTGACTCATAGTATTTGACTTTTTCGTTTTAATCGTCATTAAGAGTGTACGTGTTTCTATGTATTGTCATTTATATACATAATATGTGTGTGTGTGTGTGTGTGTGTGTTTGTTTGAGAGAGGTTGCGAATGGATTGACGACAGAACGTCGACGAAATGGATCATCGTTTGCTTCTTTTTTGTGCATCGACTGGATGGGATTTACTGCAAACTCGTCTCGAATGTCATTCCTTCAATTTTGTTTTTTTTTTCTTCTTCTTATCCGTCCTTATTCATTCACATATATATATATATATATATTATTTTTTTCATTCTATATTTATGTCTCTTTTTATTCGTGATTACGTTTAGAAAAGATAAAGTGGGTGGGATACACCGGGTAGTCAATATTATCGAAATCCAATGACGGAAAACTGTGACTCATTGTCTCGTGGAAGATTACAAGAGCACAAAGAATGAGACAGAAAAAGAGAGAACAAAAAAAAATATTTTTATAAATATATAAAAATATATTAGACTTGTCCTATATGGATTATAATTAATGGCAGTTAAATTTATGGAAGATGATTGGAAAGATTGTATTAAAGTAACACAACATGTGCCTTGCACACACATTCTCTTATTTTCATTTAGAGATACGAAGAACGAAAATAATTTGTTTGTAAGATAATTTAAAAAAGAGTTTCTTGTTTAAAGTCACACACAAAATATGGTAAGCAATTTCTAAAAGCGAATTAGATATTAAAAAAAAAGAAAAAGAGATTAATACGATTGATTTTATTATTTATTTTGTAAAATAATAATAATAATAATAATGTTAATTAATTGAGTCAGATGTATACAGGTACAAAGCTGCTGGTTCCATTAAAATTATCAAATAACTTTCATTTAAATTAAATCATAAAATCAAAGTTTTGTTTTTCTCTTTTTTTTTGTTTTTTTTTTTTTTTTTTCATTAAATCCGCTTTCATAATTATTGGTACGTTATAATCCTATATTTTGAAAGTTTCAAATAACGAATAAAGTTAATTACATGGATTAATATAAATTTAAATTATATAGGATGAAAATTGCACAAAGTTGAATTTTTTGTTTTATTGTTTTTGTTGTTTAATTATCGATTATTTTGTGATACAATTAGCGTATAACATATTTTCTAGGGATAATTAAGGAAAAGTAAGTCTTTATGTATGTGTGTGTGTATATAATATGTTGTAACGTCTAAAGGACCATATGAAGCATTTTGAAGAGGATTACGAAAAGTGCTCTTTTACCTACTTCCTGGAAGGCTTCCACTTCTTCATCATTCTCCACAGTTTGTGCCCACCCCCATTTATTCTCTCTCTCTCTCTCTCTCTCTCTCTCTCTTTCTTTTTTTTTCTCTCTCACGCATACTTATACCTAAACTCGTTTCGTTAAAAGTTCATATGCTCGAGGATTACCTCGAGACTACTTCTCTCTGTCTCTTTCTATTATATTTAGCTTATTCTCTCTCTCTCTCTCTCTCTCTCTCTATTTCTGTTTCTGTTTTTTCCAAAATCTCAAATGCACACAAAATGTGAGTTTCAACATAAAAAAAAAAAAAAAAAAGGAAAAAAAAAATCAATGACTTGATAAGTTTTTTTGTATATAAATATTATATATATTAATTCATTATATTTTATTATAATTAAATATAAAATATACAAAGTTTTATGTATAAAAATAATAATAAATAAAAATATACAAAAATATAATATATAATATGTAAAATGACTAATATATAAAAATATACAAAAATATAATAAATAATATATAAAATCATTAATATACACAAATATATACAAAGTTTTATATAAAATATAAAATTTAAAAATAATCATTTTTACAGAATTCTAACCTCAATATTATCTATTTTATATTTTATTTGATGAAAAATCATTTTCAAACCTAAAACTTAAAAATTAACTAGAAGAATTAAGTTAACGTATAAATAATATATATATATAATCAATTTCCATCGGTAAGAGACTTACAAAGTCAAACAAAATGGTGGATATTAAAAAAACAAGTGAACAATTCTTCACAACTCTACTTTTACTTTTCTCTTTCATTACAAATTTTTCTCTTCATCTTTCTTCCTCAGGCGTGTGTCTATCTTTAAGATTCACTCTCTTTCTCTCTTTCTCTTTTTTTTTCGAACGTGAGCAGAATATTCACATAGTTTAATGGCAAACGACGACGCGAGTTGATAGAAGCGTTCCTCGTTCGCGGATTACAGTACAACGCCAAATAGATATATATATGTCGTTTATCTATCTTTCTTCTTCCCTCTCTCTTTCTCTCTTCCTTTTCCTCTTTCTATTCATAAATATCTCTCTCTCTCTCTCTCTCTCTCTCTCTCTTTCTTCGTTCGTTCTTTCTGTTATCCACTCGGTCGTTCAAATACGCATTTTCACGTTGCACGATGTGACCAAAAGAATCACTCTATGCATATATATATATACATCTCCATCCGTATTTGTATTTTTCTTCGTATATATATGTACATGCATAAATGTATTATATATACACACACACATATGTATGCGTTCTGTATGTGTTTGTACTTTGAAACGCGCGAGAATGTAAGAGTTCCTATCGCCGCAGCCGAGCGCAGAAATGTCGAAGCGCCACATTCCAAGGCTTTTTAACGACTACTGCAACCCTCTTTTCTCGATACTCCTCTCTCTCTCTCATTAATAGTTCCCTTAGGTTTTTTTTTTCTTTTTTTTTTTTTTGCTATCCATTTACCTATATATCATCTATCCATCTATATAACTCTCTCTCTCTCTCTCTCTCACACACACACACGTTTTCTTTTCCAATAATGAAGTTCCAAACGGTTGCTTCGAAAACAAGCGCAAGTTTCGACTCTTTTTCGAGCGGATCGCAAACGTTCGTTCGTTCATTCGTTCGTTCGTTCATTACATTTGAAAAGGGCGGCACAATATTCGAGTGTTCTCTTCTTTGAACAAGAATATTGATGTGTTGTTTTTGTGGTTAAGTCTCTCTCTGTGGCCGTATGTGTGTGTGTGTATGAATTTTTTATTTATTTTACTTATTTCCTGTAGGAAAAAGGACTCTCGACGACACCGAACGCGTTGATCGAATATTTTTATCATTGCTTAGTATTGCTACTGGAATTTTGATTGCTTCGTCTTGTTTTGCAATTAACTTAATTGAAATGAAGATATTTTAATCTGATGAGATAGGAAATTTAGATGAAAGATTTACAAAAAAAAAAAAACACAAAAATCAAAGAGAACATAAAATTAGGAATTTTCTTTATCGACGCAAAAGTATTAACAAGCGTAAGAGGAGTATCAAAGGGTAGGAAGGAAGGAAGGAAGGAAGGAAGGAAGGAAGGAAGGAAGGAAGGAAGTAAAAAAAACAATATGGCGCTGGTATAATATATATATATATAAAAAGAAGAAATCTCTTCAAAGAGGCGACTAAGAGAATTGAGGTTCTCGACATTCGTGCCAATTCTAGAGATATTCTAGTAGAATGTCACGAGGTCGTGTACGGAGTCTTACACGTCTCGAAAATAGCACGCAAAAGCATTTTCGATGCAACTTTTGTTGCCACCAAGGCGTTGAAAATCCTTCAAGAAAGTAAACTAGCTCTACTAGCTTACCAAACTGAATGAATAACATCTACGCCATTTTGAAATTCTGACGATTTTTCTATAGAATCATTCCAGTGATATTAAAAATAATTTTTTTTTCTTTTTGGTGCTTCTCTTTATCATTTCTTTAAAAACGTAAAATAAAAGAACATCAAACGAAAATGTTAAAAAATAGACAAGGAATTTAGGTTAAATCTCACTTGGATTGTTCGTTAGCAGCAGCAGCAGCAGTAGCAGCAGAACAGGCAAGGCTTATCAATCGTTTCGAAAGAAAAGCTTTGAACGCCATATTGGCACGAGAATACTTGCCCATTGTCTCTGACTGGCTTATAATCAAAGTATAGAAACGATAGAACCTTGTAAGAGAAAGAGAGAGAGAGGGGCTGGGATTCTTGGCCCTAAGGGTACTTTTCGGAACAATTGTTCCTTCCATTGTTTCCTGCTAGTCGTAGCACAGAGAAAATCGTGAAAAAAAAAAGGAAAAAAGGAAAAGTAAAAGAAGAGTAAAATGTAGATGAAAGAATGAAAGGAAGTAAGAAAGAAAGAGGAAGAAAAAGAAAAAGAAAAAAAAAGGAAGAAGAAGAAGGTACACAAGCACACACTTTGTTGCACTTTACACACCTAAATGTTTTCCTCATTTCTTTATATTCCGATACTGGCGCCACCTACTTCGAAGGAATCTTAAAAAGCCTTAAGTCTCGTTTTGTAGAGAATTTTTTTTTTTCTTTTTTCTTCTGCTTCTTCTTCTCGACGACGACAACGACAACGACAACGACGACGACGACGACGACGATGACGACAAGAAGGAAGATGAGGTCGAAACGAAACAGGTCGTCCGTGGCTTATCATCGGAAAAGTAGCTATAAAACTCTCCACCTCTCGTTAACGTAGCCTTTATTTTTCTACAACGTTCTCTGACTCTCGCGAATGTTAAGATCGAAACTTTAGGAAAGTATATAAGTACACCTGTCTGTCTGTGCTTATACATCAAAGAAAAAAAGGTGAACGATCGTGAATGTTTTGTACATATATATATATATATACATTTCTTTAGAAACTATCGTTCTTGGTTATCTAAAAAGCCTTTTCTATTTTCCTCTCCCTTTTTTTTATAATCTATCAAGCTTTTAACGAGTATTGCCATCGATGCAACAACTAATTCCGCTAGTTCTATCTATGTATTTATCTATAAGAGGAAGAAGAAGAAGAAAAAGAAGAAGAAGAAGAAGAAGAAGAAGAAGAAGACAAGCTTGTCTCAAGAAACTTTTTCAATCTTTTTGCTTACAAGTAATATTCCATGTTCAAAATACAAAAGATAGTAGACACGTTTAATAAAACTTCTAATAACATTGAAGTACTTCCTTTGATTGACTTGACCAATAAATTTATTATCATATTTTAAATTTAAACAATTCACATTATTAATAGTATTCTTTTGTTTTGTTTTTCTATTAATTTATAAATATATTATATATTTCATATTTATATATTTCAATTAATAATATATATTTATCAATTATATTATACATTTATTAATTTTATAATAATATACATAATTATATTATATATATTTATTAATTATAATATATTTATTATTATTTATTAATATTATATATTTCATATTTAGTACAATTATTTCTAGTATTTTTCCTATAAAGAAATTTCGAAATTTATTCAAACGAAAAAATGCAATTAATATTATACCATATCGTAACAGAATAATATTCATACTGTTGGAATTTATAATAATAAATATCTTAAGAAAGAAATTATAGATTGATAATTGAAAATCACGTTGAAACTTTAGTGTCCCAATTTTTATTTTATTTCTTTCTTTCTTTCTTTATTTATTTATTTATTTTTTCTTTATCGTTAAATTTTTTTTTTTATCTAACACGTTTATTATCTTGCTGTTAACAAACGTATGCACAGTTAATGACCCCTAGTTTACACTTTTCATTAGCTGCTATTCTAGCACAAGCTTGCATAGCCTTGTTATTAGGTCAAAGTTCTCCCGCGTGATGTTTTCATTTCCTTTTTTTTTCTTTCTCCCTTTCTTTTCTTCTGCTTTTTTTTTCTTTTTTTATTTTAATATTTTAACAGGGACAAAGTACAAAACAAAACACAGGTACAATAGAACTTCTGTTATATGAATTAATTAGGAGACAGAAAAGTAGTCTTCATATGAGAAAATGTTTCATTTAATAAAACTTAAGGGTGCACTGCCACGCGTTACTGTGGCTCACGATCAGTTCAATACACACGTCTTTAAGTCAATTGCAATTATAAATTAAGATATAAACTATCCTATCTTTCAAGTTGGATGAAACTGCACATAGTGTGCAAAATTTGATTAAAATCGGTTCAGTAGTTTAGAAGTCCATTGCGAACAAACAACGTGACACGTAATTTATATATATTAACATAAGATAAGATATATAAAATAAGTTTTTAATTTATTAAATTAAATTAAATCAGTTTGTGATACTTAAATCGATTAAATAATAATAATCGAAACAAAATGAAATCAAATGAATTCAAAAATCTACGCAATCAAAAAAAAATAAAATAAAGAAACATATTTTTCAATTTTTCTTCTAACGAAATCCAATTTACGAATCCCAAATGTTCTTAAAGTGAAATCACATAATCTCTTGAATACAAGTAAATCTGTACTATTACCATTCCTTGTAGGTTTTAAACCATCCAAGCGCTGTTTCTACAACTTGAAATGCCTTCAAATGAAGAGATACATCTTCATCACTGCCATCACTGATTTCAAATATCACTGATTTGAATAAGATTGTGTATTCAATCACGTGTATACACGTCTAATGCACTTAACTGCTTAAAATTGTATCATCAAAAATAACGTAATATGCCATAATATGAGAATACAATCTTGTTATAAGAATACTGTTCATATAATAAAATGTTCATATTAAAAAGTATTCATATAATCAAAATGTCACATAATGAAGATACCAATGCATATAATGAAGGTTCTACTGTATATATATATATATGTATAAACGTTTTTCGAAAGGAAGCCTCGAGGAAGATGCATTTGAAATCGCAAATTATGTGCATACGTTGTTTCCAACCACGATGTGTTTTCAGACACGATGACTTATACATACCTACTTGCTAATAGTAAATAAGAGTTAGTCACACTCTCTACCAACACACACACACACATTAATACATTTTTTTTCATACACATATGAATACATGCATGCATGCATGCATTACATATAAAACATACAAACGTACATCGAGAAATATCGTTGTTGTTATTATTATTATTCGTCGCTCGCGGCACGACGATGACAAATATTTGAATTAGACTTGCAAAAAGCAACGCCTTGAGCCTGCCATGATAGGATGCTTCGCTCATGCCATCATCATATCGAATATCTCGACAAAACCGATTGAGAATTCGAACGAATAAATATCATCCTAGCGGTTATTTATTTATTTATATGTATGTATGTATGTATGTACGTTTGTTGAAATTTATTCTCAATATTCCAGCCATTCAAAATTGCTGAAACTGTCGATACTCCTATGTGTGTACAATTGGGTAGAAAATTTGTTCTCATGGTATACTCTCATTTCTATTTGATCTATCTCAAAAAAATTTCAATACAAAATTTACATCAAATGTTCAATTATTTGTAAATATAACTGTCCTAAATATTTCTTATTTTTTTTTTTTTTTTTTTTTTAACAAATTATTTTTAATGAAGTAACGAAACATTTCCATGAAAACGTAAAATATTTGATTTGCTTGTGACGATATACGCATGAATATAATATGGTCGTCGTTCATGTTGTACGATAATACCTATCACCCCTTATTTCGAGCCGCCAATTGTATTATTTGCATCCATCAAACTTTCTTCAACAATTTGATATTTCTTTGATCTTTTTCTTTTATCCCTTTCTCCATGTTTTTTTTGTCTATAACGAATACGTTGATTCAAATTTTCATTTGGATTTGATCGTCATCGCGAATGTGTATTATTTACCCTTCTTCCATAGTTCACCTTATTTTTTCGATGCATAGAAACACACTCCCTCTACCTCTCTCTCTCTCTCTCTCTCTCTCTCTCTCTCTCTTGTATATACAGTTGTAGAATAAACTAGAATCAAAAATGTTTGCTCGTACGAGAGGAAAGACAAACGAATTACATCGTTTTCTCACGCATCGCCGAGTTGGACGCAACTTTCCGTTTGCGGAACCGGATGCGAACCTTGTAGCACAAAAGCTACTCGATTGTGTCGAGAAACAGAGAGAGAAAGAGAGAGAGAGAGAGAGAGAGAAAGTGCATCTACGGGTGACAGGTATATATAGACCAAATATAGGATAGGACATATAACAAACACCAATGTACAATGTACATGTACAATACGAAACATGTTATATTGAGTTGGAAAAGAAATTTGTACCGACAAATAATTTCGGTATTTCATAACTCTGATGACATTGATCAGATATCTGACGGAACTTGTATAATTTAAAAGCTTACACATCGTAGAATAATTTAAAAAATATATATATATATATATTGAGATTTGATCGGTTTATTTTGAAACTGGCCTAACTCTATTTTTACCCCACATTCCCATGAGCCTATGAACTTACGCGTATGTATGTATGTATGATGTATGTGTACACATACATACATATAACAGAAAGGACATCGTTCTCTTCCAAATAAAAGCCGATGACGAACGAAGACGATCACTTTTATTGTTCTCCTCCTTGTCGTATCGTGTGCCCGCCCGCCTGCTGTCCGGTTAACGAGCTCCATCGAGGACAAGAACGAAGAGAGGTCGGTCTTCCGGTCCAACTCGTCTTTTTCTGGCCATCTCCTTCCCCTCTCCTCTCCTCTCCTCTCTCTACCCCCAACCTTTTCCTCTTCACCCTATTCCTCAACTTCTCTTCCTCCCTTCTTCTTCCCCCCTCTCTCTTTCTCTCTCTCTTTCTCTATCATCACTTTTTCTCTCGTCGTCCTCGTCGACAAGAAATTCAGAGACAAAAATGCAAATTACAGTCGACGACGGAAGAATGGGACTCCGCTGGTGAATATCGGAATACATACAAAAAGACAAAAACAAAAACTTGAGAGAAAGAGAGAGAGAGAGAGAGAGAGAGAGAAGAGGTGCATAGCAGAGGAAATGAGAGAGGATAGGAGTTGATGCGTTTAAAAAGTCGTGTCGAAATAGGCAGCGAACGCCATTACGCTATTAATGAATCGTCGTCTAGAAAATTTAGAACTTCATTTTGTTTCAATCTTCTTTTTAATCGTCGACATATTTTTTTCATTACTTTTGATATATATATGTATATTCTTTTTAATTTAAAATTTTTTTTTTTCATGAGTTTGCCCTTATTACTCTCCTCATTTGCTATTTTCGTACAAATTGCGACAAATATTTGATGGAAAAAGAATTTTGTTCTTTTTCGTTCCTCTCGATCGATCGATCGATCGATCGATCACATCCTGGTTATGCGTATGGACGAATCGTGTTTCTGCTAATTAGTTTGAACGATTAAGAGGGTGAAAGAAAGAGAGAGAGAGGGAGGGAGGGAAAGAGAGATACCGTGGAAATTTTAATACCTGCTATTAATTAATTAAGGGGAAACACGCATATTGTAAAAGGAAGGAACGGTAATGAAGAAGATTTACAAGGAGACATTATGGTTGAACATTAATGGATTTTTATAAGCTTTGATATATCAGTAGTTATACCTTTAAGATATTTTCGTGATCAAATATTTTGGTAAACTGGGCCAGCTAATTTTGCGAGAAAAACTTTAAAAATTTTTTTCTCAAAATTGACTACTGACCAGTTCACCAGTCGAAATATTTTACCACGAGTAATACCTTCTTAAAGGATATACTACTGATATATTAAAGCTCGTAAAAATCTGTTGATGTTCAACTGTAATGTCTCCTTGTTAGTACGAGGAAAATATTTTCATTCCTTTGCTTCCCACCAGAGTACGCGCAAATCCCTTCCTGTAGTCCCGACTCGTAGAGTCGTCTGCTGCTATGTGTTAAAACACTCTGTTGCTGTGTTGCTGCTTGCTTAGGTTGTATTACGATTTATCAAAGCGATTCGACGACGAATCGTCATTCGTAATCCACCCCTATGACTGTCGACCAGACACCCATACAACATCAGATATAAAATACTAACGGTCTCTCTCTCTCTCTCTCTCTCTGTTTTGTTCATATCCTTTTTGTCTCTTTCCCACTCTTCTTTTATCTACGTTCGTTGCCAGTATTACGCAAACGCGAATATCGTTTTCGAGCGAAACAACCCTCTTTTTTTTTCAACGAAAGAGAGAATAGGAAAGAAGAGGTTCTACCTTCGAATCGGAAGCATTATCGCCCCCTTCGATCGGCTTTATGCGCGTGGGGCCACACCTTCTCTCTGTAGACATATTCACGATTTAACGACCAAGCCGTAGCAACGTTGGCAGCAGTAGCAGCAGTACTAACTTGTAGGTAGCAGTAACAGGGAAAATGAGGGTTTGTTTCACCCTATACACCAACGTTACTGTCTCACTTCCGCTGAATTTTGCGTTTTAGAAACAGTGTCCCATAGAATGTTCAGCCCACTTCATCTATGAAATATTTTGTTGTTATTCCTGCCACTACTATTGCTACTAACAACAATTGAATGATTGAATTATTGAACGATTAAATTGTTGGAGTTTAATTTTCGTCCATATTTGTTTTGATTTTTGAAAAATATGAAAAGTGACACATAAAGTTATAAAATATTATCACTAGATATACCAGACCAATTATTTTGACTGATTGTTGACGCCATTTTAATTCAAAATTTCTACTTCATGTAACATTTGATTTCTGTAAATAATATTAAGCGTTTTGTTATTTCAAAATGCCTATTAATAATCCATTTATCTATTAAAATTATTATTGTTTAAATATTTTTTGTTATTTTTTTTACGAGTAAATAAAGTCAGTCATTTTGATTAGTGTGGTAGAAATAGGTATACTGAAAATGGTGGTATATTTAGTGTTATTTAGGACTATAGTGTAAATATTCTTTGATTATTGTTTTAAACAGACAACTTTTGTAATTTAAAATTACAACTCTTCTAACAAACATAATTTGTCCACGTTCTTGTTCGTTATTTGTTTTGGTCTTCGAAAAGTTAAAAATGATACGATAAAGAAACAGAATTTACTGTATTTGTATAGATATATATATATATGCATGCGCGCGCGTTGATTCTCTTTAAAAAATTTATTTCTTTGGAGATAACCTATGTTTCTGAAACAAAGTAATTCTCTTCTCCGCATCTTTCTCTTTTATCTTTTATTTTAAAATATTAAAACTATCTATCCCCCTTTGTGTTTCTATAAAACAACGTAAACGAAGCAATAACGAACATAACCTCATTCAAACCCTACGTATGTATGTATGCGCATGATAACGAAGTTATAACGAACGTAAATGCATTTTGTTTAGACTAACAAATCGTATTATCTCTTCTATAAATTTGTTTTCTTTCAAAGTGCTTTTACCAAACGTAGTAAACGTAAAAAATAAAAAAATATACTTAAAGTTGTATATACTGTATTTAAAAAAAAAAAAATAAACCACATCATCTGTACATTTTCTCGTAGAATTATGTTCTCATTTTCACCCTAATCGTTTTCAAATCTATCGAGCGTGTTGTGTATTCTCAATACTTGAAACGTAGATGGAAAGAAACGTTAAAATGTAAGAGGAAAAGGGATGGGGATGGGGATGGGGGGTGGTTATAAGAGTGGGGTGACTTGAGAGAACACCATGTTTTCCCATGTTCTTCATTATGATCATCAAGGGTGTCTTCCATTATGAGAGACATCCATGTGTCGCAGAACCCACACGAAGTATGTTTATATGCGCACCCACATATTTATATACGGATGTATGTGCATGTGTTTGTGTGTGTGTGTACGCGCGCGCGTATTTCCGGTTTTAACCGCTTCGTCGTTTCGACGTTCGATCGAACTCTTTTATTTTCTTTCTGTTTTTTTTTTTTTATTTCTTCTTATTCCTCTTGTCCAGTAATAATAAATATTTAATGGTTGCTGCATGTACCTACGATTTTTCATGATGCTTTTGATCGACGTAATATCGCAAATGGACTACTCGTCGTTTGCTGCTGCGTATGCGGTCATCGATTTTTCGCGGCACTCTGCCATTACGCTAGGAAAACTTTCAAAGTGTGTGTGTGTGTTCAGAAAAACGTTATTCGATCGACATTATCCGTTTTGCGTTTATTGTATGTGAGAATACATATGAATATGTATAGTACATATATACATATATATATATATATGCAGGTGCGCATGTATGCATATATGTATGTATATATGTAAACATTCGATGTTACATCGATGTAAAATAAATGATTCTTCCATTTTTGTTTGTTTTATTTTCCTTTGCCTTTGTGCTCTGTTTTTTTTTTTTTTTTTTTTTATATGCATGGATGAAACCGATTTTTAATAATTGAAATTATATACGAAGATTATTTTCTCTTCTTTTTTTTTTTTTTTTTTAGACAAATTCTTGTTTAATTATGAATATTATTGTTTTATGGAAAAATAATATTTAATTGAAAGTAACTATGATGATATACCTAATAACATTTTTACTGATATAATTGTACTGTATGAATTACAAAAGGATATATAAATATTTGTAATAATTATTATGATATATAAATATTATTCTATTATATTCTGATAATAATAATAATAATATAGTTACAGTATAATAATATTAGTATTGTATTAAATATAATAGAATAAATTATTTCAGCAATTACTTTCTATTGAAAGATCTAATTGATTAGGCAGTATCACGATATATGACGTAACAGGATTAAGTACTTAAAATTATCCATCTATTGATTTCATATTTATCCATAAGCTACTTCTCGAAGCTTTTAAGAGGATTTTTTACTTTTTGAATTTTATTATGTGTTATAAAGGAAAAGAAAAATTCGATTTTTTTTTTTTTTATTATCGAATAAAATTTTGCAAAGCATTCCATTTTATAGATGCGCTTCTTACATTAATGAAATATATATATATATATATGTCTAATAAGAAAATCCTCATTTTTATCATATCTCATCTATCTTTAACTAATCTTTAATCAGAAGTTATTGAATTATCCTTTCTAATGAATGAGGAATAAATAACCGTGTTAAAATCCAAGTATAGTAACATTTCTCATTTGCACATGCAACAACAACTCCTATAGACACCATGCTTTGCATAATACCGTCAAATTTCATTAGAGAATCCAATTATTCCATTCGACGACCCCTCCTCTTTTATTTTCCACTGAACTTTTCCATTTTCTTACAACTAATACAAATAATAGTATTAGTTTGATTGATCGCATATATATAATAAAAAATATTGATATATTAATCGCATAAATTATTTATTATTATTTTTTATCACTAATTTAAAGATTTTTATTTAGAGATTATCTAGGTTTTTGTAAGGTTCTTTCAATAGATGGCACTGTATTACAATACAATTATTTCGATGATATATTCATGTCTCGAAGTTGCTTGGTTTTCTTTCAAGGTTTTACTTCTACCGTGTGTTATCTGCATACATCTATTTTTTTTTTTTTTTTCTATTTCTCTCTATCTCTCTTTCTCTTATTCTCTACGAGATTTTGAAATCGTAATCACCGGACTACCGTAACCATCACCACTACCGAAATCGTAACCACCGGATCTACCGTAACCATCATCACCATTACCGAAATCGTAACCACAGAACATAGCCTGCCATTTTATCCGACACGATAAATTGTCGATGCAACACAACATTTTTTTTTTTTTACATTCATCGTTGAATTCAAAATTAATAAGAAAAAAAACAATAAAATCAAAAAAATTCAATCGATAAAAAGAGATCTTACTTATCGACCTGTATAATCCGTTCTTTATCAAATTATTAGATTTGTTGTTTTTTTGTTTTCTTAAGATTCGTTCGAATGATATTTTCTTAATTATTTTTAATTATTAAATGTTTAAAAAAACAAAAAAACAAAACAAAAAATAAAACAATCAATTGGGTATTTTATTTATGATAGAAATTTAATTATAATCAGAATTCTTTAGTTTCTCGAAGAATGTATGAGTACGAATGAGAGAGAAATATGTAATATGAGAGAAAAAGAAAGAGAGAGAGAGAGAGTGAGTGAGAGAGAAAACGATTCTTAATTAATCTTTAAACAAAGGATATCCGGTGTAATTAACGTTACCATATTACAGACTTTTTCCCACCCCAGTTAACTCGGTGAACGGCAGAAATTCTTTGCTATGGACGTGCGCTTGTACGAAGAAAAATTCACCGATTCGCACGATTATCGTTAATCTAGCCTCCTTTTTTCTCTCTTATGATATTTTTTTTTTATTAAATAAAAACAATAGACATAATTGTGTAACAACAAACGTTATTAATAACATAATTCGTAAATAATTGTTTATTTACAAAAAAAAACATAATCTAATTTAAAATATTATTTGTTAAAGTAAAAGAGAATATATATATATATATATATATATATAAGTGCGGAATAAAAATTTTTTTGTAGATAAGCACAAATTTTCTACACGATTTTATTCTATAAAAATTCGTATAATGTTTTAATTAACAAATAACAGCAACAACAAAGAAGAAGAAAAAACACAAATACAAATTTCTTCTTACAAAGGGGGAAAAAAAAAACAAATTAGAAAGAAAACCAAGCAAATGTTTAATCATTTAAAAAAAAAAAAAAAATTTTTAATTAAATAACAATGCAAATAATTATTCGTTGAAATAAAATAACAATAAAGTAAGTAACAAGGAGAACCATGTGCAATTTACGACTTTCCATTGATCCGTTTTCAGCCGTGGTGTTGCTTTGACAACGGTGACCTTGAATAGGCTTTTTTTCCGCGAACAGGACAAAGCTAACTTCTTCCTTCGTGTTACCCTAAAAGTATTTGCTTAGCTTCCATGCTTATGTTTATACAGGTGTACGTGTTTGCTGCTGCGTGTATATATTACAAACACACCCACACACACATACACATACGTTCACATGGTCAGTACGAAGGTTTATTTTACATGGAGGATATGTCAGAAACGTGATCCAACACCGATTACGTTAGATGAACGGTGACAAATGTTCTTTCATACCGGAACATGAATTCATAAAAACCTGAAGGAAATCTGAAGGCTATATTGTTTTGTATTATAGATATACATGGTACATATGCATATATATATATATATATATATATATATATATATATATATATACATTGATTATTATATATATATATATATGCGATCAATATATTAAATAAAAATTGTGCTATGTGTGTTAAGTTGAAAAGAAAATTTCACGCGTGAAATAAAAAAAATGTTCATTAAAATAAGTTGAGTAATTTCGGAATTATTAGTGGACACAAAGATATTGTAACACTGAATTTATATATATATATATATATATATATAGAATTGTTATTAATTAATTAATTAATATATATAAAATAAAATTATTTATTGAATTTTATTAATATAATTAATTATTCTTGTTTCATCGGTGCTTACTTTCACGTTCTTCTTCCGTTTCACGATTTTCAAATCATCCTGCCTGATTCTAAAGAAGTTTTCACTTGAAAAATTTATATTAGAAAAAAGTTCATGAAATTTGTGGCCTCGTGTCGATTTTTAACTCTATATGAGAAATATAATTATGTTAGAAAATTGTGAGAACGTGATTGTCGGTGAGAGAACACTAGGTAACAACACAGTAAGGTAATGTAACGTAATCGTTGCAAAAAGTTACAGTAATTCAGAATTATTCTGTCATGATATGGACTTAACGCCCATCTTCTGCTATGTATAATCATCCTTGTTAGAATTTCTAGCATTGTGATGTAAGGAAAGTAAGGACGTCTACGTGGTTAGTTCTCTAATACTAGTACTGGTGGTATAGGTGGTGAATAGTTACATTACTTGGACCTAGGCTACATTCGAATAGTAATCTAACTCGCTATAGTTGAGAGGAAATGACTTTGTGACGAGAAAGTAATGGAAATGAATGAGAGGAAAAGAGAAAATATATATTAGTTTTTTTTTTTTTTTTAAACTAGTTTTCGATAAAAACATGAATCTTTTTCCTGTATATAATTTCAACAGTGTAACCAATATTCCTTATCTATTAATTAATCTACACAATTACATTATTCTAATATTATATAAAGTAGTACTATTTCGAAATTCCAATATGTGGATAATTATTTCTGCATTTACAATATCCCTAGTAGTACAAAATATTGAAAAATATTGAATAAATGTGTATTTAATATAAAATTATATTAATTTATATTAATTATTATAATATTATATAATATTAATATTAATAGTCTTTTTAATATTAAATACATATATATATATATGTATTCAATATTTTGTAATATTTTGTGCTACTAGGAATGATTTGTAATCAAAGGAAATAATTAATGTAATTATTACGTTTGAATTATTTCAATATTTCTAATGAATTTCTATTGATTGTTTAAAAAATATATTTAATATAATAAAATATATTTGTCTATATATATAAATGATTGTTGTGATTTGTTTTACAGCAATTGAAAGATGAACTTGGTGAGGTCGTGGCAGAGATGGAGGCGATGGAGGGCGGAGGTCTCGTTGCAAACGAGACGAAACCGACGAACAAGGCAAAGCAGACGTCGATCGGGCGCAAGAAGTTCAACATGGACCCGAAGAAGGGCATCGAGTACCTGATCGAGCACAACCTGTTGGCACCAACACCAGAGGATGTTGCTCAGTTCCTTTACAAGGGCGAGGGCTTGAACAAGACAGCGATCGGCGATTATCTTGGAGAACGTCACGATTTCAACGAGCGCGTATTACGTGCCTTCGTCGAACTCCATGATTTTACCGACTTGATATTGGTCCAAGCATTGAGACAATTCCTCTGGTCCTTTCGTTTACCTGGCGAGGCACAAAAAATAGATCGCATGATGGAATGTTTCGCACAGAGATACTGTCAGCTCAATCCAAATATATTCACTAACACCGACACCTGTTACGTTCTCAGCTTCGCCATTATCATGTTGAACACGTCGCTTCATAATCCAAGCGTTAAGGATAAGCCCAGCGTAGAACAATTTATATCCATGAATCGTGGTATCAACAATGGCGGCGACCTACCACGAGAATTACTCGTGGTAAGTTTTTTTTTTTAACATTATTTCAGAATATTTTTTCAATTCTTTATCAAAAAAAAAGATTCGATCAAGTTTTTATATCTGTATTTATCGTCTTTGATTTTTTTTTCTTTCTCTCTAACAATTAGTTAGAGCTGGAAATTTTTTTTGTATTTTCGTTGAAATGATTTTTGTTTTTTTTTTGTTTTAACTTTTACCGACCGAGATTTCTCGGTACACTCAACACTTGCGCGCGCGCTTCCTCTTTTGAAAGGAAACCCTTGAAAAAAAAATCGAATGAATTAGAGAGGGCTGACCCTGCAATCCCTCGGCCACTCGTTAGACAAGTGGGATCTCTTCGTGGAAACGGCTCAATCGCATACATATCTGCCATCACGTTCATCTGACCTCTTGTCCCAATTATAGGCAGTCTCCTCTTTTAGGACATGCATATTAAAATAGTTTTCTTGTTTAGTTCTTTCTTTTTTTGGTCTGGTTTTTCTCTTTTTCACTCGTAAATATCTTGTATATCTGGTGAAGCCTAGCTATAGTACCTAATGAAATTGATAGATGCCATAGAAAAGTACTCCTAGCTCGTAACAGCTCAAAGCTAATAGCATCGAAAGCTGTTTATATCGTATTACTTATCTGAAAATTTTGTTTAAAATAAAAAAAAAAAAAAAAACCCTGAAATTTTAAAACCACAAACGGAGCTTGATCTTCCGGTCATAAAAATTGTTAAACTTTCCTCGAAACAAACAAATAATAATAGTGATACACCGTTATCTTTTATCTCGAACCCACTCAAATATCTGAATACATGAATACGAAATATTTTTACATATAGAGACAGAGATAAATATATATATATATATATATAGAAAAAAAAGAGTGAAAAATAGAAAAAAAAACAAAATGTCAGCTAACGTAAAATAACTACGGATAGAAAAATTGTGTAATTTACTATTCTATTTCATGAAATTTGCATAGTTTGTTTTAATGTAGCTCCCTACGAATTTTGAATATTAATTTAACCGTAGAAATTGCAATAATAAAAAAAAAAAAAAAAAACAAGAAAAAATAAACGTAATTCTTATTTTCTCGAGATAATAAAATTTGAATTTTTCTTATTTTCGAATGTAAAAGTTTTTATATTGAACAAATGCATACCACACACACGGTCGACGATTATCTTTTGCAATGGGATATATAAAGCAATTGGCAAGCTTATGCAAGTGTCTCAATGAAATGAACGAACGTCCGTACATATACACGAGACTACAACTGACGCCGCCATGATAGCTAAAAAGGGAGTACAAGGGGTCAGGAGAAATGTCGCTATGAAACGTCTGAATGATTCTTTAATGACAGATTTATGAGTATAGTAATAGCACCGAGCGCCATGGATATAACACGAGAAATCATTTCGATCGTCATTTTAAACGACGATATTATATACTCGTTATTATAATCCTCGGGAACAAATTCTTGGGCGCCATTGATGATCTTTTATCAATTTAACGATGCTTTCATCATTTTTTTCCCGTGTAAAAAGAAACAAATAATCCAACCAAAAATACATACCTGTTATCAGATATTTTTGCAATTTATTTTCTTACTGCTATAAACTTGATCGATCAATTTATTAAAACATATATAAAAAACAAATAATATTTTTTTCAAAATGTATAAACGAGTTTGATAGCAAGATCAATAATGTAAGGAATTGCACTTTCTTCAGAGTCTCTACGAAAGCATAAAAACGGAACCATTCAAGATCCCGGAAGACGATGGCAACGATTTGATGCACACCTTCTTTAACCCCGATAAGGAAGGCTGGCTTTGGAAGCAAGGTAATTTCCTGTCGACGTGTCTCGTCAACCCAGCACCACTATAGTCTCCTCCCAACACTTTTTCGTCCCCTTTCGACTTAGCGTCACTTCTAATAACACGTCCGATCTCTTCTTCGAATTCGAATCCATAAGAAAAGTTATACTGAGAAACGGTACTCTTCGCGTCTTTCAAAAGGGATGAACGAGGATATTCAACAAAAAAAAACTATATCTACTTTGAGTTTTACGAGCCATGAAATAATTTTACTTACACATATCTAACTTCAATATATTTTCTTATCTTTTTGTTATCTATAAACAAAAATTATGTTAATTGACAATTAATTATCATATGAAACTTAAGTTAATAATTTTTGTTGTATTTTTGCTCTCATGCACATTTATATGTTAGTTGGTGATTTAAAAAAAAGCTATTTAAATTATTCGAGATATTAAGAAATAAATATTGTTTATTTCAACTTATTTTGAAGATTTTTAAGTTACATATAAAAAAAAGAAGTTTTTATATCTGTTATTATTTAAAAAAAAAAAAAAAAAAAAATAATAATAATTTTTAAATAATGAAGGCTTCTTAAATATATGAAAATATATATATTTCAAAACTTATTTTATAATCATCAACTCGTATATATGCCTGTCGAACTATATCAACAAATCTATAACATAATTTTTGAAAGGAAAATTTTCCTCTCTTATTATTAATCATGATAATTGATAAAGAAGAAGAAGAAGTAGAAGAAGAAGAAGAGAAAAGACGTGTCAATGAAGAATGTACTATAGTAGTAACTTGGTAATCCTATTGAAGCGCTTTTTAATGCTTGAAAAGAGAGGCCTGTTCTTATATTATTATCGCTTTGTCCCTCTGCTGCCCTGACGGAGACAGCAGGTAACTAATGCATTCGAGTGACATCATTGATAGTTATAACTTTAAACGTATTTATAATGACTGTTTCAGGTGGACGTTACAAAAGCTGGAAAAGACGGTGGTTTATTCTTAACGACAATTGCCTATATTATTTTGAATATACGACGGACAAGGAACCACGCGGTATCATTCCGTTAGAAAACATCCAAGTTAGAGAAGTACAAGATCGACACAAACCTCATTGCTTTGAACTTTATGCAGCTGGATCAGAATTTATTAAAGCATGTAAAACTGATAGCGAAGGAAAGGTCGTCGAAGGTATATCATTTGTATATATATTTTTAATAATCTTAATCACACAACAGAGAACCAATTGCTCTCAACAACAACAACAACAACAACATTCACTGCACTGTCTAATTACATTCTAAACGTGAAGATGATCTACTTGATCGATCGATTAGTTAAATGTTAATTTCAAAGTGTACCAATCATTTAATTAATCTTTACTTTCAATTTGTATTTTAACAGGCAAGCACACAGTGTACAGAATGTCTGCAGCAACAGACGAGGAGAAAGATGAATGGATCAAATGTGTACGGTAAGTATAGTTAGTAAAAAACGAATACATTGATGATCACTCTCGTTTCTCTCACTCTCTCTCTTTCTCTCTCTCTCTCTCTTCGTATTCTTCTCTATTAACAAGATTTATTTTCCCATTTTTTTTAGGCAAAGTATATCACACAATCCATTTTACGACATGCTAGCCGCAAGGAAGAAAAAGGCACAAAAGACAAACGTTTATTCGAAAAGTTAAATAATAACTTAGAGTATAGAGTTTCTAAAGAAACTCGATTGACATGAAAGACTGTACTTGGATCTCAAAGATAACTTTGAAGAGAGATTCTAGAACACGATCAGAAAAAGATCTGATCGTTTTAGAAACATCAGTAGGATGTATCACAACCAACAGTGAACAAAATATAACAGGACAAGGTACTGATATGTGTATATAAATGCGTATATATACATAAATACACAAATTATATAAATATATATATATATAAAGACAGTGATCAAAATAATAATTCGACGTGTTTGAAAATAAAAATAAAAATGAACAAAACAACAATAACAACAACAACCAAATGTTTCTCGAAAAGGAAGAAAAGAAAAGAATAGTTTATCTCCGAAGATTGGTCGATGATTGATGGTTCCTTACCATGAAGAGATTTTCCTAAAGTTAGCCTATCATATGCTGCTGCTGCTGCTGGCAACGACAACGACAATGAACATCGACGTTGAAGCTAATTAAATCGAGAAAATAAAAAAAGCTATGAATTAATCTTATTGTATTCTTATACTGAGTTTCTTTTTTCTTTCTTCTTTTTGTTTTTTTTTTTCATTATTTAAGACGTAAAAGACAAAACTTCTCATAAATACGTTTAACTTTTTTTTTTTTTTTTTTTTTTTTTTTTTTTTTTTTTTTTTAATAAAATTCAGTTGAAGAATACAAAAAGTTATATAAAAATAAGTAATAATAGCTCTTGGACTAAAGAACTAATCTCGACAAAATCTAAAGTGGAAAAAGAGTGAAATCTTATCTACTTTTCTGGCAGCTATTATAAAGAGGCATTTTATTATTATCATCATCATCATCATCATCATGTGAACGAGGAGACTATAAACGATTGTTCAACAAGTGAATAGTAGAAAAAAAAAAACGAGAAAAAAAAAAGGTTATATAGATAAAAAGAAATCAAGAAAGATAGATGAATGAAGAGAGACTAATGTGATGAAGGGTGTGAGATTATTTATCTTGTAAATGTCCTTCTTGTAATAATGTATCACGTGTATCATCTTCATATTGAGAACTGAGAGAACTTTGGATGATTTTTCATTCAAAAATTATCTACAGGAGAATCAAGACATATATATATATGCGTATATGTACGTACAACAATAACAACAAGAACAGCATCTTTGTTGAAGTCTGAAGAGAGACAAGAAATAAAAAAATAAATATATATATATATATAGAAGTTTAAGGAGCGTGTATATCAATGTGATAGTTGTGTATTTATTTGAACAAAAAAAAATGTGAATAGATAAGAGAAAACTCTAGCTAGCTTTATAAGCGTTTCCAATGATGCGTCATGAAACTTTCCTAGAAACTATAGACTGTACATTATCGTACAGTTAATAAGTATGGCATATAAGCCAATTTTGACTTGAAATTAGAATATTCTTCATTTGGATAAGTAATACAAAATTATATGAATATATATGTATGTATACATATATACATAATATTCATAGATGTGTATTAAACATACATAAATGTATATATGCATCTGTGGATATCATATTGAGTATGGAAGTTACAAAATATATATATAGCATTATGAAGTTATTTCCATACTTAATATTTAAGGTATATATATATATAATGTATTGCAATATAGTAGTTATATATATATATATATATATATTATCGTTAAGTAGTAAATTCGATGAAAAGTGAAAATTCAAAACGTCTGCATAACCCGTTTTTACAACAAATAAACAAGGAAAAATTAATAAATAAGTAGAAGAAAAAGAAAGATAGAACTTTTTCTTGAAGAATAATATCATCATCGTCATCATCATCGTCATCATTGTTATATTATCATTAATTATTATTTTTATTATTATTATTATTATTATTATTATTAATATTATTATTGTTATTATTATTATTCATAATGTGTGCGTAATTAGAATCTTCAATCATCATAATCATCATTCAAAAGTGTTTTCTTTTTTCTAAATCCGTGTTTTGTGTAATTGACAAATCGCTTTTGTTTAATTAAAATCAAAGAGAAGAGGAGAATGACATATCGTTTATAAACTCGAATTCATTTAATTGAATGAGCAAATTGCAAGTTATTTTGGTATTTTTAACAAGTGAATCTATCGATTGGTGAATGCAGGTGCCTTTAAAATCTTCCCCTTCAAAGCTAGTCATATATAACTACAGCGATCCGCCATATTATAAACGACGATATATTACCACACACAACAACAACAAGAATAAATAAATAAATAAAAAAAAAAAAATTAGTAGCGAGAAAGAAAGAAGAAAAAAAAAGAAAAAGAGACAGAGAGAGAGAGAGAGAGAGAAAGAGAAAAAGAAAAAGAAAAAGAAAGAAGTACCTTTTTTTGCTCTATACAAGGAAATATTGGACATCGAAGACGCCTTATTACAAATACATTTAATTAATAAACGAACAAATATAATTGCAGTAGAGTGAAAAATAAACAAACAAATAAAACAAAACAAAAAAGAAAGAAAGAAAGAAAGAAAGAAAGAAAGAAAAGAGGAATATAAAGATTAATGATAAAATAGATTATAAGTTTTTTAAAAATGATAGATACACCACGTGGTATGTTAATCACATGGAATTAAACGTCCGCACGTTTGTTATTATTGCGTAGTAACCAGATCTTAATTAAGTCAAAAGGAAGAGAAAGAGACCTTACGATACAACAGAACTTCTTAAACATTTCTATTTGGCGAACACCCCTTCCCCTTCTCCCCTACTCCCCCCTTTAACTAAGCAAATATTTTTGTGACCCATATTTTCTTTTTCATTATAATAAATTCACGAACGTATATATGTATAACGTTGCTAAACTGGTTTTGAATATAATTTACAGTCATTTTATGTCAAGATATTAATTGCTTTAGGTAAAATCTCTTTGGTCTTCAAATACAGTTGCTTGACCCCCATAATGGGTCGTCGGAATTGCATCAAACTTTGAACAACTTTTGAATAACAACGTCTCTTCCACCATATTGTTTAATAGTTTTTTTTTTTTCGATCGAAAAAAGATATAAAAGATAATTTGTTTTTTTTTCTGTAAAAAAAAAAAAAAAAGGTTGAATGTATGTACGGAACATTGTAACATGACGTTACAAATTAATAATTAATATCGACATTTGTGTGTGTGTGTGTATATGTGCATGAGTGCGTGTGTGTATAAATTGACCCGTCCTAAAATGTCGGATATACATATTATTATTATTATTATTAGAAATAATATATAGTTAGAAGTATTTTTCGCGATTAATTTTATAAATTCTTTTTTTCTTTCTTTTTCGTAGAAAACAAAAAACAAAAACAAAAAATAAAAAATATAGCAAATATTTCTCTTTTACATCACAGCTGCCATCTTGTTTCTCTTCGCCTATTATTATTATATGGGTATTTATAAATATATACATATATACTTACACGTTACAAAACAAACGAAATACCGATAACGATTATTAGTATTAAGAAACACAACCAACAACAACCAAACGAATAAAAAACAGCTAAACGAACAAACAACACACAATAAAAAAGCAAATTTATGATAAATATCGCGCGCGCACATATGTAAAAAGAAAAAGAAAAGAAGATAGATGCAATTGAAGAAATTTCGAACAATTTGACGCTTTAATATAGCTTATCCCCAAATGAAATACTATATTACATACATTACAATTCTATTTACGTCGATTCAACATGTCACACAATTATCATCCTCTTCAACCCTTTTACATCTTCTCTCTCCTTTTGTATACATGCACAATCAATCGAATGCATTAAACTGTCCTCCTCCCCCCCCCCGAACCTGTTCCGCTTCTTTTTAATCCAATTTTTCAAGTCTTTCGTGTATTTCCTTACAACTTATTATATATATATATGTATAACAATCATTGTAAATATATTTTTTAATTAACTTCGATTCGAAATAAAATAAAAAATTATATACATATATATATATATATTTAATACATATATACATGTATATACATATTTATGTACGTGTATGTATATATGTTCATGTAATTGCGACAATGTATTATTAAGTGAAAAATGAAAGTTGATTTTTCACATGATTTATTTCATAATATTAAATATTATTTTGAAATAAATCGTAAAATCAATTTAATCTTCAATAATTTGTATCGATTTAATTTATTGGCATAATTATTGTTACACAATATATATATATCAGAGCTTATCAAACTCAAAACCTAAAACCTTAAACATTTGCTAATAACAAATCACAAAAAGTAATTTATTGTAAAGTAATTCATTGGTATACATGTGAATACAATATATATATATATATATACATTGGACAATATTATATAAATAAAACTGTATTAGAATTTCCGCAATATTCCCAAAATTCAGTTACACGATCTTATTATGAAATCTGAACTTGATGTAACCCATAGAAGAATCGCAAATTACAATTTGAGAAGCTCTGACATATATCGATCGGATATTATACATTTGTTATTACATTCGTATCTTTTTTTTCTTCGTATTTTCACTAATGTTTATTTCGTTATCTCTTTGTTTGTTTTTTTTTTTTTAATAAACAAACGAAATAATGATTTATAGAGTTAAATAATTATCTAAGATTACTTTGCAGTTCCTGTTAACTTTTCCAGATAGATATTAAATTAGTATTAGAAATAAGATGTGTTTAATGTAATAGCAAAAAATGATCGATCGATTTTTAGATAATATTGTATAAAACAAAAACAAAAAAAAAAAAGAAAAAAAGAACATATATGATGCCTGTATCACTTAAATTACAGAGAATTTGTACATTTCCTTGTATATTATTATTTCTCCATTGTTATGTATGCAAAACGAAACAAGATAAAGAAAACAAATAATAATAATAATAATAATGATAATAATTATAATAATAACATTATTAATATTAATAATAATAATGATAATAATAATAATAATAATAATAATGAAGTATATGCTGCATTTATACCAATTATTATGACTCTGAAAATTTCGATGAAGTTATTTATTTTGCATAATGTATGAGAACATATTAACAATACTTTATTGCACTGGAATTACGTCAAGATAAATCGCTTTTTATGATTCTTAAACAAATTGATCGATTCAACATCGATCTTATATACGTACTTAAATTAAATAAACAAATGAATATAGAATATATTATTTTTCATTTATTCATATAAAAAGCAAATGCAGTGTGTTGTAAATGTAAACTTTGAAATCGTTTGAAACTATGATGAATGCCATTATTGTACGTTTCTTTTTAATATATTATTTAATAATTATTTTTTTAATTAATTATGCACTCTACTCTACTCTTTTATATAGATGCAAAAATGTATCAACCAAAGTTATTTGTTATAGTAGTTTGTTATTAAATATTAGAACGAAATTGATTTCAAAATGCAAGAAAAAAAGAAAAAACTAAAAAAAAAAAAAATAATAACAAAGGACAAATATTTTTAGATTGTTTTTACAATAATACATTTCGTAAAGTTCCAGGTGTTATTTAAATTTTTTTAATTTTTTTTTTTTGTGTTTTTTTTATAAAAAAACTCAATCAAAATGATATCGATGTTTAATATTGATTCAAACGTGTGTTAATTAAAAAAAAAAAAAATGTTCTTTTATAAATATTTAAGATACGATACGATAAAATGCAAGACGTGCAAAGAGAAAATTATTTACACATATTATGTAAGTAGAAGAATCGATGTATTAGAAAAGTCGCATACATAACAACGTGCCATTTCATCAGTTAAAATAATTTTTGTTTTTTTTTTTTTCAATGAACAATTTACTGTTATTTTAATTTCCTTTTTTTTTTTTTTTTGTTCTGATGCAATGAAACAATAAACGTCTTACGGGATTTATCAAAAGTAAACATTCTTTTTATTCATCTTATTAGCAATCGTATAAATTATAATTTGTTTTTTTAGTTAAATGTCTGTTGTATATAAAATAGTAAAAAAAAACAAAAAAAAAACAATCTTACAGATACAATGATCGAATTATTCTAATTTCAAGCGGAAGCATGTGGAAGTTTTGAATAACGTTTAATTATAGCATTCCATTCGACTGGATAATACTGTAACATAAAATTTCGTAATTTTCCATAATTTTGTCTTAATGACGGGTTACAATCTCGACAGTTGTTAACTACCATTTTTGGAATCATAGCTAAAACAAATAATGCCATTAACAATACAATATTATTAATTATGGTTTGTAACTTAAAACATCTTTTTCAAAAACAAAAAAAAACAAAAAAAAGACGCATACTTTTCATGTTCAATCCTAATTTATCGCACGGTGCTCGATCTAAAATACAATCAAGTTGTTTCTTCATAAAGGAAGTATCCTTCAAACGATCCATTTGTTGATTCAATGGTTGATCTTGCTTGTTTCCTCCTTGTCTTTTGCACAATACAATTACAATTATAATAGTAAAAATTAAAGTAACTACGGCTGTTCTTACTTTCATGATGATATCAAAAATTAACTATTATTTCTTATTCGATATTATTTCGTATTATTTAATAACTAATTCTTATCTCTAACTTTATATCTTTAACTTTAAATTGGCAAATATCCTTGTTCCTTGTACTTTCAGATCATTGTGTTTATTTATTTCTCCTTCTTCTTCTTCTTCTTCTGATTCAATTTTCAATACGTTGACAAATTTGAATTTTTCACTACGATAATTGTTTAATAGTTCTATTGATTAAATACAATTTTAATAAGAACAAATGAAAATTACAAATAAAATATACAGGAGATACGTAAATGTTTATTGGATTTTTTTAGAAAATATTTCATAATTTATATAACGTTGAAAAATTTCAATTACAGTACAGGAAGTTAATGGTTGCCATCTTGAACTAAACAATGTTGTTATATATATACATAAATCATATATATTTGTAAATTATATTTAGTTAATATTAATTCTTCATAATATTAATAATTAAAATTTTTCAAAATACGTTAAAGTATCTTTATCAAATCATTTGGATTAAAAACAGTGTCTATAAGAGTCGTCTAGTGGAAATCGCTTTCTTCCGTGCAATCATAGTGAAAAAACAATAAAATTGATCCAAGCGCCATCTGGCAGAAATATACAACATTTCGTATTCGCATATCCGATCTTTCCTTTTCTTTCTAGTCGCATTTGCTAGTTATTTTCCTATGTCGATCACCTTCCTCACGGAGGGCCCTCCTGGTATCTGGGCTCCGTGGTTACCACATCATATTTTTGTATCCATGAACCATACGATGTTAACATAGAGTTTACTCATGTAGATTGATCACAATGATCAATAAAAGATTGATTTTTTCCTACGTCATGTTACTTAGAACCAATAGCAAAGGCACATCGAATAACCAATTAACAAACACAGACCACTGCTAATCTAATAAGCGTAAATCCTCACATTAATTTTTACAATTTCTTTACACGTGAAAATGTGTTAATTAAAAATTTCACAATAAGTTTAATAAATCATTATTTGCTGAATGAAATAATATTCTTCTTTTATTTAGAGATACCTTATGGTTAAGTTTAGTATGTAGCAGTCATACCATAAGCTCGACAGAGGGCGTCCAGAAAGCGTAATCGGAGTTGATCCTAACATCTCATTGGTTGACAGTTACACCAATAGGAAAAGACGCGCTGGACAAGCGCGCGTCATCTGATGAGACACGGATAATCTAAAAAGATTACAATTTCAGTGAATGAAGTAAAAAATTATAATAATTAACGATTAAAAAACTGTCTAAAATACGACAAAATTTTAATTTCGTTATAAAGTAATGTTAATTTATCTACATAATAAATTATCTCTATCTTAAGATATTTCTCCTGCTTGATTGAATTAATTTTTAATAAAAATTTAGATTCTTAATTTTTAATGTTATTTTTTTTTTATTTTTTTTATTATTATTTTTTTTGTTGTTTTTAATATAAATATACAAAATATTTCGTTACAAACATGCAGAGAATAATATACATACTAAAATATTATACTAGATTAAAACAAAACGGTAAACAATATCACAAGCTATATACAAACTTTTATGCGAATAGTTGTTTAAACTTATAGAGCAACGCAAGAAAATTTGATTTCTTCTAATATAATTGATCAAACATGAATACTGTAACTTACTTTGCTGAAACTTAAACATCTTTATTTATTATTAAAACTTAACATATTAAACGCTACGTCAGTCACCAGTGACTGGCAGTACAATTTATATTCTAGCCACGTCCATCACCAATAACTACTAACATTCTTGTATATTTCTCTGACTGATGTATAATATATTATCGTGACATGAACAGAAATTTAAACAAAACAAAAAAAAAGAAAAGAGATTCGATGCTTAACACGTGTTAATAATATTTGTTATCAAACATTGTAAATAAAAAGAGTAAAAAAAAGGAAGAGAAAATTTAATAAAAAAAAAAAACAAAAAAAGGAACATAGTTATATTTATGAAATGTAATTCTTAGATCTAAACGATATTCACTAGAGTTAAGCATTATATACATATCACATTTATACTAGGATTTACATATCTTCAATGCTATATTAAAAGTGGAATTCCCAACATAGACACAGATATGTACATATGCCTCATACTTTAATGCAAATGTATTATTTGTAATATATATATATATATATATGATAAGTCAAAAATGCACCTTGATTTATATATTTCGATATCATATGTAAAAAAAAAAAAAAAGAGAGAGAGAGAAACAATTTCTATGGAAATACTATATATAAACGATATAAAATAAAAAATATAGTATTTATAAATTATCTACCAAATGTAACAGGTTTTAGGTTAATAATACGTGGGAATTAAATTAACAATTGTGTTACTATTTTGTAACAAACATATATCAAATATAAACTAAACTTCTTATATTAAATGATTTCGATTATATTGCCGTATATAACCTTTTCAAATATATCTTGACACCATCATCATATCTTGATAATACTAATTAGATAGTTTTAAAATGTTCAGCATAAAGCTATATTAGTCTTATTATTATCATTATCATCTCAAAACTTATATGAATTTTTCTTGATAATGTTGTAACGACGAATCTAATAAAGTTATCAATTTAACATTATGAAATTAATTGTTTTGTTTTTTTCTTTTTTTTTTTTCAATTATATATTATAATTATATGTTGTGCAGAAAAATTGGCTTATAAACATGATCAATTATTCTACACTAAATGTAATTTTAATGTACATTAACCAACACCTTGTAAATAAACTTTTGTATTGATTAATGTTTTAAAATATTATTTAATGTTATTAAGATATTACTAGAAATAATTGACCTAAGTTTAATTCTCAATTATTTCATCAATGACGTTAATTTTGAAAGTAATAATGAAAGTAATAATTTGTATCACTGTTAGAGAATAGGATTAATTGTATACAGTTTACGTTTATGAATACTGTTAATAATATTAATAATAATAATAATAATGTATCAAAAATTAACACTTAAGTTGCATATTGTATTATAGATTCGTTTATAACAAAGACTCGTCGTCCTTTATGCTTGTGCATTTATCTTAAAATCAATAATTTCTTTTAATAAAATACTGTTAACATTAATTTATGTTTATAGAAAGTTAAGAGAGCAAATACATTATTAATTGCCTACAAAAGGCTGCGTGTTTTTTTACTAGAAAAATTGAAAACAAAAATGCCTTACATGAAAAAATATAGGTCGTCCATCCTTAGAATATTGCCACTAAAAAAATTTGGACTCTTCTGTTATAATTAATTAATTAATCTGAAATAAAATTATGAATTTTAGATTACTTACTAAGCTAATATATTAATATAATAATGATTTACAATAAATACCTTTTTTTTTATTTCTTTTACATTATATCTCTTCATTTATAATCTATACATAATCAGATCTATCTATATCAGTCTTATTGCTATTAATTTCAATATGTAAATCGTCTAAGGTGGTATCAACTTTCTCACTTTCTCCAAATATAGATCCTTCATCTGACAATTCTGGGTCTTTATTTATTATTTTATGTTTCTTACGATCTCGTTCTTTCTTATGAGATTTTTTAATTGAAGTTGTTTGCAACAATCTCATATAATTTTTTACCATTAAACAGTTTGGCGGAGTCTTATTAGATGAGGTAGTATCATTTGTTAGGATATTTTCTCTATCATTAACATTAACATCTTGACTGATAGTTGGAGAATCTTTATAAATTGTAACAGTTGAATTTTGCGCATAGTTGTTACTACCTTCGTTCAACATATTTGTTGAACAAGTATTATCAGCTAAACTTGATTTATTATCATTTGGTTTAGAAATTATTGTTGAATTTCTATGATCATTCTGCAAATAGTTGTAATCATTTTTCTTTAAAAATAATTTTTCTTGTTCTAAAATAAGACTTCTATGTAATCCATTTCCACGTTTATCCTTTTTATGAGATTTTTTAATGGAATTAATGTTAGGAAGTAATTCTATTGTAGACATATTTTGAGGTGTTGATCTTCCATTCTGATCTTGCGTATCAGGTTGCTGCTGTTGTTCTTCTTCTTCAATTGAATTATTTTTCCCATTACTTGAATTCTTATCGTCATTAATTGTTTTTAACAGATCAGTATTTTGCCTTGATAATACCGTACAACCAAGATATCTTTGAATGGGGGTTAAACATCTAGATGCATCGATATTTACAATCTCTTCTTCAAATGAATCATTTGTATTTGACTGTACTTTATGTAAACAATCAGATTTCACATCAGTTTGTAATAATGCTCTTCTTTTTTTAATAGGTGTAGAAATTTTAAATTCCTCCATATTTCTACCCTCACTTTGTGTTAATTTAGAATTGCACGGTAAATGTAATAAATCATCATCATCATCATCATCATTATTATCATCATCGTCGTCGTCGTCGTCATTGTCATCGTCATTGTCATCGTCATTTGGTAAACAGGATAATATTTTTCTTTTACTTGGAGACACCTTAAAGTCAAGTTTGATATTATCTATATGTAAATTAGACATAGCGCCATCATTTTCATGAAATTTATTTTTGATTTTTCGTTGATCCTTCTTGATTACGTCATTGTGCAATTCATGTTGCACATTATTATAATCCGCATCTTTATTTAACAATTGTTGACGTCGTATAAATTGTGAAACGATTTTATTATGTTTGTCTTTTTTGTGTGATTTTTTAACCGAAGTAAAATTTGACAATAACAATCTGCTAGAATTAACATTTTCAGGTGTACTAGCACGAACAACAATGTCTATATTAACACAGTTCTCATTTGTTGGAATATTATTATCATCATCATCATCATGATCATCTTTTGATACTTCAAAATGCTTATTTTTAACAGTATCCAATTTTGCTTCCTTAAGTTTATGTTCAAGATTTCTAGGTAAAAAAAGTTTCTTCCTTTTTTCTTCCTTAATCTTTTTATGAGACTTTTTAATTGACTCAGTTTGAATTTGTTGTAAGAAATCTATTTGATTTTCTGGAGTTATTACTCTTACTGGAGATACAGAATTAGTTTCACATGTTAGTGGTGTTACTGATCTATTTATCTTATTGGCATTACTAGTACTTGGTAAGGGATTTTGAGAAACTGTGCTACATACTTCTTCCTCAACACTAGAACTAGATTTTGTATCAATACCAGTAATAATATCAAGACTTTGATTATTTATTGTTTCATTTGAACTATTTATTAATTCACAACAACCAATACTATTTGCTGATATATTGTTACTGTTTGAATCATAATCTATGATATCATCACTTTTATTAAGATTAATTTCGGTATGGCATGTATTATTTTTTCTGTTTATATTTCCTTGTCCTATGGAATATTCAAAAATAGATCCTGAGTCAGAAAGTTCATCTCCAGAAAGTAACATTGCAATTTTTTTCCTACTTTTATCTTTTTTATGAGATTGTTCAATAGAATTTGTATCACAGACAGATACAATATTTTGTTCAACCATAGGTGGACTTAAGGGTCTTTTTTCTCTTCGCAAATCATCAAATTGTTCAACAACCATGAAAGGATCTGTTAATTTGTCTAGTACATTTGCATGTTTTATAGATAAATTATCCATTTGTCGTAGTGATCTTTCCTATATAAGAAGAAATAAAACAATATTTGTATATAATAAAATAATAAAATGCATAATTTTATTAAACAATGAGTTAGAGTAGAATTTTATTCTTACCTTTTTATGACTCTTCTTTATGGCACTCATACTTTCAGGAATAATAGGAATTGTATTTTCAGGTGTATGCGGTCTTTCATCATCTTCGTTAGAAAAATCTGCATACAAATTTCTCGGTGTGCTAATATTGCAACGAGTATTAAAATTTAATGCTTTTCTATTTTGATTAAAAGAATGCGAGGGTGAACAATTCATTTGTACAATGTCATCAATCTTTTCCTTAAGACTCAAACGTAAAGATGGAGATGATATATCCATACTCTGAGATGAAACATACATCCTTTTTTTCGGTGTAATATAATCCAATATCTTTTTAGCTTTTTTATTTCGTTGAGATGGAGTTTGATTTTGATTTTCGTCCGTAGAATCAAATGATGTAAGAAGTATACTGCTTGTACTAGAATTACTTGGACTTGTGTCAAAATTCAACGTTTTATTAATTTTAGGTGAAGACGTGGCCAAATTGAAACTCATATTGTCTCTTGAACTTTTAAGATTAGAAAATTTCTTTGGACTTGGTGATAAGTTAAAATTTAATGTCTTTTTGATTTTTTTTCGTTGACTGTAAAATGGACCGCAATTAAAATTAAGTGCTCTCATTATTTTAGCTGATCTTGTTAAATGCTTTTCGTTATCCACATTGCTACTTCCTGAACTAGAATTAGGAGATTTAAATAAACGATCATTCTTATTATTGTCAAAGCTTAATGATCTGCTCATTCTATAACAAAGGAAACCTCTATTTCTTAATGATTTAAATAATCTTGGTGATGTATATGACCGTCTGAGAAATAATCTATTGTCATTAAGTGGACTCAAATCTGTTAGAAATGTTTGTTCTTTTCTTTCATTACTCAAACTATGTTCTTCTGTAGCATCATCTTCTTTTGCTGTTGTTATATTTATCATTTGATTATTAAACATAATCTTAATTCCTTTTTTCTTTTTTTTTTAAGCAAAAGTATAATACGTGCACGAATACACGTTTATAATAAAGCTTCTTTTTTCTTGATCAAACTTTGAACATTTAGTTTATAAAAATAATTATTAATAACTGTGAAACAAACATAATACTAAACTTCAATAAACCAAGTAATAAAATTCTAATAAACAATGTTTACTTTTAAACATAACTGTGGATTTTTTTTTTTTTTTTTTTTTTAGAATATAATTTGATTTCAGCAAGATACCTGCAATGAAAAAAAAAACTAAATAAAAATAAAAAAACCATTAAACAAAGGTTATTAATATAATAATTTGTCGTAGTTTTAAAAGCTTATTAGTAAAAATAATACAATCGCACGATTTTTCTTCGAATATAAATGAATTTAAAATTGAATATAATAAAACTACACGTAGGATGCAGTATCTTTTTTAAAATATTGAAAGTTTCCATTCTCATCATGCAGAAACGCAGAAGAAGCATCGACAAAGCGTGGTAATTATGACGCTTCCATTTAAAAGTACATAGGACGACTTTATGTCAAACAACGGTATATATCTTATACAAGTAAAATATAAGAAAAATCGTGTTCGTCATGAAATATTAATATTGATTAAAGTATAAACGAAAATAGACGCAAAAAAAGAAGCATGTAAAGAAGTTTGTACAAGTAGAAAGTTGTAAACGTTTTACTTACTATTCTAAATATGTATGGGGGGACGCCAGAACAAGGTTATCCAGTATTAATGTCGTGCTTGAAAAAAAAAAATTCTCTTCTCTTCTTTCCTTTCTTCGTTTTTTCTTATCGATACTACCGATTGTACTATGAAATATAATATGAATAATATCCAAACACTATTGCACGACCGTAACTCACATTACATACTTTTTTATGACTACGACACGTAGCTTGTAGTTCTTTGGCGTGGGTTATAGGTGGTGCTATACGCACGAAATTTAAAGGAACAACAGGTTGCCAGAAAAATGGCGGTCCTAAAGAATGTTCAATTTTTCTGCCCAATTATGGCCCGATCATCGAATTAATACAAATTTTATCTAATATTTATTTTTCACTTTATTTTCATATAACTTCCTATTTTTTTCCCCATTTTCTTCTTTATAAGTTGATTATGATTATTAATTTGTCCTATTCAAATCACGATGAGGATTGATATATAAATGAATATATATATATATATATATATATATATATATATATATATATATATAGTAATAAAATTATAATCTAAAAATATGTCAATCTTTGGAGAGCAAAAAAACAAGCACAATTTTTACAAATTATTTACATTAAAAAAATTGTTATAATATTCAGAATAAAATATTACGTAAATAATTATTGTACATTTTTTTTTTATCATATTTATATACAATAAAGGAAATAATAGTGACTTCTTAAATTAATGATGGCATTAAATATTGAGTCCTTATTGTTTTGTATAAAAACTTTAGGTGTAAAGAATTTTCTATTTACATTTATATCTTACCTATATATATATATCAAACATTTTTGTTCTTGTATACAAAAGTACTTTAAGTAGCTTGGTATAACACAACAATATTGTTATACATTATTCAGATATGCCTTATATGAAAACTAACAATGTATTCAGAATTAGTACGTTGAACTGATATAGCAAATGGATCTGTTGGATGAAAAATAAATGCTACTAATCTTCTTGCTGCAGTTGGTGCTGTGCGACCAAACATTCCTGCATACATTTTGAATTTCAAAAGACCCGAATCACGAGCATAAAACCTATAATAAATAAGAAATCGCATATTAATTTACATTGCCTTAATTATAATTAAGGCAATGTAAGATAAATTGAAATAAATAATGTACCGAATAGGATGTTCTCCGGAAGCTTTGGGTCGTTCCATCATAGATACCCATTTGTCATCGTAACAGAACAAAGATAAATCAAGGTATGGAGAACTTGAATAAGACTGAGCGCAAATTGGTAATTGTGCAAGTAACCTTTTCGTAGCTTCTGTAATTCCACCATACCTGGCACTTACTATTGTCTGTTTGAACCTCTGTTGCATTAATCTACAACATTCAATTAATTACTAGTATACATATTTTACATACTCAAGTAATTTTTATATGCCTTTTTTTTTTTTTTGTAGAAGAAAATGTGATACCGAGCATAAATATTATTTGACGGAGAACACATGTATTGGCAAT
The DNA here is from genome assembly GCF_049000335.1 of Polistes dominula. NCBI lineage: Eukaryota > Metazoa > Arthropoda > Insecta > Hymenoptera > Vespidae > Polistes > Polistes dominula. The sequence continues at coordinate 1,067,366 of NW_028300879.1, forward strand.
CTGTACTCATTCTAGCATTTCTAAAAAAATCACTGAAGTTTTCAAATTGGGTCAGCAATTGAGTAGATGCATTATCATATACAGCCAAAATTTTAGCAGTTTCCATATTATATACAACAAGGAGAGCTGGTTGTGCATTTGGTTCATTTGCCTGAAGAGTTGCAACTTCTTCACTAGCAAATCTTATAAGTATATGATTTGCATCCAATAATTGCATTTTCCACATTCTTAATGCATTCAACTGAAATATTAGTAAAAATAAAATATAATAATAAATATATATTATTTATAATATTAATTACATATTATGATATAACATACCTGATCAAAATATTGATAAAATCGTCTTAATTCATATGGGTTATTAGTTGTAGCACTTATATATTCTGCCCTTTTATATAAAAATACTAACAATTTGTGTTTAAGGCTGTTTATTCTAGTATCCCTAAATGATCTATAATTTACACCACGCCATGCACCAAATGAAAATAAATAAGTTTCATCTCCCATACAAAATCTTCCTATTAATTTAATATAAATAAACATTCCATTAAGAATTTTAAATACATGTATTGTTTGGTGTTGCACAGATAACACAGCCAGAACATCTTTGTATAAATAAAGACCTAAAATGTAATATAAAATAATTATTTCATATATTTCTATAATATAATAATTTTATACAATTCATTATCCGAACACAAGCATCAATTTGTTTTTCTCAATTTATTCAGATAATCGACACTCTAATGTATATAATTACCTTGATTATGAGATAAATATATTTTATCAAATTTGAAATGTCTAGTATGACATAATTTTCCATCTCGTATGTCTACTAGATGCAAAGTATAATCCTCAAGTGGAGATCTCGGATTAGGTGTTAATGCTTCATTATTTGAATAGATCTAGAATAATTTCATAAAACAAAAAGTAAAGAAAATTCATAATTCATATGCATTATAAATATTTGTTTACATACTTGATAAAAAATGAGGCCTGAGTTCATCAGGAATATGTGCTGCAGAACCCACAATAACATAACGACAATCATCCGTAAATAAACTACATTCTCTGTTTAATTGCTGGTTGCATTGAACTACATTAATCGTCCATTTAGCCTATAATTATTTAAAAGAGTATTTAGATTGATATGTATATATATATATATATCAAATTTAAGATACATAATTAATAGATAAATACCTTGAAAAATCGATTGAAAACATTGGATCTTATATTAATGTTAACATCATTATTTTTATGTCCTATATATTCTCCTTTAATATCAGCTAAAAGATCTGCTGCTGCAGATGCTCCGCGATATTCATAAACTTCTATAGACGTTTGATCTGCACTAAAAGCTATCAAATATTTTCCATCTGGACTGAATTTTCTGAGAAAACATGGTGGCTTTTCCACATTCATAATTGTAAAATTTGGAAATACATTTTGATAAAATTGTCTAGCATTATGAACATGAGTTCCAGGATATGGACAACCAAATGTTTCTCTTCTTCTAAGTCGTACAACAATATTTTGTGGTCCAAATTTGCGAGGTTTAATGGGAAAAGGTTCTGTCACAAATTCGATTTTACCATTTTCTTCGGCCATTCTATATAATTCCAAAAAGTATACATAACATGGAAATATGAGAAATCAAAATACGTTTGTTTACATCAAAAGTTTGCAACATGTATATATAAATGTACGTATATAAGTTCCAATTAATGATAAAAGTCAATTATTCAAAATTTTAATAAATTTTCATTACTTTTTTCTTATTAATACGTAATAAGAAAATACGTCATATTACTAACGCATTTAGAGATTAGTATTTTTCAAATAAAATTTCTAATGTTCGTTGAATAACAATGTAACATTCACTTATTTTTATTAACATTATTAATTATTATTTTTTTTTGTTTTTCAAGATATTAACCACTTATCATATTTATATTTTGGCTTTACAAAACAACGATATTTTTCATGTAACCTAACCTATACTAAAATTCTTATTATACTTGAGTGTATAGTTTTAGAACTAGCTATCACCATATTAGTAAATAACTATAGTTCATTCTTTAGGACTACGAAAAATTTGACCAGTCACTCGAACAAACAAGAAAGAATTAAATTCTACATCAGGAAAGAAAATGTTAAACAAAATTTTCAAATAATCGGCGAACAAGTTCTTCCAGTGGGAAAGATTTTGTTTTCTATTAAATATTTTTTCATTAATTTTAAAAATGAATATGTATAGATAAGGAAAAAACAATTAGTAATATCTAAATGTTTACATTTTATTTTGGGAAGTACATATATGAAAACTAATATCAATTAATGGATAATCTTTTATAGATAAATATTTATATGTATATATAATTTTTTAATATAATTATACACACACATATAATGAACTATAAATATGTATGAAATATAATAAAATATACATGAGTAATAAATTTGACAATGTTTCAACGAGTTTACTGTAGAGTGTGCTAATGCATCAATAAAAATAAATTATCTTATCATTAATTCATTTTAGAAGTGTCATTAATAAATTAATATCATTTATTGCTAAAAAAAAAAAAAAAACATGGCAACACGATTAACATCTTTGCCTTTAGTATCTAAAATCACAAATAAGATTATTCGGATTCTTGGATGTAATCCTGGTCCTATGACTCTTCAAGGCACAAATACATATCTTATTGGTTCAGGAACAAGGTGAACAGAATAAGAATTTTTAAAAAAGAAAATATATGAACACATTACTAGTTAAGGATATATTTGTTATCTTAAATAGATATGAAATTCTCTGAGGTATATAAAAATTGCATTGCTATATTTGAAGTATTTAATTATAGGCGTGCATTAATTGACACAGGAGATGCAGAAACATCAGCTGAGTATATCAAATTATTAAAAAATGTACTCACAGAAGAAAATGCAACAATAGAGCATGTAATAGTTACACATTGGCATCATGATCACATTGGTGGTGTAAATTCTGTTAAAGAATTATTAACAACATCAAATTCTAATGGTGATCCACCAACAATATGGAAACTACCTACGTATGAAAATCATCAAGAAATATCAGATCTTACTAAGCAATGTAACTCTTTAAAAGATGAACAAATAATTGAAGTAGAAGGAGCAAAAATACAAGTAAAACATACACCTGGTCATACAACAGATCATGCATGTTTATTATTAAAAGATGAACAAAGTTTATTTAGCGGTGATTGCATCTTGGGCGAAGGTACTGCTGTATTTGAAGATTTGTATGATTATATGATTTCTTTGGACAAAATTTTGAATATGAAACCATCTGTAATTTATCCTGGTCATGGCCCTGTAATAGAAGATCCTATTCCACGAATTCAATATTATATTCAACATCGACAACAAAGAGAGAAACAAATTTTAAATGCTTTAAAAGAAAATAGCAATTCTAGCTTTATGTCAGAAATGGATATTGTAGAAATCATATATAAGGTAATAAAGTAGTAATAACGTAATCTCTATAATTATGAGTTTACTCTTAATTATACACTGTATGTGTATTTTTAGGATACTCCAAAGAATCTATGGCCTGCAGCAGCTCATAATGTGATGCATCATTTACAAAAATTACTTAAAGAAACAAAAGTAATAGGCAAAGAGGGTGAATGGAAAATCTCAGAAAACATAGTTTGATACATAATAACACAAGCATTTAATCATAAATATTGTAAATAATGTATTACCTATAATATAAAATTTGTATATATTAAGAAGACTCTATCGAGCAATGCTGTGAAACATTTATTCAACTTATAGAAGTAACAATAATACAACATACTCATGGGCATTCTTTCAGATGGCAAATTCTTAACACTTGATGTGCGTACACAGTGTACAGTATATATTACAAATAAGTTTCAGTGACAAAGTACATAGCACATAGTACAATGATTTCTTATTTTTGTTGTTGTTGTTGTTATAGTTTTACCATTTGGCTATTTCGCGAGTAAGATGCATCGAGCATCTCAATCGTGAATGCACATGCGTGACCATGAAAATTACATCGGCACATTTAGATGATTGATAATATAAAATATATGTTCTGCTACAAAGATATATCACGACAATAAATGTTTCAATATTTTCCTTATAAAATTCGCATTTATAATATATTAGATAATCTTGGCGAGTATTCGTACTCATAGTACTTATAGCACCCCTTATGAAGAACAAAAGGGAATATATCCCAATATAATTCGATGTTACGCATGCATTTATGTTCATGTCATCATCAACATACGTACATATAAGTGCACATGTGTGTACATGTATATATATATATATAGATTTCGTTAAATCTTCAATAATTTCACTTAACTTCATAATCTGGCCATCCATTCGTTTCTTTGGGTAAATGTAAAAAATATATATATATATATATTTTACATACAAATATATTTATATATATATATATGTATGTGTGTATATATTTCTTCTTTTGTATCTATAACGATATATATATATACATATTACGTGGTAAACTTAATTAGTTCCTGTTGCTTGTTATCATAGAGTACTAGTTTTAAACTAACAAGTTTCAACGATAAAGTCACATATCTTGTAGTTTAGAAATTGCTGAAATGAATTCAGTCTTCATAAATTACATTTCTCTATGTTAAAGAAATTTATCAATCGGTTGAAAATGAATCGTGATATATAGCTATTTTTCTGAATTATTTCAACTTGAAAAAAACTCCAGCTGAAATGCACCATCACCACTCATTATTCCAAATGTATGGTAAAAAATTTGATTGAAAAGAACACGTAACATTTGATTTTAACGCTGTTGAGACTGTGATTTTAACGTGAAAGATGAAGAATGTCCTGAACAACTAACAAAATTTGAAGATGATGATCTACAAAAATTGCGTATCGTTGATAATCCAGCTCAAATATTTTGACAGTTGTTGAAAATATGAAATGTTATTCTAGTGGCCGTTTCACAAATGCTTTTATATCATCAAGAAATAGAATCAATTTTAAAAATGAAGAAGCGACAGGAATTCTTCAGTTAACCACCTAATAACTTATATGAGCTATTATTAGCTATTATTAGCTATTTATCTTCATACTGACATATATAATATATAATCTCTCTCCGTCATTTTATTCATCTAAAAATCATCAATAAAATAGTCAACATGATCACATTATTATTATTATATCATCAGTACTAATTAACAACAAAATATTAATTATTAATCAACGTGTAACGTAAAAAATATATATTATACTTAATATATAATTGTGGAACGAAATAGATAACAAATGATTCATTTTTTATCATGAAATCAAGTCAGAAGAGAGGAAAAAGTAGAATCAAATGATTTCACGGAAACATATTCTAAAGTATATGTATAATGATCTTAAATCGGCTGCACTCAATTCTATGACTGTGGATAGAGATTTCATTTTGAGTGGGGTCAGTATACGCGATTGATTATATATTATATTATATAATTACGACAATTTTTCTTTCTTTCTTTTGTACCATCTCAGTGAAAGAAAGATCAATTCGAGATATTTAGTATGAATAAAGGCACCTGGATACGTGAACATAGATATAGATAAATTAATCAATTATCACATTTGACAATTCGTAAAAAAAAATATAACGAAACCTTAATTGTCGCGCATTATGCGCCCGTCTCACTTAACTCATGCATGCACATTTCGATTGTTCCGGATTTTCAACGGATTGCATCCATACTAATTAATAATAATAATAATAATAATAATTATAGTAATAATAATAATAATAATAATAATAATAATAATTACTCTAACACAATAAGTAATAATAATTATTAATAATAATTATTAATAATAATTATTATCAATTTATAATTAATAATATTTAATAATTAATAATAATTACAATTAGTAATAATTATAATAATAATAAAATCGGACTTAATTCTTATCACACGCAAACTCGTAAATGATATCGTGGCACAAAAATCGCTCATACTGCATTAAAATTAAACGATTTTGACGAACGTCTTGACGAGTCTTCACGAGTCTTCACGATGTATTTATTAAACAGATCGAATATACTCTTCGTATATGATAAAAAAAGTGGCAGTACTAAATTAAAAAGCCACCCTGAGAATCGAAACAGCTATGGTTAATATAATTGAAGAGTTCGTGTTCTGATATGAGTTCCTGAGGTAGCATGTTTCCCACATCTTCAGGCTTTCTCACGGAAGAACCAGCAGCATTTGTTGCTGTGTTTGGTATGGATGCATTGACGTTCTGTCTGTTGGGAGTAACAGGTAATGCAACGGGTGGCGATTTGCTAGCGACTTGCTCAACTATATTATTTTGCCCAGAAGGTGACTTTGGTAAAATCACTTCCATAGCACTGTTCATTAGTTGAGCGCTTTGAGTCGCTACGCTGTTTAGTATATTTTTTGTAGCAATGATTGCATGCGCCGTAGTCGTTGTGATTGGTCGATTGTTGATAATATCTTTCGTAGCATTTGTAATAACGCTGTTAATAGCTTGTTCGGCTGCAGTTGTTAGTCTCTGTTGCGAAGGTTCTTGAGCAGCACCGCTAGCCAAAGCTGAACTTGCTTCTGCCACAAATCCTGCTGGTTGATTCAACATTGATCCAATGTCTTGTTGAACAGCTTGCTGCATAGCTTGTGCCGCTTGAGCCTGTTGTACTGCCTGTTGAACAGCTTGCACTTGTTGAACTACTTCTTGAGTTGCTTGTTGTACAGCTTGTTGTACAACTTCCTGTGTAGCTTGCTGTACAGCTTGTTGAACCGCGGGTACAGCTTGTACTTGTTGTACAGCTTGAACTTGCTGTACTGCTTGTTGAACGACTTGTGCGTGTTGTACAACTTGTTGAACTACTTGTTGTTGAGCTTGTTGCACGGCTTGTACTGCTTGTTGTTGCACTTGAGCTACCACTTGTTCTACTTGTTGTTGTGCCTGTGCAACGACTTGTTCGACCTGTTGCTGTTGTATCACCACAACCTCCTGTTGAGTTAAAGCTTGCATCTGCTGAATATGATCGGCCGTCGTAGCTATTGTTTCATTTGTAACTTGTAGCGTGTTATGAGACGTTGAATTAGGCGTTCCATTTGCGGTTACTGACGATTCTTGTATCGTAACGGGTGGCAAAAGTGCAGCGTTAATTGTTGTGAGTAAGCTCTCATTAGATGGCGACTCTTGAACTGACGCGGAAGACGAGACAGCATTTGCACCCGATTGTACTGACTGCGGAACTGATTGTGGCATCAGAGCTTCGAGCAGCATTGTCTTTACTGGGATTGGTGGACTTGTTCTATTTCCTTGCTGAGGACTGGAAATGGTATCATCGACGTGATTCATCATATTTGTAGAATTTGGATTTACTGATTGCAAAGGCGAAACAATTTGATGAGATTCTGCAGCAGAATTCACTAGCACGTCCAATTTCACAGCTGCAGCTTGCGCGGAAGGTACTAAAAGACCAGTTGGAGATTGTTGAGTCGTTTGTCGATTGGTTGTTATTATGGAGGCTCGTTGCTGCATGGCATCTACAAAGTTACTTTCAGCATTTTCTTGCTCTTTTACTGTAGATACGGTAGATTCGATATGATTCAAATATTCTTCTACACTATGACCACTTTGAGCTGGCAATGGCTGTCCTACAGAAGAAGAAGCGAAGCTAGATAATGCGTTGTAATCGGATTGATGATGCTTCATACGGAGATCGACAACACCGGCACCCTGAAGACTGCCATTGGAAGTGTTTTCTGCTGGCAATATCGAATTAGTATCTTTGTTGATATGATGTGGACTGAGAACTTTGACTTGAGATGATTCATGTATACCTCCGAATGTATTCTGATGAGATGACACCATAGATAGAGGATGTTGATTACGCATTAAATCCACGACACCAAGAAGACTAACAGCTTCTTGTACTGGAGAACCATTCGTTGGTACGGCTACTGATCTGATTATGCTGGATTGTGTGGCTTCTCTGGAATTCTCGTTAACAAGTTGTTGTAAAGGACTTGTTCCTGTTGGACCATTCGCCGTAGGTGTTGGTATACTTTGCATACTATTATCACTAAGCATGCTATTCTCGCTGTTCTCATCCAGTACTTCTGTTTTTAAATTGTCCGGAAGAATTAGCTGCAGATTAGAAGAGGAGCGTCGATTTAAAAGAGGATTCGCTATTAAGGATGGAGGTGGCATCATTACATCAGCTGAGGAATTCTGACAGTTTGATGATTGAGAGGCCCACATCATTACTGGAGTTACTTGAGACGACGTAGCTGCTGGAGGAGGACTTGGGTCACTTTTAAGGGCTTCTGGCGATTGAGTCGGTGCTTGTTGAGACTGCATGGTTGTCAAGAAATTTGATGTTGCTGTGGCGGCAGGAGGTACCAAAGCTGAAAAATATGAAATATTTTTTGTAATTTAGAAAATTATTAAATAATATTATTTGACTTTGATTACTCACTGTTGGCGGGGACACCGGTTGTCAAGGTTACTGCTGAAGGAGATGTTGAAAGAGAAGCAGTCTCACCATTTGTTGTAGCGAGTGGTGGCGTAATAGATTCGACTTTACTCATTGATTGTTCAGAAGAAGTGGATGCAGCCGTGTAAAAAAATGTGTGTGGTTCGCTTGTCTTTCCCGAAGACATTGCATAAAGCTTTACGCTTACAGTTTCCGAAGGAGCCAAATCTTGGCGTCTATAAGCTGGCACAACGCACACTAAATGAGTTTGCTGAAGATATTCCTTATCAGGTAAAACGGCACATTCCCAATGTGGTTCCAAATTACTTGACATATCGTTGTTATCCAATTGAAACACTATGCGAGTGTCTTTTAGAAAATTCTTTCCCAAAATAAATAATTCTAATCCTCCAGTGCAAGGGCAGGAAGTTAACGATTTTTTACAAATTTCAGGTATACCCGGTGGTTGAGCTAAAAGATCAAATCTTCTGTTAATTTTTGTTTCCGTTGCATATACAATATCATTTTAGATTTTTGGGTACTCACTGCAAACTATAGGTTGTGAACAAACTTGCAACGTTTCTGTAATACCATCCGAGTTCGTAATCGTCGTTCGGAAAACCATACGACATCTTGTAGATTTTTTCTTACTTCGTCCTTGAAGTACACTTGCTTCTTGCGGGAATCTGTGTTCTACATCGACATTACGCTCCTTTAAGATACCGACGCAATCGCAGGTGACAAGCATGTCTTTTGAGGGATCCATATCCACTTCGATTACGATCGTGCCATCGATTTTCCTTTCGATACAAGGCGTTGAATTTTTACCGCTAACTCGACAGGCTTGATAGAACATGTGTGGTGCCACTCTGCCAAGATCTGTGCCGATGAAAACTTGAAGAGTTGTCGGTTTGTCGTAACCGATCAAACGTACGATAGGAAATCCGTTTCCTGTGCGATCTTTTACTGCTCCTCTTGAACCTTCCGTTTGATAGCGCGCACGGTGTTGCTGTTCAGGCTGACAAATAATTTGTAATTGTACCTTTCCATCTATAGACATACTAGCTGTAAAATAAAGAATGTCCTTTTTAGAGAAATGTCTTCTTCCAATGATTAGATATCGACGTTTGTATGCTCGATGCCTACGTTTCTCTTTTCTTTTTAAAATTGTATGGTGTAAACTTGTATGATGTACATTGTTATCGCGTTTGGTATCAAACAAGGTGTGCGAATGTTTTCCTTCGGCCGAAGAATGCCGGTTCCTAAACATAGAACGATAACGTATCTCGGTAGTAAAAATCATGAGCTTTACGATTTTGACGAAAATAAATCAATAGACGATATATATTTTAGTTTCAACGCGACAAGGTTTAATCTTTTCTTCAAGATAATTTGATGTTAAATTCGTAAGCATCATAAGAACGAACGTCGTTTGAATTATTTTAGAAGAATTTGAAAACGTACAAAGTTGCGAGGTGAGGGTGATGGGACCCTGGTGCGTTACCGGTGAGCGTTTACCCAAAACACCCATGGCTGGACGAGGTTTCGTAACACCCACGACTCTTCCCACAGTACCAGCGGTTGTTCCATTTCCTGTTCTACCAGCTGAGATCGTCATAAGACCAATTCCATTGGTAGTACCTCTGCTCGAAGTTTTTCCTTCAGAACTACTGGAGTGGGAGACCTCAGGAAAAGAAAAATTTGCGTCCTCGGATTCGAGTTTTATATCCATTTTTCGTCTCTTCGAGTCTTCTTCACCGACACCGTTCCATGCCTGCTAATCCAATAAATTTTGATTAATATCACAATACAATAAATATAAACCATTAACTAATTTTACGCAATCGAAAGATTAGGAGAAGGAACCAATGATCTTAGAACTTTAGGAAAGCCTTGATCTTTCGATCCTTCATGAAATATATAGACACGACCCATATGTCCAGCGAGCTAACAAGCAAAGGCAAATTGATCGTCATAAAACTTGCATGAGTGTTCGTGCATCATGCTCGGTTCAATCTAACGAATCAGAACATCCATTGTGCGGGTTCAACCACCGTCAGATAGTACCGTATCATCATCCAGTAACGATGTTAGCAAACGGACAACCGTTTGCTACCATGCGAGTATTTACCAGTGGTGCAATCAAGAATGAACATTCGAAGTGACTTTTAAAGGCTTCGATCCTCGGCTTCTTCAAACTCTAGCGATAGAACTTTACAAGAGTAATGTTTTTTTTTGTCTTTTTTTTTTCATTTCTCATAGCCCGAAACTAGCACAGAACATTTTGATATTCTCGACATGGTACACGATAGATCTGTTAATAACTATCTGACTAACTATTATATCTGACATGAGAGCACAATAGATCACAAAAAATCCGTTACGAACAAACATAAACATCCGCAGGAATAAAGAATACGTGCTTATCACGTACAATCATCGACTATATGATATTCTGATAAAATGCGAATGTATCGCTTACTTTACACTGATAATCATTGATAACAATGCAGCCATTGCCTCGCGGAGAATTTTATCAACTAATGGATAACCCGAGGCTCGCGTATAAATAAATAAACAAATACCTTTAACAGAATACAAGTTTAAAACAATATTTCTTTTATCGTACGACAAATTTTTCAATAAGAAATTCGTTAAGTAAATTGATTACTAACGTTAGAGACGTTGAGCTGTTGCTGTTGTCGTTCTTCAAAGCCAAGACCAGAATCGTTCGAATTATCGCAAACGTCTTGAACCGAGTTAACTACTCTTCCTTCGTGATCATCCGAAGTTTGAGCGGTGCTACTACCGCTCAAAGAAATCGACGAAGTTCTAGACTGTTGCTGCTGTGCTGCTTGTTGCTGCTCGCGTTGCTGATGAACGACGGATCTCCTATTGATTAAGTGCGTTCGATTGTTGGGTGCCGTGGAACTCCTTACAATGGATCCTGTCACCGTGGACGATGAGCCTCCTGCATTGTTACCTGAAACATCAACAAATTATATTGAGGACGTTTGGTTTGAATAATTGTTAGAATAATTTATTTGATTTTCAACACACGTCCGAGAACGTGCGGATTATCAAAATCAATTATTATGCTTTTTTTTTTTTCATATACTCCATTCGATTTATGTAATTAGACTCGCTAGTCTAGAATAATACAACTAGAAATATTGTTGACTGGTTTCTCATGAATAATTGATAGACATGCGACGCACTATTGGCGATTTATTTTAGTTGGAGTTTACGTATAATAAAATGATCGCAAGCAAGCAAGCAAGCAAGCAAGCAAGTTAGCAAGGAATACGCCAATGGTATTATTGTATTAAAAAGAGAAATAAAAACATGAGAAAAAACAAAAATTATTATTATCAGAGGCTCATGAGACATCGATGTCAATAGTGCCACGTTTGTTAAAATTTCTACGGATTTTCGGTAGTGTTTGTTCACAGCTTGTACACATATGAGATTACTATCTGGTCGATCAAAGTCCAACGATCGAAATATTCTACAACTGTGTAGAAAGAAGAAGAAGAAGAAGAATAAGAATAAGAATAAGAAGAAGAAGAGATAGGCGCTGAGATATGTAAGGCAGGCAATGAAGAAGCGAGAAGAAAAAATGACGATGTTGACGTTGATATTCCTGATAAAAATGTGACAAGAGAAATAAAGGACAAAAATTAATTCTTATGAGGAAGAAAATAGGAAGACGAAGGTGAGAAAATACGAAAATAAAGATGGCGAAGAGGAGGAGGAGGAGGAGGAGGAGGAGGAGGAGGAGGAAGAGAGAACGATGATAACGGTGAAAAAAACAAACAAACAATTAAAAAAAAAAATAAAATAAAAAATAAATAAAGGAAGAGAAGATTGGTAGAGAAAAGCAATGTCGAATGTAATCTAAGTATAGAACCATCGACTGCTGAACGGAATAATTGCGTAGGGGTAAAGTTGCAATCGCGAACGCAACTGGTGGTGCTGCTGAAACTGGGGGTTTCGATTCACCCCGCCTCATGCATTCTCTTTCTCTTTCTCTTTCTCTTACTCTCTCTCTCTCTCTTTCTCTTTTTTCTCTTGCAGAGTGTGGAAGAATATGGAGGGGTGAGTACGGCGACTAATGGGCGCTTGCTTGCACACACTTGCAAGATGCATCAGTGTGAACGTCGAGGAAAATCACGGGACGATGTCAACGACCCGCACACGACCCTACATTTCCAATCTCATTGCGCTTCACTTTTCTCCACCCATTACCACCTCCTCCCCCTTCAGCCCCCCTCTCGCGAGTCTCGCGGATCCTGCAAGTGTTATTTGTCGTAGCAATATCGATCATATATTGCTGAGAACACGTCGCTTCATTTTTTTTTTCGACAAGTATTTCCCTCTTTATTTCTTCGACTATCCTCCTATCTATCTCTTTTCTTCTTTTCATCAGTCATTGACAAGTTGGCGGTCGCCAGTTTTACTGTATTCAGTTAAATCTAATGATTATTCATGACAATACTCTTACATTAGTTAATCTTTTAATTATCTATATAGAAATATTTAACTATGAGTAAACTTCTTTGTTCCTGTTCTCATTGTTCGTTGATTTTGTTATGATTTAATGGAGATATTATTTTAAAATCTCGTCTTATCCAACAAATTGAAAATATCATTTTTATAGCCCATCTTTAAAGATCCTATCTAATAATTAACTTGTTTTTGATCGTTTTGTTCTTATCTGTAATAATATATATGTGTCATTCAATTCGAGATGTTTGTTTTTTTTTCTTTTTTTTTTTTTAGCTTTAAGCGTTCTATTACAAGTAACGAAACAAAATCCTAGTAAGTATTTCGTTCGTTGATCGATTTTGCTTTTATATGACGTACATACAGGTTAATGACGTTGAAGAAGATGAGCAATAAAGATAAGAAGGATGACGATCAACAGAATTTGAATTTTGATTGACATCGTGTTGTTAGAAAAAAAAAAAAAAAGGAAGAGGAGAGACACACACATATACGAAGAATAGCTACCGAATCATCAACTGTGAATATTTGTTTTCATTTGTGATTTGAGAGATACATACATACACTTAAATGTAAACAATTAAGATAAATGAAGATAATAAAAAGGTGTTGTCACATTTTTAATGTTGCGCGAGATGTAATTATAATAATATCAAAAAGCGCACTGTGTTTGTGTGTATGTTGTGTTAAAAGTTGGTCGCATGATGCATCTAAATAAATTTCAATGTTCTGAAAATAACGTCAATCACACAGGCACGATGGAAGGATACTGGGTTGTATGCAACTTGGTTGGAATATGAATTGGGCTTTCCTTTTTTCTTTCCTTTTTTTTCTTTTTTTTTTTCTTAGGTCAAACTCAGTATTTGCGTCTCCTTGATCGTCCTCGGCAAGACCCGAGCAGAAACCGAGCAAACCATGCATGCATTTGTGAACGTTTTCTTTCCCTCCTCTTTCTTTCTTTCTTTCTTTCTCTCTTTCTCTCTCTCTTTCGATAACAGGATCGATAAACATCGTTACTATTACATTGTAAATAGAGCAGCTCGCGCTAACTATGACGCCTCTCGAGTCTCAAGGATATTGTTACCTGTTCCCATCGACGGATCGATGCGCTCGATCCTTGTCGAATCGAAAGTGTTTCCCCGTCCTAGTGTACGAGTTATAAAACGTTGTCTGTTAAAACGGACCCCATGACGAACTTATTTCCGATCAAACTCGCGAAAAATTCCACGCTTCTTCTCAAGTTATTCCTAACGTGACAAAAAAAAAAACAAAAACAAAATGTCGTCCCAGGATATAAACGATTAACCAGATTGAAAATTTAAGTCTAATTTTTTTTTTTTTTTTTTCATTTTTTTTTTCATTTTCCTTGTTACATTTTTATACCCCGTAAATAATCTTTAGCTATATAATAACGAGTATAGTAATTCATTTGTCGTTCACAAAGTCTGCCAATTTAAATGTGACCTTATCTCTGTTTATAAAATCAAGATAAGATAGCAACCTTTCTGGTTGCCACGAAATTAGCTATAGATAATGCGGTACATTGACCTAATGCATTTCGAGGCTAAAGAAGTTTATAAAAAAAAATTAAAAAAAAAAAAAAAAAAAAAAAAAATACGGCGTTAAAATTGGAGATTAAAAAAAAAAAAAAAAAAAAAAATACAAACATTCACATTAGAGATAACTCTTGACGAAAGATATACGCGTTAATTAGATACCAGAAAGAGAGAGAGAGAGAGAGATAGAGAGAGGGGGAAAGAAAAAGATCGTGTGCCATTACATTCGGATAATTTAGTTGGTAAATTCGTGTGAAAATTTAACACTGTTCTCACTCTCTCTCTCTCTCTCTCTCTCTCTTTTTTTTCTTGTTCTTTTTCTTAGCTTATTTTTTCTATTTCTCGTAGTTTTATTTTCGACTCTTAAAAAAAAAAAAAAAAAAAAAAAAAACTATTACGAAAGAAGTTCGTGTGGCACGATGACTGTCTGTGTACACTTAATGACATCGCTGATAGCCTATTTAAAAGCTCGAGATAACGTAAAAAGATCCGTACAACACTGTGGCATGACGGTGCACAGTGCTTCTGTTCCGAGGCTATACGAATTTTCGTTTTTTAAACGATGATCCCATCCTCCTCTTGACAATCGTTGCTCGCTCATGTGTTGATAAGCGTATTCGATCTATCGGTTGGTTGGTTGGTTGCTTGGTTGGTTGCTTGCTTGGTTGGTTGGTTACTCAAGAACATAGATAACAGGATAACCGATTCCGCCGAATGTGAAACACGTTTATTTAATCCAATAGACGAATAATATTAAACATTGTAGTAATTTATTATTAATAAATAATGGAATTTTAAATATCAGATGTATTACAAAAAAGAAGAAGAAAAAAAGAAGGGAATTTATGATTGAAAAATTAATATGACACGAAGTTGTTGAATAAGAAGAAGAATTTTGAACCAATATAATGATAGTTATAAAAAAAAAGGAAGTTAATTAAATGAAATATCACTAAAACGATCACAATTATGCAATTTAGATATAAGATCAACGATACGTACGATCTGTGAAGTTTTGGTAATCGATAGATCATCATCGATGATGATCTTTCTTCTACTTGCAAAATTCGAACGATTCGCGAAGAATGATTGCGATCTGTCGTAACATTATGATGAAACATAAATACTTATCGCAGATAGCTCATCTTATCGATGATTGTCTGTCTTTTTCTCTATCTCTCTTTCTCTATGTGCCTTTCTTTTATTGAAAAAAAAAAAAAAAAAAAAAAAAAAAAGAAATAAAAAATACTTTACACTCTACTTACAGTGGAACTAAAACTTCTGATAGTGTTCGACCAATTGAGTCAATGTAATTGATAGTCTCTAACATGCGGGTTTGCGTATGTACCGTGTTATATATCTATTAATGTAGACATAGAGAGAGAGAGAGAGAGAGAGAGAGAGACAGAGAGAGAGAGAGACACGTCGACGTAATGAAAGTCGAACACGCGCGTGCTTTCGACACGGCACATGCTCAAAACACGTGCAATAACGTAGCACGAGATTTTAATCCGACAAATCGAAATTTGATGGTACAAGACGGAAAATTAAAAAAAAAAAAAAGAGAAAAGCAAGTCAAGATGATTTTTTTTTTTTGTTTTTCGTACTGTTTAATCATACATTTTAACGAATAATAATAATAATAATAGTAATAATGATTTATATTTATCTCATTTTATTTTTATTTTTTGTTTTTTTTTGGTAATTGTTTTACTTTATAATAAAATTCAGAAGATATCCATTTGTGAAGATCTTATAAATCTTAGATTATATCATTGGTTAAACTTTCGTTATGAAAATGAAATAAAGTACAAATCTTGAGAAAATGTGTTTAATATTTGATTTTAATATGAAACTAATGAGAATTAACTTGTTTCACACATTTTGATATGAAAGAAATGAAAAGTACGTTTAATTGATTTTTAATCGATTTTTTTTTAAACTATATCTATATTATTAATTTAATATTATATTTTCATTAATTCTTTATCAAGTAATTTAAAAAAAAGAAAAAAAAACGAATAAATTTCATATACAGAAAGGAAGAAATTGAAATAATTTTGTTATATCTGAAGTTTTATTATATGAAATTCATTTGAATAAAACATATTTATTTTTTTAATGAAATTAATAAACACTAAGGATTTCTACAAAATGTCGAATAATAATTTACTTATAATTATTAAAAATACTTTATTCTTAATATAAATATTAAAATAATACTTTATCCATATTTGCGTTTTATCCTTAATCTTGCATTTTCGAAAAAGTTTAACATAAATACAGTAGAAACATTGTATTTGACTCGATAATAAATCAACAGTTTTTTTTATTTTTTTTTATTATAATATCTCTTTTACTAATTTCTTTATATTATTCGTAATTAAATTCTTAGGAATTAGGAATTCATGTTTTGTCCTTGTCTCTGATAGAATATGTTCAATTCGAGAAACCAATTCTAGATAAGCTTCTTTTTAACAGAAAAAAAAAGAAAAAAGAGAAAAAAAACCAAACCGAAAAAAAAAAAAAAAGGTTTTTCCGTAACTTCCGGATGATCGAGTATACATACACGCTTTTAACTTCGATTATGTTGTGTTACGTGTTAATCACGTTGCCATCTACATATTCTACTTACTTGTAAAAGTGTGTAATACGTATATATATATATATGTGTGTGTATATACACATGGAATAAACCTAAACATGACTCGTCATTTACCGATGCACTTTTGTCTTATTCGCGATTAAATGCCGTCATCTTAACAATTATTGGAAATCATCTAGTTTCTTTCTCTTTCTATCTCTCTCATATCCCTTTTCGATGCATTTCCTTTCGTCATTATCGTTCATATCGTGAAATAAATACAATTTGAAATATTTTTTCGACGAAACTATGATTTGTGTTACCTCGAAATAATAAAAAAAAAAAAAAAAGATAAACAAAATTCAATATTTTATAGAGATTCATTTTAGAGCAATGGCATGATCGATATATTATTTAGTGAGAATGAACAAAGCAAGCAAAACTGGTTTCTTTTTTTTTTTTCTCTTTAAATTCTTATCGAATTAACATAGATACGTTCATTGGACAAACGAAAGGAATGAACCTTGATATCTTGTAATTAAATCATCTTAATGTTATTATGGTCAAAATTTACATTTTTCTTAGAAAACACGTGTATTCAACTATTTTACATTACTTGGAATACAATTTATTATTACAATTACAATTTATATATATAAAATTAATACTAATAGTAATATAGTTATATATATAGTAATGTAGTAATATATAATAACACATAGTAGTAATATATATAAAATATATATAAAAATAGTATATATTATTACTATATATTATTATATATTACTATATATATTACTAATATTATATTATATGATATTAAGGGTAAAGTATTTTAAATTTTATCCTCTCTATAATAATATTTTATAGAGAAGAGAGAGAGAGAGAGAGAGAGAGAGAGAGAGAGAGAGAGAAGTATAATAAAATATATGATATTATATTATTTGTATGTTTCTTATTTCGTTTACGTAATTAAGGCGAGTAAAAATGTGGTTAAGAATCTCGATGGAAAGACGCGTGTATTTGACGGAGAAAGCGGAAGAACAGGATCTCAATAGGTCAAACACGAAAGAAGGCTTGATCATATATACATAATACAATATATATATATATATATATATATATATACTTTTTGTTAGTTATATGATATTAATTTGTTTATTTTTCTTGTTAATATTCGAATAAGTATTACCGTGAATATATAGATCCGTCGGTAATGAGGATTTAAAAGAAGTTGGTTGAGGAAGTTGCAATAGCATCCCCATGTGTTCGTAAGAAGAAATTGTAGTAGTTCCGCTGCCAGTCCTCCGAAGTTCTTGCCTTCTTTTTTCGAGGTCGGGTGCCATCAGAAGCACACCTCGTAAATAAAGTTTTCACAGCAGTCTCTTTAACTGCCAATAACTAACAACGTTATCACCGAATTAATAATAACTAGATGATGTTATCGATCAATCATTAACTATTATTCTTCATATCACAGTTTTTTTTTCTTTTCTTTCTTTCTTTCTTACTTTTCAATATAATCCCCTTCCTTTTCTCTCTTCTTCTTCTTCTTCTTCTTTCTCAGGATTCGTCACACAGAAAAAACTATCAAGAACTTGAGATATATCTCGTTGGGATATATATCAAACCATGGACACTCACTACTAGTCATCATCATCATCATCATCATTGTTTCCACGAATTAAAAAGGATTGAGAAAAAGGAAGAGAGATAAGAAAGGAAATGTTTTTTGATATCACGTTGCACACTTTTCTTTTCTTTTCTTTTTTTTTCTTTTTTTTTTACACTTATGTATCAATATTATTATTCCGATTGTATATTTATCAATGAGTTAGAAATGAAATGAAATTTGAAGAAAAAGAAAAAAACAAACAAACAAACAAGGCAATACATACAGTAAAAGAAGCAGATGGAAAATCTAAAGGGATATCGTCACGTTTTACAAAGAGAAGAGAGGAGAGGACACGTATTAAACGAGTATCACGCTCGTACTGACGCGTGTAGTTTCCAACTAATGCCGGTGAGCATGGTGTGGCACTGAGCGAACCAAGTAAATAATCCCCACTCCTTTCTATTTTCCACTTTCCCTTCGCTCTACCACGTCTCTAGACGTCGCCAATGTTGACTACGACGACGTCATCGTCATCATCGTGTAGTCGTCTATGCTCTTCTCCTCCCCCTCCCCCCACCCCTCAACACTCCCCGCCCAGCCACTCCAATCCACTCCCCTCCACTTCATTCTTCTTTTCGTCAACAACATTTAAACTCCCGCCAAAAAGCAAAGAACATTTTAGATATCTCTTTACACTCACGGAAATATATAATTGGAACACGATGATATGTTCCGATGAAAATTTTTGGCTCGCAACAACAACAAAACACAAAGTTTATCGTGCAAATGATAAACAATGTTTTTTTTTTTTAATTTATAATTAATTATTTGTTTCATTTATAATGCCGCGCATTTTCGTTTGCTAATACAATTGTGTATATTTTGGATTGGTAAAAAAGTAATTTCGGTTTTTTAATGTGAAATATTACTTTCTTGCCAACTCACAATAATATTATTAATATTAATAATATAAATATATATTGAAATACTTATATTATTTTACAATATAATAATATATATAATTTTATAACATATATATGTATATATATATATATATTTACTTACTACCGAAATTACTTTCTTGCCAATCCAATATTTCCTTTTCTTTTTCAAGAACAAGTTGTTCATTTTTATTCCGTAGATAGTCGAGGTTTGATCAATGTCTCGTGAAATGTTTAGCAGAATGAGCTTTTACTCTGTATTTCTTCGATCTATATTGAAAAAGTTCGTATATATATAAAACTCGTAATATAAATTATTTATAATTCATCAATCACGAGTCTAATGTTTGTTTCTATCTCTCTCTTTCTCTCTTTTTATCGTTGTTTCATTTTGCTATTTAGCTATTATTATGCATGTTCCGAAACACATTAAAACAATACGTAAAATAATCAAAACCTAAGGAAATTTAGAATTTTCTGATACATAAGTGTTTACTATCAAACAAATCGTTATTTTATTGTTTTAGTCTTTTAAAATCTATTTTTTTGTTTGTTTGTTAATAATAAAGAATAAAAAAAAAAAAAAACCCGTCTGACAATAAAATATGGAATTTCGAAAGATATCATTAACTTTCCCGATTTCTTTTCGGTTATTAATTACGAATAAATCATTTTGATATTTCTACAAAGTAAAATTACAAAATTTTCAAAAATAATACTGAAAAATTGCCTTTTTCAACAATTTATCGTCAAGATAATAGTTGGCTGTGTTAATAGGTAAAAGTAATCATTAAAGATGGCACTAACATCAAACCTTACTTGATAAGATTCTCATTGGAGGCGTCATTTCATTTTATCGTATGTCAACAACGTTTTGTCTTTTTTTTTATTTTTATTGATTCAAAAAGAGATAATTTCGTATCTTGAACAATTGTTATAAATGTAAATGAAAAAAAAAATCTATACTTTCGTAATGATTTTTGTAATGTATACAAACAAATTAGAAAAGTCGAGAAACTACGTATTGTCCGGAGAGAGAGAGAGAGAGAGAGAGAGCGAGAGAGAGAAACAAACCCTCATTATGGACTTTGAACGGTGTTGTGGCGTCGAGAGACCCAGAAAAGGTCCAAAAGGTCAAAGTTGATTTGTTCTACTATCAGCGATTAATAATAATAACGATAATGCAGAAAGAGAAAAGTGGTGTCCAGACAAGGCCGAGTCCTCGCTCGGACATTCCGGTAATTGCGATATATTTGTTATAAGAAGCACGGTCAGTGCCCTTTGAACCGATCAGCCCATGTGTGCCTGAATGTGTATGCGTGTGAGTGGGTAGAATAGCGTTCTATTAATAATACCCAGAGAGAGAGAGAGAGAGAGAGAGACTTGTCGTTTCACTATTGAAAACCGTGTGGTTCTCTGTTTTCAGGTAAGGCGTTAATTATAGGTCAAACTTATCCTTGAGATTGGGATATGTGTGAATTACAAAACTGTCTCCTACTAATATTTAATAAATACGACAAAGACAATATATATATATATATATATATATATATATATATATATAATATTTAGAATAACATTACTTTCGTTGTATCGCGTGTTATATTTTTCATTTAATAATAAACATTATTACTAATGAGATTTACACAATTCTATAACAAATATATGTATTTTTATTGTTATTTTTGATTTCGATAAATATTATCGTCGAAATAGATACTTTTCAATAATCATTATTCATTTATTTTATAATACATAAATGTATATATATATATATCTTATTACAATAATTATATTCATTTATTTTGATACCACGAAACATGTTAATTATAATGAATCTAATTTCTATCATAAAAAAAAAAAAAAAAAAAATAGGAGACGATAATAATTGTTATTTTGTGATAACAAAATAATTTTGTTTTAAATGATATGTCTTTCTTGTTAAAAAAAAAAAAAAAAAAAAAAAAAAAACACGATTATTCGTATATAAGTAATTAAAAAGTCTAATTATGTGTTAATAATTCACGTCCGATTTTCTTTTTCGTTACCGTCATGCTGACAATTTGTATTCATTGAATGTATATTTTCAAATGAATTCACCAAACTTCATTGTAATTTCTTGACTAAATATCAATACAAAATTGTTTATTTTTGTTGAATGATATCGAGAGGGAGAAGGCGGGGGGCGGGGGCAGGGGGTAATTCATTCTTCATCGTCTCGACCTTCGCAGATACACTCTTACAAATACCAAGTTCGTTTTTACTTTTCAAGGATAATCACTAAATCCTTCTTTTCTTAGGCATATTAGTGGAGTCCATGATGACAGGTATTATCGGAAATGACGGTACGATGAGAAAAAGAGAGGACCCGTTTTGCTTGAAGAAACACGACGAACTTAAGCGTGATTAGATAATCAGGAACTCGAACAATCAATTTTAACGGAACGTCTTGAGGAGAGGATTTTCAGGAAATACCTAAAGAAAAAAAAAAACAAACAAACTTGTACATCGATTGTACTTAATCCTTAAAGTGCACATGGGGCGTTGTTTGACACCCCAACCAAATTTGTCATCTCTTGAAAACGTACAAATATAAAAACGACTGGCCTACCAATGACATCACATGAGTGTCACCGGCGTACGACGACTGGCCTCTGCCTATGGCACCACATTGGTGTCAGCGGTTGTGAAAGTGTTAATAATATTGTTCATCATAATTGATTCGATTAAATAACAAATAAAAAGGAGCCGAAATTTAATCTAGCACAATTAAAAGCATCAACGATACTAGTTCAAATCTTGACTTAATATAAAAAATGCAAATTTAACTCTCGGTAGTTCAAATGATTACACACGATATACTTTATAGAATAAACAAATAACAATCTGATGACGTTTATATATTGTGGTTATGACGAAATGCAAATTAATTACATTTAATACTTATATCATCGTGTTTTGAATAATCATCAAAGGAAGAGACAAGGAAAGAAAATCTAAAAAACGAAGGAAATCACACAAGGCATCGTGATCAACAAATCGAAGTTCCTCGAATGAAACTTGACCAAGACAATATTACGTAGCGTTCTTTCTTATAAGTGTTCTGAGACTGAATCCAATGATTAATCCTGCAATCCGATCGTTAGAAGCGATTAGAGCAATTAGACCAGATGCTGCTGCTGCTGTTGTTGCTGTTGTTGCTTGGGTAACGTTTACTCTTGACGCACTAAATAATGTGATCGTTTGAATTGTTTTATCGTACGTCTTATCTATCTTCTTCATAGCGACAAAAAAAAAAAACAAAAAAAACAAACTATTAAAGTGATATGAAAAACGTATTATATTTTATTGTTTTGTTTTCTATTAAATAAAGCAGCGGTTCTCCAACCGGGATATGTGTTTACTGGATTTTAGACAAGTATAAAATTGAATGATGATGATTAGAGTATATATCCTCCATGTATATTAATAGACAATTTTGCTACTACAGAAGTAACCTTGGGAACCGTTAAAATTGAGAAATGGATGAATAGATGTTTATTGAGAAGATTATGACTAATGACTAATAATAAGATAGACGAATATGTATATATATATATATAGATATATATGGATGTAGTATATGTATATGTATATATAGTATATGTTTATATACTATACTACATAGTATAGTATAGTATAGTAGTATATATAGTGTATAGTGTATAGTACGATAGTATATAGTATATAGTATATACATATACTATATATAACAAATAATTGTATTAAAATTATTACCTACTCAAAGTACGTTAATAGGTATGTATTGTTTAAACAAATGTATATGCGTTGAAAAAAAAAAATCTGAAAAATAATGAAAGTGTATTAGAATAATAAGATAATTGTTTAATAATCGAAAAGAATGCGTATTGTAATTTAGAAACACTGTGTATATGATCGGAGTACCGTCCTCTTCGAAATTCACCTTCAGACTGGTACGTTGACGTCTGTCAAAATACTTTTATTCAATGTTGTTTATATGACATTTCTAAAGTTCGCGCATGTGTGTAACGTGAATAATATTCTTAATAAATCGAAATTAAGATTATAACATTATACTTTTATTCAATGTTGTTTATATGACATTTCTAAAGTTCGCGCATGGTGTGTAACGTGAATAATATTCTTAATAAATCGAAATTAAGATTATAACACTTTAATTTGAATTTGTTCATTCTAATGTAATTATTTCATTATTATTATTATTATTATTATACTATTTCTTATTGAATTAAATTTACAGAGATAGGAAAGGGTTACCTGTACCAACAAAAAATGAATATATCCCAAAGTATTGTAAATAAAAAATACACCGAAACATAATTAGATATATAAATATTTAAACAGATGAGAAAAATGGTTAAACGAGAAATAACTATAATAGATATATAGATATATATACATTTACATGTGTGGGTTTCGTAATAGATATGAAAAGATAATTATAATAATGATAGAAAAGAAAAAAAGGGAGATAATATGATAAGATGTTATAAATGATCTTTATAGAACGTAAATTAATAAAAGAGAGAAAGAAATAAGTATTAAGGTAAAAAGAAAGATAAAGATTGAAAAGAACAACAATAACAACAAAAAAATTCAACGGGGAATAACGACGCATTATAGTAAAGAATAGAAAAAAAAAAAAAAAAAAAAGGAACAAATTTAATGAAAATAGATGCGTTTACGAGAAATTGACATGAAAAAAAAAATGAAATAAAAAATAATATCGACGTAATCAGAAAATGATCTCGAGTTTTACCTTATCTTTTCTCTTTTTTTTCTCTCTCTCTCTTGTCACGTTTTTTTTTTTACACAATCATTCACATATTTTTGACCATCAATCAATCAAGATTTTTTTATCCCAATTAGGTTATTAAAGTTATATTGAAAGTTATCAATTTTAACTATGATTTGAAATTGAATCAATTTATTTAGAAAATTTGACTCTGTTAACATTAGATATAACAGACTAATTATTTTCATTGAAAATTTCTATTTTATGTAACATTTGAGTTCTGTAAATAATTAAGTGTTTTTTTTTTTTTAAGTGAAAACTTCTTTAGAATCAGGCAGGATGATTTGAAAATCGTGAAACGGAAGAAGAACGTGAAACCATTGATGAAACAAAAATAATTAATTAATTAATAAAATTCAATATATATATATATATATTTAATTCTATATATTAATTAATTAATTAATAAAATTCTATAAGATAAAAATGCAGTGTCACAATATGTTTATCCACTAATAATTCAAATAAATCATTTTGATTAGTGTGGTAGAAAACGGTATACTAAAAATGGTGGTATATCTAGTGTATGGTGGGTAAAAGTAAGGAGTAACATCTCTTTTATGGGAGAAAATGTAAAAAAAAGTGTCCAGCGTTTTCTATCAATAACAGTTGAAAAACCTTCCAAAATGGCGCTGGTGTAGACACTTGGTATGGTATGAATGTAGCAATTGTAAATGTATTGTAATTGTTTATTTCTTAATCCTACTCTAATAATATTTGTTGCTTCCTTTCAAATTTACTCTCAAGCTACTGTGGCGCCACCTCAATTGGTTCGATTTCGACGGACACTTATACAGAGATATTACTCCTTACTAGGGATCCTATAAGAGGGATGCGCCATGTAATTTTCAGCCCCAAAATTTTCAGCCAATGGCACATGAGTCCTCTCCTACAGGATCCCTACTCCTTACTTTATTACTTCCATAATCTAGTGTTAACCGAACAAGACGTGAAAATACGTCAAATGTATTGTTTTAAAGGTAAAGGTACAAATCTTTGTACTTAATATATATATATATATATATATATATATATATATATATATATATATATATATATATAAATATAAACGAAATAAATAATCTCGTATTTCTTTTCCATTCTGTCTTATTATATATATATATATATATATATATATATATATATATATATATATATATATATATATATCTCTCTTTCTCGCAAAAGTATCAACAATAGAAAGATCGCGAGTCTCCTCGTACGGATCGTTAAACGTAAATCTCGTTTCTCGCCATCGTACGATGACCCGTCGTGCTTATTTATCATCGAGTTCTACGACATATAACTATTATTTGGTATTCATACGACACCACGTTGTCTTACATCTAACAATTATTTCTCGTTATTTGTTGGTTTGTGTTTTATTTTTCAAATAGATTTCAATTGAAATCATGTCCAACGAATTCGTTTATAATATTAACACTTTAATGGCCGCTCATACAACATGTATGTGATAACTGGAACCAACCATTACTGGACGTTTTATTTATTTATAATTTTGTATATATTTAAAATGAAACGGGAAAAGACCATTAGCTAGATCGAGACGTAGATTGGAGGATAATATTAGAAGGGATCTGTGAAAGAAGTAGGATATGAAAACCGCGAATGGAAGGATCGCGCTCAGGGATGGGAATAATGGCGGGATTTGGTATTTGTGGCAATGAACTTCTGAGTTTCTAATACCAGTTAATAATAGTAATAATAATATATTTAAAATTATATAAAATTGTTGTTAAATTATTGTTTTTTTATGTTAATAAAATTTGTCTAAATTAATTTTTCCAAAACAAATTACCGACCTCTAACGACGTTATGCGTAAACGTGCGGCCATTAAAACGTTAACCTGTTATAGACCGGGGAATTCCCTTTTTAAT
This sequence comes from Polistes dominula, assembly GCF_049000335.1. Classification (NCBI taxonomy): domain Eukaryota; kingdom Metazoa; phylum Arthropoda; class Insecta; order Hymenoptera; family Vespidae; genus Polistes; species Polistes dominula. The sequence goes on from NW_028300879.1 coordinate 1,093,837, forward strand.
TACGTACCTTTTTATATTATATTTATTCGAAACGAATTTTATTATTTATTAATTCATCAAGCAATAAGAATGATTATAAATTTGATTTAAAGTACAAAATGGAAGAGATAAACTCATGGTATATCCTTGAAATAGTAATCTCTTCAGATTTAACGCGTAAATAACGTATTTAAAAGTAAATGAGAAAGATAGAGATAAAGATAACACAGGTCACATTTATTTGTCACGAAACTAAGTTTCATTTTCTTCCAATATTAACTTATATTCAACCAAATATGTTTGGTTATATTTAATCTGATCTATGATTCATAAATACTTTCAAATAAAATAATAATGAGTTGTCTAAATTTGTATGGGTGATTGTTAAAACAAAATTCTGTACATTTTGTATAATTGTACGTTTTAAGTATAAATCAATGGTAATAAATTATGTTGTAATTTAGGAATTACCGATTATTATTTTTAGATGTACCTATGAACAAATATACAAACTTATAAGCTCATTTCATAATATACAACAGTTTATCGGTAACTATTGTTATCAGTTGATAACTAATAAGCCATAAATAACTTAAGAGCTTATTTGGATTTATATCAGTTTTGTTTGTATTTTTTCTATATTACATACTATAATAATTTCTTATATACTTGATACTTTATATATATAAATATATAATAATTAATTAATATTATATATTATTATTTTATATATTATATAAATTATAATATTAAAATTATATATATATTAATAAATATTATATTATATAATACTAATGTTATATTATATATATATATATATATATTTTTTTTTTCCAACTCTAAATTTCTATTAATAATTTGAAATAAATACGTCTGATATATATATTTTGTATTTTATCGATAGAAAAATATATATTTAAAACTATTTATCAAACGTTGTGTGATACTACATAAAAATTTATCAATCACATATTGACAAATAAAAGCATCTATCGATTTTTACGTATTATATACATGAATATATAAGTTTATACCAAATGACCTGTAAAAAAGATCTGTTTTATAGCTCAAAAAAATAAAGTGCATAATTTTAAATAATATTTTGAAATTATTTAGATCAAGTAGAAGTACAATGAAAAGTTTATTTCAAATGTTGAAAAGAAATTCACGATTGATATCAAAAGTGATCGATCGGTCGTTGAGCTCCACTATTCCAAGACAAGAGAAATCACATTTTCTTGGACACAACTAAAGACTTTATCGGTGGGTAGACGGCCTCCTATCTACCATGATTCTTACAACTACAGAAGTCATTGATGATAAGCCACCATCAACGTTTCAAACGATTAATCGAGAAACTTCTAATTCTCTATCGTCCTATAGAAATTTTCTAATTACATAGGCCGTCCATTATTATATCTAAATATTTATGTATATCTATTGTTTATTCAAAGTATTGTTTCCTTTTTTCAAAATGGTTGCAACATTGGTTTTTTTTTTTAATTTTGTTGTTGTTGTTGTACTCTTTCAAGTGTAATATAGACTTAAATTATCATTTAAAACTGCTTTAGATAAATAACTAAAAATATTCGACATTTTAGTATTTAATATCAAAATATAAATATACCTCTCTTGTGTGTAAATACTATTCTAATGCAGTGGTTCTCAAATGTCTTCTTCTACTTTCTACGTAAAAAAAAAAAAAAAAAAAAAAAAAATAAGTTTTTATTCTTATCGAAGGATTGATTTAAAATAAATAAATAAATAAATAAATAAAAGGAGTTTTATTCGTAACGAATTTTGCAAAGAATTAATCATAACGATAAACAAGAGATAATGATTAGAATTAAATTCACAAAATTTCAAATCTTATTTTATTATATCAAATTGTATAAAACTAGAAATAAAATTATGATAATGTGATAATATCATCTTGTGAAAAAAAAAGAAAAAACCCCATGACACTTTGAGAACCATTATTATTATGCTTACTTGGATAGATTATTTTTATATTTATATTAAATAACAAATAAAGTGAACATTAGAAAAATCTAAGAATAATTTGATTTTAATTTAACTTGAATATTTTAAACTAATGAAACATTCAAATTGCATATACAACGAAAATAATAGTAATTGAGTATAAATATTTAAAATAACGTTAAATATTAATGCGCAGTTATAAATAATCGTATTTATAACAAACGTTAATAAATACAAAAAAAAAATAAAAAAGAAAAAAGAACAAAGTATTTTTATCGAAGATTCAAACAACAGAAATCCCTCATTACGGATAACATGTTAATTTTTCATTCATTCATTCATTCATTCTTTCATTCATTCATTCATACATTCATCTTTTCTCATTTATCAATCATAACAAATATTTCAATTCGTTCGAATATGAAAAAAAAAGCGATTGAATAATTCGAATATTATTGCTTGTATTTAAAATGTAGCTTATTAAACAATTTTAAGGTTAGGTTGGAAACGATGAAATGTTTTCATAGTTATTTCTCTTCTCTTCGCATCCTTTCTTTTCTCAAAAATCTTATGAACTTATGCGATTACACAGGTTATCGGTTAAATCAATAACAAATAGTAGTAAATACAGCTTAACATCCGACTTGGCAGGTCACGTGCTAACTTAATAAAATATATTTACAGCAGAGTAAAGAAAACGAATGAATGTGTGTTACATTTAACAATTTCAAAAAACTTCAGTTTATATGTATTGTTTATACAAATATATACATATAAAAAATTAATATTTTTTATATTATTATCATATATAATAAATATAATACCATATTTTCTTATTATTACCATCTTAATATATATAAATTACGTGTCACGTTGTTTGTCCGCAATGAATTCCTAAACTACTGAACCGATTTCAATCAAATTTTACACACCGTGTGCAGTTTCATCCAACTTGAAAGATAGGATAGTTTATATCTCAATTTATAATTGCAATATTAGGTAATTTGTCGACTTAAAGACGTGTGTATCGGACTGATTGTGAGCCACAGCAACACGTGGCGGGGCACCCTTTAATATAAAATAAATATAATACCATATTTTCATATTACTATCATATAGTAACAAATTTTGGAAAAAAATATATAAAATATATATATATATATAAAAAAAAATAATATTTTCATATTATTACCATATATAATACATATAATACCACATATATAATAATTTAAATCTATTATACAATATGCATTATCCTAATTTATTTACATTTTGAAAATAATTATCAAAATTAAACTACTGACAACAAATTATACAAATAAATACTATGAAAAAGATGAACTTTGTTATTGTTTTTTCACTTGATTCATCAGTTAGAAACTATAAACCATTAAATATCGATCAACGATTGCAATACTTTAGAAAAATAAATATTAATTTTTAATTTGACTAGACATCAAAAAAAAAAAAAAAACAAAAACAAAACAAAACAAAAAATTAAAAACTTGTGAAAGAAACATATTGTTATCTCGGAATAATTTAAAATAAACTTTGTCATCGTAATATTTTCATAATCTCTTTCACTAAGTTATCTTTTTATATAAAAAAAAAAAAAAAAAAAAACACTGATCATCAACACTTACAATAATAACGAGGTAATATCTTTCATAGACTGTTGGACGAGTTTGATGTTAATTAGTTATCGATCGAGATGAACAGATGTTTTATCCACATATATGCAAGGTTGACTCGCAATAAAAAGAAAAAGAAAAAAAAAAGAGAAAACAAGGACAAAATAATAGGTAAAAGTAAGTAAACATTGATAATATCAATTATTAGCAATGAAATTATTAATATTATTACGTTTGCACTCAACGTATTATTATATGTGCAGCAGATGAACGCATAAACAGAAATGTACTCGTTAAAAATAACTGTTTCGTAAATAAATCAGATTACCTCGATGACCTCAAAAAAAAAAAAAAAAAAAAAAAAAACAATAAGCAATTTCAAAGAGACTACGCAGTGTTCTGTGATCAGGTGTAGTACACCTTGTTCACTCACTCACTCACAATCAGTTATCTCAAACTCAAACCGGTGGTGCGGCGATGAATAGTTATGTTTTATGAATATAAAAAACTATTCGCAATGAGATGATTTGTGAAGACAACAAAAAAAAGGAATAAAAAAAAAACAGAGAGAGATTTGCGTACGTGTTAACAATGATGATCAAGCTTAATTTATTCTATCTGGATGTTTTATTCGAAAAAAAAAAAATAAATAAAAAATAAAATAAAATAAAATAAAAAGAATTGGTCGACTGGGAAGTGAAGAAGAAGAAGAAGAAGAAGAAGAAGAGGGGAAAAGAGAGCAAAATTTTTCTGACGTCATTCTACTAGATTCTCTAGTCACTGGTGTAACACGTGATATTGAGACATCACCAACAATAAATTAACGTTTATCGACCTAACACACAGGTATACTTAAAAGCAAATTTCGTAATATCTTCTACCTAAAAGAATTTTAATTCGTTTTGTTTTTTTTGTTTTTGTTTGTTTGTTGATATCAACGACGCTTAATTACGACAAATATATATATATATATATATATTCGATAAATTTGATAATCCTCTAACGAGTTGAACTTGAAAATTCGTCATTTAAATATCGATGTTAGATATTTCAAATATAATACAACCTGACAGATCATGGTTGGTCATTGCAGTTATCAAAATAAATTGGTGTATATGTAATTTCAATCGTAATCACATTCTATGAAACGATTTATCGCCAATAACGAAATAAACAAACTGATTATTGTTAGAATTGTTCACGTTACGTTCAGTATTACGTAAAATATTAATACGCGTATATTATGATTTCAGAAACATGTTAGGCCAGAATCTCTTCTTCTTCTTCTTCTTCTTCTTCTTCTCCGTCGTCGTTGTCGTTGTTATCATCATTATCCTTTTCAATAATAATAATAATATGAACATCAACGAAATTTTTGTATTAAATCGCGATTAGTAATGCAAAATTAAATATAGACCAAGGTCTCTTGGATTTATCTTTCATAAGCATTTAAATGATCTTTAAATGCTCATAAATGTATGATTTAAAAAAGGTTAAAAAAAAAAAACGATTATAAATTGCTAATATTTCTCCGATGTTTACATAGTATCAAATGTTTTGAATGGTGTTTGTGAATGGATGAAGTGTAAATTAAACACCGTTATGTTATTTATGTGAATAGAAAATGGCGCATACTATTTCCGTAATAACAACATCGAAAATGTTGAATATTCGTACGATTGCCCAATCTTTCAGTGAATACAATTTGACAGAAGGATACCTATATATTCCCTACGTTTTATACGATATAACTATAGTCAAAAACAAAATCGATTAAAATGCATCATGCAAACAAACAAACGAACAAAAAAAAAAAAGAAAAATAAAAATAAAAAAAAGAAAAAAAAGAAAGAGAGAAATAAAGGACAAGCAAATTTTGTTTCGAGGACAAAACGGACTTAAACTGGTTTTCATCATCATCATCATCATCATCATCATCTCGTCGTGCTGTTTTTTTGTCGTTGAAATTCTTACGACGTTATATATGCATAAATAAATATATATGTTCTTATATATATATATATATATATATATATAAATATAAATATAAATGTAAAAAAAAGGACTCTCTTGGAATGACGCACTTAGAAGATACTCTCTGAAGATAGCAAAAGATCTAACGCAGATAGGATTATAGAAATTCATTCATAGAATTCATAGAAAGCATTGAGAGAGTTGTTGCGAAGGTAACTTATACGATCTAACTTGTTAAGATTCGTCTTAGATTGGTGATGATTGAGTCTATATTGCAAAGGCCTTGAATTGCCTCAACACCCGACCAGCAACATCACCGTCATCCTTCAAACTCAAATTTTCTATCCACGACCGAACGACATAGCAAATTTATTACAAACGTAATTGTCGTTCAAGATGACACGAATGAAGAAGCTTTACCGATTTAGTTCTCATAGATAAAAGTTTGCAATAATGCAAGTACTTCATTTGACCACTCGAATTTTTATCAGAAACATAAGTACTTTATACAACGGTACAGATGATCCATATTGTTATTTACAATAGATTTTTTTTTACAATGATCTTTCTTTTCTTTTTCTCTCTCTAAAATATTACTTTTAAAAACGAGAATTTAAATTTACAAATAATTATTATTAAACACTAAATTATACCAGACCAATTATTTTGACTGGTTGTTGACGCCATTTTAATTCAAAATGTCTACTTCATGTAACATTTGATTTCTGTAAATAATTAAGCGTTTTGTTATTTACAAATGTCTATAAAATCGATTCATCTATTAACATTATTACTGTTAAACATTTTTTGTTATTTTTTTACGAGTAAATAAAGACTGGAAGTTTCAAAAGTCATTTTGACTGGTGTAGTAGAAATAGGTATATATACTAGTGTTAAATCATCATGGAAGAAAATAAGGAAATAAGTGAAAAATCGAAATATCCACCAAAGAAAGAGTTCGAAGAAAAAAATCAACTTGATGTGTCGCCGTTTCTATCAGGTTAAAAACATCGATCGGCGTCTTTATCGTCATGACAACGTATGTATACATATATGTATATATATATGTATGTACATATAGGATCGCCTATCGGACCGATGTAAGGCGATCCAACACGTTCTACAATGTGTCGCACGTGGCAGGCAGCCCATGTTGCAGGGCTACAGGGGTACCAGGGGGAGGGAATGAAAGAGTAAAAGAGAGGGAGAGGAGCGCCGGCGCACACATTACTCTTCTATTTGTTATCTCATCCCCACCCCACCTTCTTAATCTATTCTTATCATAGCATGCCAAGAATGCACTTTCACGGTTTCGCCAACACGCAAGTTGAAACGTCGTCTGACCTCAGCGATCCTAGTCTCTCTTTGGTCAGATCCAAATCTTCATGTGTAAATGTTTATACAAATATCTTAACAAAATTTAACATTATTATCTTTAACAGATAATCTAGTCTGTTAAAATAAATATAAAAAAAAAAAAAAAAAATACAAAACTTTCCTTTCAATATTCATAGATCCAATTCATATCATTCCAAAAACTGGTATATTTTTTTTTATAATTTTGTATCTTTCCCTACATTAAAAACAGTATTCAACTTTCCTAAATTCAATCATTGACTAGTTTTAAAATAAAAATAAATGAATAATTAAAATGACAAAAGTTGTTGTTGTTTTTTTTTTTTAATATTCCTGAGGTTTTCAACTAACAATGTTACTTCTTTCAAACAGAACAAGAAAAACATAACATTTAATCAAATGAAATATTGTCTGTATGAAAACAAATATTAAATGCTTATTCCATAAGATAGAACTTTTGGTTTTTTTTTTTTTTAATATACAGAAAATAAAAATAATATAAATGCAACATGATTGCATTGATAATAATTATAGCTTGAAAGCGTCAACAATACCACTAATCGAGGGAAGGGAGCGAAGTTCAAATCCGTCGATAATCACGTGTTTGCTCGCTTTTTACATGACGTGTGAATGTATGGGTGCGCATGCGCAGATGCGAATAGACAGAAAAGTAAGAGGATACATAACCTACATAATATTGTCGTATATAAATGAAACATCGTTTACGTCGTAATATTATTCAATGTAGTTGGTTAACATAACCTCAAAAATAATAATCAAAAGAGAGAGAGAGATAGAGAGAGAGAAAATATGTCATCGTATTGTTTTCTTTTTCTTTTTCAAAACAAACATATCAAATCAAAGAAAACCCAATGTATTCATCATACATGTATACGTTTATATATGTATTTGCTAACTGTTATTTACATTTTCCTCGTAAATAAATATAACCTTTTAATCGAATAGCGAATTAATGAATACGCATTTATAATTTAATTGTAAATATACAACTAAAAATGGTGTGTGCGCGCGCGCGCGTGATCGTAAAAATGCGCGTGACGCGATAGATAGGTTGGCACGCACCCAAAGATAGCACACAATTCATTTTCAAAATATAGATAGCCTACCAAATATCATTCATTTAGAATAGAAGAGTAAAACAAAAAAAAAAAAAAAGCATAATATTTACGAGTGCACATAACAACGTAACGTCACAAGGCTGCGATCGTTTATCTCTCTCATACGTTGTTATTATTTCATGTCTATTCGATTATTCTTTCGTCCATCTCTCTCGCTCTTTCTTCTATCTTCCTCAACCTTTCCCCGCAGCGCCCGTTCGAATAGCTCTTTCATTTGAAAACTTTGTGTTCCTTTCGCATATTTCTTTGCATTCCTTTTGACAATTCTTCATATTCTTCTTAGATATTATCGTGATAACAACAGTCGAAAGTATTTCGACATCGGTCATAGACAAAAGTATGAGCTTAGTTCGATCATCGGATGGTGATGGCATTCGGCCATGTTTTGTTCGATAAAGGATGGAAAACGAACTGGTAAGAGCAAGGTACGCAGCAGGGCTATCTCGTCGTGCGCCGGCCGAACCATTTTGTAGATTTTCTCTCTCTCTCTCATTAGCCAAAAAGCAACGACTTACCGGCCGCGGCTTTGGTGCTGTTCTTCCCATAATGCCTCCGGTTTTTCCTATCCCATAAGCGGCCCTTCACCAACATCGTACACTAGCTTAAACGCAATTTTTCTCGCTCCTACTCTCGCGTCTACGCATTATTATTCACCCGCGGCGGCAGCCATTTGCCCTCTACCTTCTCTCGCATCTCAAAGCCTCTACCCCGTCGTTTCGTTTAGCCTTTGGCTTTCAGCCATTCCACCATTTGTGACGTCAGCCAGTAACGTTTTAGGAAACGTTCGAGCCCCCCATTTTTCTGACCTATGAATGTGAATCCGTAAATGTTTACTTTAGTTTTGTCGATAATTGATCTTTTGAAAAGTACAATTGACAATTATTTTTAACATTGTTCAATTTGCATCTAATAATATGTTATAGGATAAAAAAAAGAAGTCATTTGTTTGAATTTTCTATCTATTCTAAAGTATGATCATGAATATCAAAAATAATCTACGTGTTTGTAATCCTACCTTACCGACAGATAATCGCACATGTTTCTTCATTGACTCGCAATAACGTAGACATTTGTTTTATTTAGTATCTTCGACTCTGACAATTATGAATGGTAGTTTTGTTTTTTTCTTGCCAATTTAGAATGAACCATTTTCGTGGAGGGAATCTGTACAAGCAGTAAAACTAGTAAGTACAAGATTTTTTTGAAAAAGTCAAATTTGAATAATCATTATGAATTGATCTTTAATCGATTATAAAAAATGAAAAAAAAAAAGGAATTAAGCGTGGATTTTTTTCGACGGGAAAAAATGACAAGGTGTATAATAAAAAAGTTGATCATACATGTTGTGTGTAGGTACGGCCTTTTTACTTCACACAACCAGGAATTTCTTTCGAACACATATTATTTTCAACACAAATCAAATGAATTTCAATGGCAGCCAATAGCACAAAGAGTAATACTTTTTCAATAATTTTGAAATTTGTATTTTGATCAAGAGCATTTTGCTGCTTTTTTTTTTTTTGTCCATTTCTTAGAATTTTCTTGTACATTACTTGCTTCTGTCGTCGTTGTGCCACTAAGAGAGACAATACCAAAGCTGACATGAAACCATACATACACTGTATAACTATATATATATCATCGCGTAGAAATCTATATAGGTCTATATATATATATATATATAATCTATATATTTTTATGTATATATACTTTTTTTTTTATATATGTTAATTATAACGAAGAAAATGAAGAAAAAAATTGTTAAGTACGTACACACGTACGGACATTATATCGAATTGCATTTCGCCAAAAGATCGCTATGTAAAAATGAAGGTCACTTGTTTCTAGCTTCATTCAGAAGGAAAATTTCTAACAGATATTGTATGAACGTCCATTGAGTGTCTTCTTCTTCTTCTTCTTTCCTTCAGTTTGCCGCGTGAAACAATTAAAATCGCATATGATTATTACCGTTCGACATTTTCAAAATAAATATATGCCTCGTGTATCAATGATGTTGAGATTATTATTATTACTTTCAGGCATCCGTTTCTAATGAATTTGTTATATCACTGTACCCAATTCTTACAACAAATAATCCTTAGCAAATTCTTTTCAATTCTTTATCAGAAAGTTTAGATGAAAGATCATTCGCAATTGAAGAATAACTGGAGACAAAAGATGATATGATCAAGAACGAATGAATGCAATTTAATAGTAATATCACTTTTGCACATGTGCTGTTTTGTACCTGCACAATTTGTGATAATGATACCGTGACCAGAGTCTATTAATCAAAAAACAATTACAATTAATGTTTCTGTTCGTATTTGAAATTGTTCACAAAAGAAATTTGAAAAAAAAAAGCAATATTCTATAAAAGAAAAAGAAAAAAAAGGAACACTGTTCTTGATCAAAGAAATCTTTCGTATTACTATTAAAGGCAGCTTCCTTCTTTAAAAAACCTTCCAGCGATGATATATAACACGAAAGATATAAATCCTCTAGCCACGGTATCTATATATGAGCATAGAGGAATCTCTCTCTCTCTCTCTCTCTTTCTTTCTTGCTTTCTCACTATGATTCTCTTTTTTTTTTGTTTTTGTTTTTTTGTTTTGTCACTCATTCTTTCACACTTTTTTCACTTGCCACTACACATTTTGACAAATAATTAGGTCATCACAGAAGCATCATATTATTATATTCAATTAGACTATATATTTGTGAAAGTTTTCATCTGTTTTTTTTTTTTTAGCGCAGTAATATTACAATGATTGAGTATAAAATGGTTTCAAGTTTTTCAAGCCTAGTATAAAGCACTGTTATAATATATATATATTTATATGTTATAAGTGTGCTTATATGTCGGCACATACCACATGTACATGTACGTCAATATATATGGTATGTGAACACACATATGGCCGCAAATGTTACTTAAGATCTAATTATAGCGGTAATAATTATCTATTATTTATTCTAAAAACGAAAGAAAAAGCTGCGTGTGCTGAGAATGAAAGCTCCAATGATGTTAATCCAATGATAAATATTAGAAATATTTCAGTCCTTAGAGATAACAGCCAATGTGATCATCACGCATGTCATTTCTAATTATTATTATTATTAATTATCGATAAAGAAATTAATTGTAAGGCTTGAAAACATTTTAATAAACGTTTTTTTTTTTAGACAACAATAGCATAAATATAATAATGAAATAAAAAATATATATATATATATATATAGATATTATTTGTTTTTTCGACGTGGCAAAATAAACAAAATGACATCAAATATTCCTACTACGTGTGATTACTTTTGTTGTATTGAATATTTTTTTTCTTTTCTTTTCTTTTCTTTTATTTTCTCGATTGTGCATGCAAAAAAGTGTCTTAAAACATTGTAACATATTATTATTATTATTATTATTATTATTATTATAATTCTATTTGTTAAAACTCAAGATAATTATATTTAAGACTATAATCGACTTCAGATTGTAGAATGTCGTAGAAAGATATAAGGCAGTGTTGTATGCACGTATCGATAAAAAAAAAAAAAAAAAAAAAAAACATAAAACAAAACAAAGAAAAATAACAAAAATAATAATCACAAAGTCCAAGACACGTATTGTCAGCTAAAATCTTTTATTTATTTATTAATTATGAATATTTTAAGATGACTATTGTAATACGTCTCTTTTTTTGTTTTATTATTATTTTTTTATTTTATCAATATCATAATTCAATAATAAAAATGAATTTTCAACAAGAGATAATTATAATCAAAATAAATATCCATTTGAAAATTATATTATTATTTGAACGATTATGAAGTTAGTTAAAAATAATTCTTTGCAAATGAAATATTAATGTCAATTGAAAAATTGTCAATATGGAATGCATTTTTATTAATGATTATTATGATATTAATTGTAAATAAAAACAAAAAAGAGAGAATATATCAATGTTAGTGTCATCTTATAATTAATTCATGAAATAAATAAAAGCATTCAGTCAACAAAACGGCGCGCCAGTGAACGATTCTTTCAGCAAGAACACGCAGGGAGGCTTTTAATTACGAGAAGGCTTAGACTTTGAGAAATAAAAATTCATTTAGCCAGAACTGGCAGTTTCATTTTCGACAGGTAGGATATTCTGATCCTCCCCTTTTCCTTTCTGTCCATCCATGGCAGCTTTTTTCTGCCTGACGATTTCTGCACGTTTTTCCTGTTGAAAAAGAAAAAGAAGAAGAAGAATAAAACGAGCGTAATTATTTTACTTATTTTAATGTAACAAGAAAGTGTTTAATTTTCATAACTAATCTAATGTTTATATATCATGCTATCTACAGCCAAGAAGACAAACGTACATTTTACATACGTTTGCTTATACAGGATAAAACATTGATTTATTGAACGAGGATGATGAAATCTTTTCGTTCGTAGAATATTTCAATTCTCCTCTTTCAATAAGTAATATTAGATCAGTATCTGTATACAATATGATTGAATGCTATGAAAAGATGAGATTATCCGATTATCGATGTCTCTCGATAATCTCGGACACTCGAAGATCTCGTGCATAAATTCTAGAAATATATATTCATATATATATATATATATATATATATGTATGTAGGGGGTAAGTATATTTGCATCGCATATAATGTGATGTATAAATGCATGGCCATGCTGAAAAAATAAGTGAAAGAAAATAATAAGTACGCGTCATGTGTATATAGAATTATAACGGTTCTAATTTGCAACATAATGTGTCGAAGCGTTGTGACATTCTCTCTCTCGAAAAAAAATAATAATACGAAATGAAACGATATTAAAAAAAGAAAAAAAAAATGACGAAATCGCGTTGTATCGTGTCCTACACATAGGCTTTTGTCATGTTCACTAAATAAATAAAAAGACCAAACAGAAGATATAATAAGCCGTTATTTATCACAGGGGTAGAATATGATATACGATGAGAATAGAAAATCAAGATAGAGGGAGGGAAATTACATGCTCGCGAATAGCCTGCACACGGCGTTGAATCTCTCGCTGTCGGTTTAGCTCCGCAGTGGATACCCTCTTGTTAAATTCGAATTTTTTCACCAGAAGATCTCTCGTGGCGCACTCATCCACCATCTGACGTACTTTCGCTATCTTCACGGTATTCTAAATGACCATGTCAAATCCCTTTAAAGGGTCTGTATCATAAACAGAGGGGATAGTTACAAGGAAGGATTTCTACCGAACGAAAGTTGGACGTTAGTTTAAAAGAAGGCAAATAAGAAAAGAGAGAAGATGCATGCCGTTCTTGTCGTTGTTGTTGTTGTTGGTTGGTTGGTTGTTAGATTAGAAATCCTTCCAGGATGAACACGAAACTAAACTAACTTTTTTAATACGAAAGACTATAATGATGAGTGAATTGATGTAAAACTTACGTAATTACGTAATTTTTCTTTTTGTTCACGTTCCAGACTTTCTCGGCGTTCACGAGCTTGATCAAGCTTGCCTTGAATTTGCGATTCTAATTGTTGCACACGTTCGGTCATACCTTGACGTACACGAGCGGCTTGCTCCTCCTACAATTACAAATGAAATTTAACATAACAAATAATTACTTGAAATTTATTTATAAAATAATCATGATATACTGACATGCTTATTAAGACGATCCAACATTCTTTTAATGTTTTCGTCACGTTGAGCAGCAGCAGTCTTGAGTTTCTCTTCAACAGCGCATCGTACTTCTTCGGTTTGCTGCTCGAGACTCAAACGAGACTTCTCTACGCTCTCCAACTATTATAAAGGAAACAAAATTATTAAAAATTGTGATTTAATTATCATAAACCTTTTTTTTCTAACTATGTTACATTAGACAAACAATTTCCTTTCAAATCGCTAGTAGTAAAATTAAAATGAGCATGTGTGTTCCCTGAACTTTCCTGTATATAAATTTTCCTTATTTAATTAATGTTGATTTAATTAATTAAAGCTATTAACTCACGTGCTCTTTCAATTTATTTTTAAGCTCGGCAATATGAGCTTCTCGCTTCTCTTCGGTATTGTTCATTTTTGCATCCAAGGATTCGCGAGTAGCGGCTATGAATGCGGCGCTGAGTTCATCTTTCTTACGAGCGACCTCTTCGATCTTGCTGAGTTTCGCGGAAAGAGCGGCTATCTTATGAGATTCCAAAGTAAATCTTCTTTGCTCAGCCTCCCTCAACTTATCCTCGATAGGAATCTGTTGAGTTGGCCCAGTGTGGGGTGGTGATGGTGCTCTCTTTGGTGCCGTTGGCTCTGCCAATATTACTTCGTAGCAAATACCACCCTTCGACTTTTCTTGGCATCGTATTTCGGTCGCTACAATAATGGGCGAAAAATATTTTCAAATCGATCCTTTCTCTCTTATTAAAATTTCATTTAATCATGAATCGTGCCAAGGATCTTCTGGTTTTATAAAAAAAAAAAAAAAAAGAAAAAAGATGGCCGACGATGGATAAGGAGTAGGAGAGGAGAAGGTTCTAACACAGAAAAGTAGTTTCGGAAGTATGACTCAACGCACGAAGGAAGGGATCGATGAGAACGGCGTACGATTGTCTTTAGGCGCCGCGACGTCTAGCGTCGACACACGCACCACTACTTCTCTTCCAACCATTTTCTCTCTCTCTCTCTCCCTCTCTCTCTCCCTTTCTCTTTTTCTCCCAACCACCCCATATATATCTCCTAGGAGACTATATTTCTACGTGCAATTTACAGGCGACATTACGGCGACGTAATCGTATCGCGTGGGTCATTGCACTTGATCGATATCGTTAATTAACCATCTTTGCTTGGATTTATTTCTTTTCACTTATATGAAAATAACAAATTTATAAATAACCGTTATAGAAAATTTCATTGATAAGATAGTATCTGTATTTTGAAAAATTGTATGACAAAGCAAGTCTCCGACATTGATCACATTACTTTGGGCTGAACAAAAAGAGAATATTTTTGCACCCTCTGTTTTTGGCTGCCCGCCAAAAATTAGCCGCAGAGATAAAGTATTCATAAGGGTGGATTCATTAGTGCTGATGCATACCGTGCAATACGATGTGAATTTGATTTTTTGTGAACTATGCGATGTTTGCGTAACGAGTTTCCAGGATTTGACGATGCACTGATGGATGATGATTTTTTGCTTATGAAACAAGATTATGCTGAAACGTAAATTATAATGACTGTTGCACAATGTACTTACTGATGAACTTCACCTTCTTCGGTTGCTTGGTTCGCGTCCCTTTTCCATTGGGTTTCTTGAAGGGCGCATTACCCTTCCTCTGTCCCGCTTCAAATATTCATAATAATCAATAAACCATTGAGAAATTGATCGTTAAGTTATTGCGTATATTTCAAAATAATAATCATCGGGATATATCCAATTTTAATTATCGAAAAATCGATGCAACCTTTCGGAGGATCGGGGGTAACTTTGTTGGCCATCTTGGGCCGCACCCTCGTCACTTTTGAAACAAGTGCGTGTACAAACACGTGCGCAAGGATTTTTTTTTTTCTATGACATTTAGATTGTTTTCCTGATACGATCTCAGTTATAATAAATTAAATCATCTTATTGTTCAATTCAAATATAAACCTATCAAAATTTAACGTTTGATTAGAAATGATAAAAATTTGACGAAGGAATTAATCTTTATATAACAATAATTCAATAACTTTCCTTATTAATAAATAGAAACAGAAAGAGATTGTTCAATAAAGAATGTTAAATGATTCTAGTAACAATTTATGAAGTTCTTCAGAGTTTGATATATGCAAATACATTTATGGCTACCTGGTTAAGGAAAATTGATCAAACTGCAGGTATACAGATACTTGGGTTAATATAATACTAGCGAAATATCGATTAGCTTAAATTGCGGTAGAAAAGAACTATCTTATTATGTTTCTTTTGAGATTAAAGATCAAATAAGCAAATTGAAAAAGATAAGTTAGAAGTAATTATAACAATATCAAAAAATTACACCTAGCAGTCAAGAGTGAACAGATTTTCGAAATATACTACCATCTTAGTTAGCATAAAAATAGAAATCGATCAAAAATTGAAGATACGAACGAAATTATCAATCGAGACACGAACTACGTCTAAATATAAGAAATAAAATGTAAAATCTAAAAGCAAGACAGACACTCACCTACAATATCCAAAGGTGCTTTGCAGCTATGACAGAAGCACTGCAGCATCGAGTCGCGCACTAGCCCGATAAGCATTTTTCTGATGTTCCTTTTTCAGTTGTCTTCTAAAGTCACTAGATTTTTACGTATGTTTCTCGATGAAAAGAAACAGAATAAGAATAAGAGGAAGGAAAATAGGAAAAGAAATATGGGCTAGATAATTAGATAGATAAAAAGAGAAAAAGAAGGAAAAGAGTGAGTTAGAGGGCACGTCGGACCAGCGTAGCGGATGGCCGGAAGTGGCTCCAAACTCGTATCTGGGGCGGTGGCTGAAGGGCGACTGATCCGACACAGTGCGCCACGACGCCCGGCGTCGCTCAATATCCACCCACCGAGGTGTTCTGCGCCCCATCAAGCACCCCGCCAACAGAAACTCAACCTATACCCGAGCAGCAACCACCACTCCAATGGTGAAGAACGACGCCTCTGCGTCGGGGCTACACACGGGTCTCCAACGTACCGGCTTCTACATGCCTATATTATGGATCCAGCCTAGCCGGTTAATAGGCACGTGTGTAGAAGGACTACGTGCGCCCGTAAAATACCATCTGTCTGACCAACCCCTCTCTCTATTACGCTATTGCCTACTGCGAGTCATCCAAGTACCACGCTAAAATTCGTAGGCAATTTTTCCTCTTTCTTCCTCCTCCTCCTCCTCTTATCTCTCACCTCCCATCCCCTCTTTCCATCATCAACTTGTTCGCGCACGTTTTCCAAAAGATTTTTTCAACGGCTTCATCATATTTGACAGTGAATTGTCAACCCCTCTTGTCTTTCTTCCCTTATTTTGCTTTTTATATTGTTCTTCTTCTATTTAAAAAGAACGTTTCGTTCCTATTAACATTTTAACGTTGTTTTGTTAAACATACAAAAAAGAAGACTCGAACTTTTTTAATTAATTACATTAAAAAGAGTTGAAATGTGAAAGAAAGAAAGAAAAAAAAAACATCGACCATTATTCGTTTGAAAAGATGGAAAAAGTTGGTTTGTTAATTTTGTAAAAGTTTATTGCTATTCCAGGGAGATGGATTTGAACTCGGAAAAATTTTAAAACCCGTGCTCGTATTTTTCTGACTGCATATAAAAAGAGAGTAACATATTTACGATAACTGCCATCGTGACGGTAGTAAACTTGTTTCTCTGAACATGTGTACAGAGAACACACACACACACACACATGCAAACAGAAGAGAGATACATATTTTATAGTTTTTGCGTGTAAATTAATTTATTAAGATATTTTGAAAGATATATTTTCCTACGTTTTATCAAATATTCTCTTTTCTTTATTAGATTAGCCTAGTATAGCATTTATATTAAATTAGTTCGAATTATTTGAGTTCTTTCGAATTAAGTAAAGCTATAAAATATAGGCTAGTCTTATAAAACAACTTGTCTTTTTATTTGTTAGTTTGCACGGTTGTTGACTTTTCTAGTCGACGATACCTTATAGATCAATTTAATTATATAAGCAAAACGGAACTAAGAAGATCATACGATCGTGGGAATTTGTCAATGAGAACTCCTGAGAGTGATTAAATACAATCTAGTATTAAAGGTAGAAAGTACAACTAGCTAAATTATATTCTTTAATGAATAGCATTATTAGTGTTTAATTGGATTCCACAAAGCAATAAATCGTTGAAAAACTTCAGAGTGAGCAACCAAAACAAGAAGAGAAGACAACAGAGAAGATGCGTCTTATCGTTCAGTAAAATACACACTTTTATTATGCTGATGACTCGTTTACAAATGGAAAGAAATTTTAAGTTTTTTTTTGTGTAACAAAGCCAAAGATGTTAGTTTCAATAGAAATACTAGATATTTGCGATTATTTTAATAATTGTTAATAAAATACGATCAAAGAGAAACAATTGAAACAACAGAACGATAGAATGATACATTTTCCAAATTCTAGCTCTATCCTTTACTATGTTTAAAATGTAATGCCGGATATCTGTTATTCGTTCTTTTTCTCAGTCTTTATTTCTGGTTCCTACGATCGATACGCGTCTCACTAAGCAGTTGAGGCCCCTCAAAAGACATGCCAGTACCGTACTCGTCTCCATTTCATTTAACGAAATGGAGATCTATACTTCACCCTCGAATCAATTAGATCACAAAATGATCATTTATTTTCTTCGTGGATGAATGTAGTTTAAGTTTGCTCATCTCTTATTTTTCATTCGATTTTGAATTTTGAGATTTATTGAAGTATGAAAGTTGGCTATAAAGATAATATAATTTTACTTCGCGTGATTATCCGTAATTTATCCGTTAATGATATCGCTAGAGGTGACTAGGAAAGCTAGTACTTGATAACGAATCGATAAAGGTTAATGACATTTCGTGTGGTCCATTATGGTTGAAGTATGAGAACCCCTGAAAAGCAAGCAAACAGAGGCAGGCACAGGCCAACTCGTACAGCCACTGCAGTCGACTCGCATTGCAGTTGCCACGGTAAAACGAAGCCTGCACTCCTTCGAGGACACCAATAGAGGGCTCTGACCTTCTCCCTCTTCTTGCAGTGACTATCCACGCAGTGTTTTCTGCAGTCTTTAGGGTGTGTTCCTACCGTCACCTAAATTTTCTGATTCTAATTAAGGATCCTTAGTCAGAAAAGTCGCCACGCATCGACGACTCACTGGAAACTCGTTGCGCATCATTGCATAGTTGTTTTTATTATTTCTTCCTTCGATAAAAGAGACCGACTATTTTCGATAATCTTTTACGATAAAATCGATAGATAGTCTTGATCGTAATGACGATTCGCTATTCGAAAAAATGATTTAACCCAGAGCAAGTCGATGAAATCGTATTAGATTGTTCAAATTTGATCGATTGAAAGGATTCAAGGAAACTTTGAAGCAGCAATAATAGTATATTTTCATTATTATTGTTATTCGACTTACATTCGGTGGTAATAGGTGATTCTGCTGTGGTAGCCATAGCTGAATGTAAACCTGCAAAATAGAATTGCATAGGTCTATTAGATATTGTTAATTGACAAATAAGAAGTTACTTTATTAAAGTATTCATGGATTGTTTCAAAAAGCTTCATTTTTTTTATTTTTTTACTTTACCCTTGCTATTTCAATCTCTGTCTACCTCCCCCTTTCCTACACAAACCTCACATCTACGAACATAATAAGATTTCTGCCTGTCCTTCGTCATTTTCTACCAACACCATCGAGGTCTTCAGCTCTTCAACGTGTATATAAACCCGAAAGCGAACAAAGAGATTGGCTTGAGAAATAAGACGGACGCCTATGCATAGTACTCTGTTCGCTTCGATGCACTTTCTGTATGATGTTTTTCATTACCCTTTATCGTGTTACCCAAGAAGTTTCTTTGTTTGAACATTATGTATCTATACATATGTATAATAATAAAGATAAAGTCTAAACAATCAATTGTTTTGTATTAATTTCTTCAATTTCCTTTAGTAATTGCTTTGAAATGTTTTTGACCGAGTACTGGGAGACATTAGTATGATTTTTGACAAGAATGATCAACAAGATGTTATTAAAAACCAAATTTTCAAATAATTCATTCTTTTCATGGAGATATATAGAATTGTCTGAAATTGAATATTAACATTTTCAATCTTTTTAAAAAGTAAAAGAAAAAGAGAATAACATTCTTTTCTTTCTGAAGTACAGAAAAAGTCTTGACCGCGTCTAATACGCATGATCGCAACGGGAAACGTGCCGCAGTGTTACGGTACAAATCGAATGAAAGGAACACTGCAGTCGCGTATCAACATTACGAAAGAATTGATCGCTTCCATAGAAGAAAAAAAGACTATATAAATCCAATGATAATTTTGTTTGTGTCCAGTCACAACGCAGCAAGCATATACGCTCGTGAGCGTTTTATTATCAGTAAAATGTAACACAAAGAGATTTGTGTACCCCTTCTCATTTCATTCATCTTCATTTCTCTTTTTTTTGTTTTTTCATTCCGGTATGATCCTTGTAAAAATAAATTGTTATTGTAAATCGATTTAAAAAAGTAATGCAAAAGTTTAAATATGATTATAAATTTTGTATGTAATTGTCAGAGAAAAGTGAACAAAAGTAAACCAATTAACGAATTTCTTTGTCTGAAAGTCATGTCATTTTGACGCTACTGTCGTATTTCAAACTTTGAAGGTGTTGTCTTTCTTTGACACTTACCTTCAACTGTACGTGACTTCAACGTAAAGACGAATTAAATGTAGTTTGCTTTGTTGAAATATTTGTCACTTTTGACAATGACAAATACAGAAGAAATTACACGCACTCTCGTCAATAATGCACTGTGATCTGAACGTTCGTCCGGCTCCGTTGGCTGCTTTTATCGTAACGTGCCTGTGTCCCACTGTTGCCTTTGGATTCGTTACACATACGAACACACACGCGGTTACCGATGAAAGCTCCGAAATACGAACGACGTTGATTGGTTAACATTCGCGATCCTAACGCCATCAGGAGTAGCATCGCTGAACACTCGTATTCTCATTGGTCCATTTAAATTTCGAATGTTGTGCTAAACGTATAAACTTGACACGCGGTAAACACTTCGACAGACGGTGTTTCTACGCGCGAAATGATGTCTCTCAATGATGATTGATATATTTAAAAACTCAGCAGGGGATATCCTCTAAGTATTTGTTTTTTGATTGTCAAAACGTTACGTTTTTGACGATTTTTCTTTCGTATGTGATATGTGGATTGAAATACTCGTTTTTGTTTATTTGCACTCGTAAAGTTCAATTTGCATTTGTTTAATAAACATTGTTATACCTTTGCATGGCAGTTAACGGTTGAATCTGTTAAAAAAAAAAAAAATGTATTCTGGATGAATCATATCTGAGCCTCTAGTAACGAATGTTTGAATGCGTGGGAAGTAGTGACTGTTGTATGTGTATATAGGCTTAAAAAATGTGCTCCCGAATATGGAGAAGAGGTTGAAACTGGTTTCAATGATTTTCCATGAAGACAAAGTTCTTTCTATTTTATATCTTTCAGTACTTTCATAATAAATAAAACGTTATATACTGAATTTATATATTTTCTATAAATCAATAATAATATTTAGTTCTAGAAGTACACATTATTTTCTATAAAATAAAATGAGAGAGTTATAATAATAATAAATATAAATTGTTTAGTATTTACCTTATTAAAGCCTTGAAATAGCTTACAATTACTGTCAGTAACATTTGTTCCTTCTTTTAATTCCTTTTCAGGGTCATCTTTTGATTCTTCATGTTATATTCTTTTTAGACATTTACATTTGCATTTCTAAATTGAATAAAAGCTTGTCTTGTGTGTTAGTATGAAATTTTTTCCTAAAAATAGAATTAGGTTTTATATAATTACTGTTTTAAATTTGAGAACATTTATTATTTAATATTGAATAGAAAACAACTAAGTTTATTTGATATATGTTTAATTGAGAAAAATTCTAAATATATTAAATTTTGTATCAACTTTCATCTGCTTCATCACTTTCTTTAACTGTCCTTATCTTCTTAATTTATTTTTCTCACTAGTAGTCAAGTTTCTTCACATCCTACAATAACGTAAGGTTAATTTTACATTACAAAAGAATGTCAGAATACAATAAGTCACAATATAAATTAATCAAATTAGGATTTTAAAATAATAATTGAATAAATATATATCAGCCATTATTATTATTATTATTATTTCTTTTCTTCCTATCAATGAAATAATCTTATTTATGACTAATATAAATAATTCAATAAACATTAGATAAAAATTGAATTATGACCTTTCGTGGTAATAAATTTCAAATAAAAAGTTGAGTCATAGTTGTACATGTATTTGTAATTCTTTGTTTAAAATAAAAACAAGTAAAGATTAACTTGCTCTTTGTATATTGTTTATTTATTTATTTATTTATTTATTTAATTTACTAATATTTTTTTATGTTTCTATTTATTATTGTTAATTTATTTAATACTTTCCCATATTATAATCCATCACCTGCCATCTGTCGTAAGATAAAAAAAAAGAAATCACCGGAAATGAATACATTTGGTGGCGCTAATGTGCTACTTCCTTCTTTCATATATACATAGTTCACAAGTTGACTTTCTGAACATTGCATGGAATTTTGAATAGAAACATTTGAGCCTTACGCGTGAGATGATCAAAGTTCAAGTTGAAACTACGATACTTATTTATTGAAAATGTCGTCTAATAAGGATAGAGACAGTGACAATATTTTAAAGAAGTTAAGAAAAAGTGACGAAAATGAGGTTGTAAATTGCAAAAGTAGTACGGATTACAATGAAGGACTCAAATTACGGCAAGGAACTGATAGTTTCCCAAATATTAATGAGAGACCAGTCGACGATATATCCATTGAATTCTTCTATAAACCACATACTATTACACTTCTTCTTATTTCGATAACTGCTGTAATTTATTCAGCTTTTACAAGGTATTTAGAATGGCATGATAATAATATTTAATCATGTATAAATGCATGTTTAATAATAATTTATGAAATAACAATATAATCACTCCTATGTAGGAATACCAACAATGTGGAAGACAACATGTGGGCTGGCATGTTGTGCGTTATCTTTTTCTTCCTTATTATATCAGTGCTTACATTTCCAAATGGACCATTTACAAGACCACATCCAGTTGTTTGGAGGATCGTTTTTGGTTGTAGTGTACTTTATTTGATGGGCTTACTCTTTATGTTATTTCAAAATTATGATACCGTCAGGAAAATTCTTATATGGGTTGATCCTGGTTTAGCTAATTTTCACATAGACATGGATAAAGAATATGGTGTTAATTGCTCAGATATTACAATAGAAAAGATATGGAATCACTTGGATGTGTTTGCACTAGCTCATTTTCTAGGATGGGCCTTTAAGGCTATTCTCATACGTCATCTTGGTATACTTTGGGCTATTAGTGTTATGTGGGAAGTAACTGAAATAGCATTCGCACATCTATTACCAAACTTTATTGAATGTTGGTGGGATGCTTTTATACTTGATGTTTTGGTATGTAATGGGCTTGGTATTTGGGTTGGATTAAAGATATGCTCTATTTTGGAAATGCGAGAATATAAATGGGTCAGTATAAGGGATATAGAAAGTACTACTGGCAAACTAAAAAGAGCAGTGCTTCAATTTACTCCTGGTAGTTGGACTTCCGTAAGGTGGTTAGATCCAATGTGCACTCATATGCGATTCGTAGCTCTTTGTCAACTTGTTATTTTTTGGCAAGTTTCTGAGCTAAATACATTCTTTCTGAAACATGTATATGAGTTTCCGCCTTCTCATCCATTTGTCATAACACGATTGGTATTGATTGGTGTAATCGTTGCTCCATCAGTTAGGTGAGAACATTTTTAAATAGGTTAACATTAAATCAATTTTTTGAAATTCAATTCTTTAATGCATTAATTTAATAGCTTACATATCTGCCTTAACATATCGAACGTCGGCCTTTTTTACTTTGTTTTGTCATAGACTAGCAATGTGAGTTCCGGCGTTCAATGTGTTAATTTTATACTTGTTTTCTAAGTCAAAATGAAGTATATTATTGCAGACAATGAAAAAGAAAAAAAAATATGACTGCTTTCTTTTTTTATAGGCAATATTATATGTATGTAACTGATCCATCATGCAGTAGAGTAGGTACTCAATGTTGGGTATATGGTGCAATTATGGTAACAGAAGCATTACTTTGTATACGTCATGGTGCAGCTCTCTTTGAACGGACCCAAGCCTTAAACATACTCCTTTGGCTTCTTTGTCAATCTCTAGTATCTGTTTTATGCGTCTATGGATGTGTTTTATGGCATCAGTATTTTGAGGTATGCCGTATAGTTATTAACTTGTAACTCTTTAGTGATCTTTTAACTAACTAAATTAATTTGAGCGTGTTCTGTCTGCAACTTGTACATGTTGCTTGCTGTTCTAGACGGATAAGAACACTGTTAAAAAGCAGTCTGTGATCAAACTACATGAGAGCTGCTTGGATGTAACATGTAGTGGTATGTTTTAATACTGCATCATTTGAACATCAAAATGCTGTCTATATAAATGTCATTTAAACATTGGTTGTAAATGTTTGATTTCTATTTATTAGATATAATATGTTGACAGCAGATAAATTTTACAAAATATTTGCGATTTTCTAAACATTCTGTGAAAGTTATATTTCTTTCCTAACATTTCTTTTTTTACGTTTTTTAACATTTATATTAAAGAGACAAACTAATTTATTCTTCAACTGTGAAATATTATAATATACAATTAGTAGAAAATTGTCATTAATGTCATTTTGATACATTTATCATGTCTATTCATGCAATGCAAATTTACTTTTAAAATTAAGAACTTTAGTTATAATATATTTTCTGTTTCAGGGGACCTGGCACACCACATTAAATCTGTGGAATCGATTGATAAAAAAGGACAGTAAGACAGTCCCTTGTAATAATTAACTAAATTAATGGTTAATTTATTAAACTATGCAACTTTCTAGTCGTTCAGAAGCGTACGAATGAATTTGTAAGCTTAGCAAAATATGATTGGATGTGCGTACGTACGTTTTAACTATTATGATCGTATGAATGAATGTTTTGAAAACAAATCTTGTTCCTGAGAATAAATGCAAAAGATCGTTATTCATATTTTATGAATACTTTAAAAGATCACTTTTTTCTTCTTGTGTTACAATCATTTTGAAAGGATTTGTACATCTTTTAACGTGAGATATGGGAAAACTTCGCAAGTACCACTGGGGACAATTTGTGATCCTTCAGAACAATTCCATGCTTTGCCTAGTAAGTTATTGTTAGATGCAGAAATGAAGACACGGATACGGCTAGGTAATTCTTCGTTTTCATGGAGAGAGATATAAGATGTCGTCAATAACGATTTCGTACAATACATCTGTAAAATCCATTATAAATATTTTTGGATTTAAAAGAATATTGCTGTTATTGCAGCTTTATTTAACAAATGGGATATGAGAGAGAGAGAGAGAGAGAGAGAGGGAGAGGGAGAGAAATAGAAAGATAATAATTAGCAATAATTTACATTTAACTGCAAAAGTACCTGAGCATAAGTAAGGTAGAATGATTGATTTATGTTTGGTTTTAGCCATGGAAGATAACTATTTGAAAACAGTTGTAATCTCGTAACAGTATCATATGTTAATCTAAGTCCCATGATTTCGGATAGACGTTCATTTAATGTCAATTCTGAAATCTAAAATAGTTTTATATAAGTCGAGTATGAAAAAAAAAAAAAAATGATGTATGCCATGTGCGATGATGGTGTTATATATTACTTTATAAGATATTGTCTGAGAAGTATGTGGCAGTGTGATGTTCTTTTCTTCTTTGGAATAATTTTCTTCGTGACAAGTTAAATAGTCTTCAAATACTGAGTTTACATCTGTGCTTAACTGAGAATAACTGTTGTCTCGAGTTTGATTCCAATAGTGCAAACCTTAGGTATAACAAATGCTGCCATTATTTAATAATAACCAAATTTTTCAAGGCCTTACTGCTATTAATTAGAAAGTTATATTATTTTATATGTAAATTATACTTATGTGATTATATTACCATTTGCATCAAAATGATGAGAGATCTGACGTGATATTAAATTTCCAATTGTCGCCCATGTTAAATAATTTAATGAATTTTCGTCATTTGACATAAACATGTCACCATAATCTATTGCACCAAAAGGTATAATAATAAGATTCAAAATATGAATTGCAATGCCTTCTGATTGGAAAGGTGTAGCATAGTGTGTCCAACTACAATGTAATATGTCAAAATAAAAAGTCTTATTGATATAAATAAAATAAAATATCATATATATATATATATATATATATATATATATATATATTTATATATATGTACATTTGTTTTGGTCTACCAAGGTTTATATCCGGTGATACCATAGAATACATTGATGATCTATATCTTTTCATTAAATTTAAAGAGTTTTCCAAGTAATTGTCAGATAAATTCAACTAAAATGAAACATAATATTTTAAAAATATTGGATAATAATATAATTTATACAATCAATAAAATAATTTATTGCATGTCATTCACAACTAAGAAAATGCAATTTTTTTTAATTCTCTCATGTATTGACATTTTTTGTTTATACCTTATCTTTTTCTTCATATTTAAAATATGAAACTTCTGGCACAGAAAGCTTAAGATCATTTAACTTTGACAGTAATGCTCGACGTTCATTCATTAATCCATCTTCTTTTTCTATGTTTAATTGTAGAGTTTTTTTAAGTTCATCAAAGAGTATTTTTATCTAAGTATATTAAAGCAAATTATTATTATTATACTCTTAGTAAATATATGTGATGATTTAACAATATTTCTTTATAATCTTACCGTATGATTCATAAATGTAATCTCTTTATCAGATAATGAAGACATATATAAATTAGAAGCTTCAGGTTTTAATAGATTTATACTAACTTTGAGGCAATGTTGTTCCATATCTTTATGTTTTGGTATTATTAACTGTACAAAATGATTAATATAATTATTAAAATAAAACAAAACATTCTTAATGTTTTTATTTGAAATACTTACGTCTTGATAAAGTTTGTATGCATATAAACCTAAAACAGCATTGTGAAATTCTTTTGGTCTTTCTTTCCAAAAGATTCCTAAATTTTGTAAACCTTTTCTCATTTCTTTATCAAAATAAACTTGAAATTTTGAATGTGGTTCTTGAGTAGTTGTAGTTAATGAGCTTATAAGATCATACCAATTTATCTGTAAATATGTTTAGACAAATTTGAATGATCAGATTAGATAAAATTAATATTGAATTAAATATGATACTCACAAATGTAGTTATATTATTTAATTCATCTATTGACAATTCAGTATATTTCTTCATTAAATATGCTTTACGAATTTCATTTTTAAGTGGAAATACCTATTATCATATTAAGAAAATTTTAATAGCAGAAAATATTTTTTAAAAATATACATATATATACATATAGAAGAGAACAATTTTACTTACAGAAAAGAAATTGTTTACTATTTCACTATCAATATGAATTCCTGTCAGAACCACTTCTTGATCTATATTTTCTGAATCATTAAAAACTCCAAGTATCTTTAAAGCTTCCTTTATATGATAGATAAATCTTGTATTATTTTGCTTTAAAAAAAAAAAAAAAAAAAAAAGAAAGTATATAAAAAATACAGTTTTAATTATTTAACAACTTTTATCAAATTTCAGTATATTTTCACTTAATACCTCGCATGTTGAATAGTCTTCATAAAGTTTTTCAAGATCAACAAATTCTTTATGTGTATCGATTTCTTTTGCATAACAATACTCATCTATGTTTTTATTATCAAATAGATTTTGATGAAGCACAGGTCCTACTTTAAAAGTAAAATAGCCAGGCTTGTTTTCATCAAGATCCACAGCCACGTCAAATAATAAAGGACTTAACATAAATAAAAGAATTAATATATTATTTAAAGTTGATCTTTTTTTATAACATCATATTAAACTCACCTATATGTTTTTAATAGTTTAGCATAGAAATTTGTAAAAGTTTCATTATTCTCAAATGTTTCATTATTCAAATAAAATTTTCCGATTTTTTTTATTGCTTCATTTGCTGCAAACACAAGATTTTGTTGTATTTAATAATATTATTTATTAATTGTATAGAAATTCAATACTTACCTATCATTATTCTTTCATTTATATTTATATTTTCATATTGCATACAGCTATTGTAGTATTTTGCAAATAATGATGCTGCATCTCCATTATCATCCTTTAACATTTGTTCTGTAAACATTTAGTGATTTCTAGAAAATTTCTCAATTATTTAAGACATGTTTATATAATATAAAAATCAAAATTGCATACTAGCTATTCTGTGATATGCCTTATCTGCCAAACTTAAGTCTATCATTTGTGGATTTGCTACCATTCCACCACAAGCATATTCATAAAAATCCTCACATGGATCAGCAGAATGATTCATATAAGATAGTATTCTAGCAGCTATTTGTTTACAATGTCCTGAATCACATATATTATTATTTGTAGTGACATTTGTAATAATAACGTTTGATTCTAGGTTTGATGCTGTAAATGCATTTGTTGTTGTTTCTACAAATTCTTTTGTTGTTAGTGTTTTCTCTGTGGAAGTAGTTTCATTTTGTAAAATGGTACTTTGTGTAGAGTCTGTTAATTTTGATGTATATTCGGTAGGTTTATAAACTGTTGTAGTTGTTAAATTTGTTAAGAAAGAATCATTATGTTCAGTAATATCTGTTACAGTAGAAAATGCAGATACAGTTGAATCAAGAAAAGTGGTCATTGAAACTGTGCTTGTCATGTTATTTGGTTCTTCTGTAATACCGTTTGTATTATCCGTAGTATTAATTTGATCAAATGAAGAATAATTAGAAGTAAGTTCATTCTCTGTTAAAGTAGTAGAGTATACAGTAGTAAAGTATAGATCATTAGTTTCAGTTTCATTATTTATCACTATTTTTGGAGTCATTGTAGTACTATCATTCTGTTCATTTTCAAACAAGGTTGTATCAGTAATATCACTATAACGATTTGGCTGTTCTGTAGACTGAATTTTGGTAACAATTGTATTATTTTGATCTTGTGAAACTGTTGATTTTGTATCATTATTCAGAGTACTTATAGAATCTGACATAGTTGTTAAAAAGGTATTTGTTTCTAAAACTTCTTGTGTTGTTGTTTTGTTTTCGAAATAATGATCAAAATAATGAGATGTCTGCTCGTTATTAGGTATATTTGTTTCTGTAATAATATCGACTGATGCGTCCGTTGTGGTGGTTCTAATTGTAGTTGTAGTTGTAGTTTCTAATGTTTCTGATCCATTGTTATTTTGCTGTATTAATATTTATCATCTCTTAGAGAAATATTGTATTAAATGATAAAAGAGAAATTTGTAGAATTATAAATATTTATTAAACTTACGCGTGCCGTGAAATATTTGTCATTATCCTTAGTGTTAGATTTTGTCCATGTTAAATTTGCAATAAGAATAAATATAAATAAGAAAAAAAACACTAACAGCGTAGCAATACAATTTTTAAAAGATTGATCTCTTTGCGCTATTTTATGCTCTTCTTGATTTGCAATTCGATATGAACCACGTGAAGGCATTTTATTTTTGATAGAATTTAATAAAAGTCTTCTTCAATATTGATTATCTGTGATTTTAAAAACGTAATAAAAAGAATATTTATTTAATTACATAGATATGTCATAGATATTATTATTATTGATATTATTATCAAAGAAATAAAATAATGAAATATCATATGTAAAGTATCGATAAAGGTGCACAATTTGAACCGTAACCGTACAAATCCTTTCGCTCGAACGAACTAAATAATGAATATATTTTTTCGTCAGTTGTTCTTAACTCTAAGGAAAAACTTGTGGTTTCGATAACCACATCCTTCCAAAATAATCTTAGAATTAAAGATAGGCAAAATTACGTCACACATGTGAGATTACTTCCTTCATTAA
Organism: Polistes dominula; assembly: GCF_049000335.1. NCBI lineage: Eukaryota > Metazoa > Arthropoda > Insecta > Hymenoptera > Vespidae > Polistes > Polistes dominula. The sequence goes on from NW_028300879.1 coordinate 1,123,723, forward strand.
TTACTTACTAATGAGATAAAATATATATGATTAATTTATATGCACACTGAAATATTGTTCTATTCAATTTTAATGCCGCTGGTTCAAAAGGCAGTAATTAAAAAATGTAACATACAGAAATATAAGTTACTTATGTTGTTAATATTTATAATACAATTATCACAGATATGTAAATTATAAAATATCGTACGCTATTTTAAAATGCAACCTGTAGTTTTTCAATGATCCCATTGCACGTACTATGATAATAACTTATTTATATACTAGGCTAATTATATGATTTAAATAGGATTAAAAAATATATTTAAAAACTATTCGCCTTCTTGATGCATCGTGTATATATCGGTGTTGCGTTTTACTTCATTTCCGATTGAATCGGATCGTATAGTTGCATCGATTGTCGAACCAATATTTTTCGAAATCGAATTGCTTCCTATTCTTTTAATGTTCGAATCATTTTTCGAATCATTTGATTTTAACATTTCGGTGGTAATCTGTAATTAAATGAATATTTAATAATTATATTTATTTATGAAGGAAAAAAACAATTCTTATTTAAAATGTATAATTACTTTTCTTTGAATTTCATCAGCCTTAAATTTCTCTAATTTCTCCTTATCGGCGACTCCAATTGCAGCCTTTGCAGATGACATTTGTCTCTTTGGAGTAGGTTTTCTTGGCTTAAATGAACCAGATGCTTTTTTAGGCAACTGAGAACTTGTGTGTTTTTTAGTCTCACTTGACTGATCACAATTGTGAGTAATTAATTGATCCTTAGTTTTAAATGCCTAAATATTATCATATCAAATAATTTAGTAATGATTACTCATAATATTTACATAAGCTAATAATATAAACTTAATACTTACGTGTGAACAAATATCACATTTTAAACTATGTTTATTCATTTCATGATGTTTAAGAGCTTGCGCTCGATGAAAGTTACGATTGCAGTGACTGCAACTAAATCGTTTAATATTACTGTGCGTGAGGAGATGTCTTTTTAATTTGTCCGGACGTGAAAATTCACTCATACAACCCAAATATCCTCTAAATGGACATTTTAATCTTTTTGTCAAATCGTGAATCAACATATGACGACCAAGTCGATCCTTTCGTTTAAATCTAGCTGGACAATGCTAGTATTAAAAAAAACAAAAAAAAAACAAAAAAAAAACATTGAAATAAATTTGTAGTGTAATACAATTTGTTAATATACAATCATATATGGATGAGATAAAGTATAAACGTACTGGACACAAAAAAGGTGTTTCCTCGCTATGAATTAATTTATGATTGGCTAAATATTGTTCTGTTTTAAAGGCTTTACCACAATCTTCACATGCAAAACGTGCAGATGAAGCATGTGTTTTTAAATGCCGCCTTAAAAATCTTTCAATTAAAAAACTCTTTCCACAGTGTAAACAAGCATAATCATGTGTGGTAGTTTCTGTATGATGTTGTAAAGCTTCCAAATTAGAAAACGATGATTTACATACATTACAACAATAATATTTTTCTGTTGTTTTTTGTTTTTGGACGGAATGAGCATATTGATGGAGTCCTAAGTCTGATAAAGTATTAAATACTTCACCACAAACATGACAACGATATTCCGACCGTTTATGACTACGAGTGTGCTCCAAAAAATCTTCAAGTTCAGCAAACATCATACTACAACTACTTTGCACACATTTGTACACTTTTAGTGCTAAATGAGAAACTATAAGATGGCCCTTAAGAGCTTTGTACGAATCAAATATTTCTTTACAGAACTGACAGTGATAGGTACGATCTATACTTCCATCTGGGGGTACCTATCAAATATTAACAATTCATTATAAATTTAATACATAATAAAATGATAAGTTATATTATAAAATAATACCTCAGGTGGTAACGAGTGTATAGCAGTTCCAGGCCACACTTTGTGCGATGACATATGTTTCTTTACATTAGACTTTTGTGCAAATGCTCTTCCACAAACTACGCATTGATAAGGTTTCTCTCCTGTATGAGATCGTTCATGCTGTTGCCAGTAAAATTTTTTTGCAAACTGCTTACTACAATAACCACATTTATACTGTAATAATATAAGTCAATTTTTGAACAAGAATATAATACATACATTTATACAAATTAATTAATATAACTGAAAATGATAAAAATGTGTACTTTTAAATTTTGTGCTTGTTCAACATTTTCCAGTTCTACGGATACTGTATCAGGCGATAATGTTTTACTATTTATAGAATTAACTAAGTTTTCTTCTTGAAGGATGTCAGTTTGTAAAATTTGAGATACCTCCTTCGATTCATTTTTCATAGGTTCATTATCTTCAATAATTCCCGAATTTGTAAAGGTATCAAGACTTTCAGAACTTAATATAATTGGAACACTAAATGTAGAATCAGTTGTAAAGTAATTTGCACTTTCTTGGTCCATACTAGAAGAAGAAACATTATAAGAGATTAATATTAATTTAATTTCAATTGATTTCAAAAAGTTTACATCAAATATAGACAATATCTGATTTACCTAAATAACATATCTGTTTCTTCAAGTATAATAGATTCACCTAGTTGATCTGATCGTACAAATGATTCTTGAGGATTATATTGCGATTCATCTTGACTAGTATCTTCAGCACGTACAATATGACTTTCGTCATTTACTAAAAATTGACTCAAATCCACCGTTTGTTCTTGCGTTTTTTGATGTGTCCTTTTATGAAGAACGAACATGTGAAGCGATGTGAATTGACTTTTACATTTTCCACATTGAAATATGTCTTCTTCATCTTGATCTATTGCTAAAAAAAAAAAAAAAAAAGAAAGAAACATAATAAAAAGACATTCTTACAGTATGATTTTATTGAAATCATTGACATTGTTCTTTGTGAACATTATATGCTATGCATACCTGATTGTTCTACTTCGGTAATAAGATTTTGAGATTCTAATAAAGATTGTACAGAAGGGCTATCGAGTGAAACACCTACGAAGGGATACGAAACGACGTTAGTAGTAAATTTATTCTTTTCTTCTTGTAAATATTCATACTATCCTCTTGAGTCTTTATTGGTTAACCCCACCTACTGAAAACACTCGCAAGTTTTACCTGTCAGAGCGTCGAAAATAGATTGTGCCATATTTCACTGTAAATTTATTGCTTCATTTTAAAAGAAAAGTAACAATTAAAGTGATTCATGAGTGATCTAATCTGTCAAAAAAAGGCAAACATCTAGTCCAAAACATATCGAAAATTCCTATACTGTGATAGCGTTGTTGCTGCCCAAGGCATTAGTGCGTGTAAATCGATATGTCGACCAACAACAACGATTCTACATTTTAAATCGACTATTTAATATCAACATGATCGCGTTGAATAAATTTCAACATACAAATTCTTTCTCTTTTCAATTAATAGGAATTTCTTTTGGAGGGAAAAATCAATAGCGACGATCAACAAATTCAAATTATTAATCAGTCATATATTTAACAATTCGTTAAACAATTTTTGCACGCAGTGTAGTTTGAAATATTGAATTGAATTAAAAAGAAAGATATTAACAATTTATGAATTCATAATACATCAAGATAATTATTAATTATTATAAATGTTCATTGTAAATTCATGAATCACGATTGTTTCTTTTTATTTTTAATTTTGTCATTATTAATAATACGAAGATTAAATGGAATAATCGATAATCGCATGATAATTTTACGATAATCGAAACACGAGAGTTTTTAAAAGCTAACACTAGATGGCGCTTCGTATAGCATTGGCAGCACTGCGTAGTTAGCTCGAAAAAGCTACAAATAAATTTGGGTAGTGGCTTTACGAGCTTCCCGTAATATCGTAACCTTAATAGTTCCCATTTAGATTAAATCATATTTAATAATCGTTATTAATGAGTTAATCGTGTTCTTTGAAGGGTTATTAGCAAATATTTATTGTTTAAACGCGGATAAAGTGTCGATATTATACGAAGCAGTAGTGTTATATTGCAGTGCCGGTTTGTTATTGCATCTACATAGAAAGAAGAAGATTATTAGGCAATGGGAAACATTCACACTTGTGGTCCAAACGAAGCCCTCGTTGTATCAGGTACGTATATCATTTTTAATCTAATATTTATTTTATTTCAAGCAATGCGTAATGTTTATTTAGAACTGCTATGCTTGAATTGTAAATAAGTTATAAGATACAATTGAATGACACTTCACATTATTCAATATTATTTTTTAATATTATTTAGTTGGTTAAAAGATTCATGCATGCTCAAATTATTTGTTTATATCTTATTACATCAAGAATATTTTATAAATTACATAGTATTAACACTAGAATTATCAACAGTTGAGACCTCTATCAAAACCAGTCAAAATGACTGGTCTTTAAAAAAGATGTAAAAGTATAATATTATTATATTTATTGACTTATTATTATTTTACAAAAATAATTTCATGTTTTGAAATCTTAAAAACTATATAATAACAATTATAATAATAACAATAAGTACAAGAATATCAAAGTTGTCAAACCAGTCATAATGACTGATGTGGTAATTCTAGTGTTAATGTTTAGTTTCTTATCAATAACAAATATCTTGACAAGAAATCTAGACAAAATATATATTTTTCTTTTTCTTTTTGTCTTTTAATTCAGTGAATAATCATTATTATAGAAATTAGAATGAAATTCATTTTTAAATAACTTTTATTGAAAATATTGAATTCCAAATTACTACATGTATATGCAGTTAGTTTGTATACTATGGTCTAATGTTCTTAGTTGTATATTGCATACATAAAAAAGAGGAATCGTTGACTATGATTATAATAAACTTGTTTAATAAGTAAGTTTTATTGGTTACAGTCTTCTTAAATTACTAAATGTAAGATTAAACGGTTAATAAAAAACTAGATGATAGATATTAATATATTATTCATTTTTGAATAATTTTTACATTGTATATCTTTTATTTCCAATGGAAACAATGAAAAAATTGAAATTAATAAATAATTATTCTTATATAAGATTTAATATTTATTTTATATTATATCTTCTAATTATAGGTTTAACTGTGAAAAATATATATTAATAAAATATATTTAATTAATGAATTTAGTTTGCTACTAGGAATCTCTTGCTTCAACGTTGGATATTTATGTGGATGAGTCATCTTACTGAATGGGATCGAAATTCATGCATTTGACGTCATTATCTCAGTTATCGAGATAATTTTTTTTTTAAAGCTGATACAATTTTTATATTTTTACTATTATTACTTAAAAAAAAAAAAAAAAGTTTATAAAAAAATAAAAATACATTTTGCAATTTCGTTAATTTTTTTTTAATCTTTTTTTCGAACATCATAATATTTATCATATTCGTCTATGCTAGTATATATATGTATATGCTATAATGGATAAAAGAAATAAATGATTTTCTTGTCTACTTCGTGGTTCCTGTTATTGTGGATAAAACACTCGACAAATCAATTATGTGAATTATCACATTGTGGGGATTGCCAATGACGTTGGATAGTCATATTGCATTTTACTGGATATAGTATATACATATATATATGGTATATAACTCATCTCTTATTTATCAATCTTGTATTACGCATTCGATCGTCCTCGCGTGATCACAAGGACACAATAGGTCATAAATGAAGAACAATTACACGATGAGCGCACGTGATCCAATGCAATCATACCTCGGCATCGTATTTGCTCCTAGTTTATAATTTCTACTAGTTAAATGAATTAGTTTTCTTTTGTGGAGGTTGTATTTGCCAGTCTTGTTTGATCATATCAGCAGCTTTTTCACCGATCATGAAGATAACTGCGTTTGCATGGCCAATCGGTATAGTGGGCATAATAGAGGCATCAACCACTCTGAGATTTTTGACACCATAAACTCTTAAACGTGAATCAACTACAGCATAGGGATCTGTTTTGGGTCCCATCTTGACGGTTCCAATTTCGTGATTCATCATAGATGGTAAATATTTGATTGCACATCGCCAATAATAGTCGCTTGCAAACTCGTAAGATTCACAACCAGGTATTTTGATATTATGTAGTTGACTATTGTACGCGAGGAAAGGTTCTGTTTTAGATATGTTGATGGCATGCTTGATACCTTCAAGGAGAATTTCGACATCATCAGGATGAGAAAAGAAATTAGGATCTATCTTGGGTGGCACGAAGGGATCTTTCGATCTTAATGTAAGACGACCTACACTTTTTGGACTCTGAATTATTGGCCAGATCGACCAGGCGTCTTTATTTTCAATAGGTTTATAAACTGTATTATAAATCTCGTCTGTAACTCGTTGACCTACCCTAAAGCCTTTGCCATTGTCCGAGTGTAATGAGGCGGAAGTAAAGAGTAGTTCGATGTCCGGCTTCTCAGAAGAGGCATACTTTGTTCTGATGAATGCCAAAGCTTCGGCACCTCCAGGAATAGAGATGATGTTGCTTCTTTTAAACACATAATCCAATATCACGCTCGGTTTTAGCATATTTTGAACTACTACAGACACAGGTTGATTTATCAAGAAGACTAAACCCAAGAAACCAATGTGTTCGTACATGTTGTATCCAACTTTGGAATCTTGAATTACATTGATTCCCAACTCTTGAAGATGTTCCTTTGGTCCTATACCTGATAGCATAAGTAGTTTAGCAGAATCGATCGTGCCCGCGGATAAAAGCACTTCTTTTGTGCTGAATATGAGTTTTTGCTTGTTATCTTTAAAATATTGGACACCGTAAGCTCGGCGATTTTCATCAATAAGAACTTTTGTTACTCTTGCGCCAGTTACTATGTCCAAATTTGGTCGTTTCACTTTAAGATAGGCTTTTGCAGCACTGCAACGCGCACCCTTGTCCATGTTGACTTGTATATATGAAAAGCCTATTCGTTGTTCGCCATTGTAGTCGATAATATCATAGCCAAGTTTCTTTCCAGCTTCAAGAAATGTCGTGGATAGTACGGTATGAAAAGGAACATGTTCGACGCATAAATATCCATCCTTTCCGTGATACGATGAATTAATGATACCTGAGATGTATATATAAAAATTTAATTTTTCATTTTCTTTACTTTATAGATTTTATTAGAAATATTTTGATAAATATTTGTACATAAACATGAGTAATATATTGAAAGAGAACAATTTCAAGATATCAACCGAATGAAGAGATGTTGATTTGGTTAGTCTGACTAAAGTTCAGGCTTTAGTGAATATATGAGAAGGGTGAGTAATCGAAACGCGACCATTTTCGTTGGAGGGTTAAAACACCCCTATTCTGAGACGACTAAGGTTCAAACGATCCCACGAACTAAAACTTTATGTGAATATCTTTTCGAATTTAATTTATTCTATTCATTCTATTTTTTTTTTTATAATATTTTTTTTTAATTCTTTATGATATTTTAATCTGAAGAATATCCTAATAAAATGTAATAAATAAATGTGATGAAAGTAAATTTCACTGTAACTTACTAGGAATGTCGAACTTTTCACTTTTTATATAATACGGTAAAACGTCTTCGTAAGACCAGCCGTCGTTGCCTAAGCTTTTCCAGTGATCAAAATCCAACTTGTGGCCACGTGTAAGAATCATATTATTAAGAATGCTGGTTCCACCAAGAGCTTTGCCACGTGGCCAGGCACATTGCCGATTAATCATTCCAAAACAAGTATTTTGTTGCGGTTCCATTGGGTAATTCCAATTATAGTCCGTTAATTGATTTATATTAGTTATTAAAGGAATTTGATGAAATAAATTTTCTGGATAACCTGCCTCTAATAATAATATCTTCCAATTTTTATTTTCCGATAAACGATTAGCAAGAACTGAACCTCCGGAGCCTGCCCCGATTATAATAAAATCGTAGTTCTTCCATTTAGGATAATACGTCGTTTTAACTTGTTCATTCTTATTTGTATATTCTCTTAATAAATCGAAAAATGTTGCACTTTTTACCGCAGATATCAAAATAACTAATAACAATGATAATATAATTATTATTCGTAACATTATCTCGAGAAACTTCTGATCGATTTTCTTTTCCACACTTTCGACGTTCTAACAACTGTAACCAAAAGGTGAACTAACTAAATGTGAAATCTTATCATTCGTTTTATACTAATAAACCGGTTTGTATATATTATCCAGAAACACTTTCTCAAACAGATAGCAAAATGTTCTCCTTTATAATTTTTATATATACAAATATTAGACGCGCGAATGGAAGGATCACGCTCAAGAATGGGACCAATAACGGGATTTGGTTTTTGGCAATACATTTTCGAGTTCTTGATGCCAACTAATAATAATAATAATAATAATAATAATAATAATAATAATAATAATAATAATAATAATAATAATAATACAAATATAGAAATATAATATATATATATATATATATATATATATATATATATATATATATATATATATATATATATGTATATGTTACCATGAAAGATCGTTATTGGAGAATATTAATACTTAACGGATGGGTCGAATTTGTTCTGTCTTTCCTAGTTTCCGGGCATTTTTTCAGGATAATTAAATAGGTAAACATAAATGTATGGATTTAAAGCGTTGTAGTTTTATTAAATCAATTATATTTCTTATAATATTTTATAACGGTATTTATACCTGTAACTGATGGTATCATGAAAAAATAACAATGTGCATAAAAGAAAACTGTAATGCAACATATTAAAAATTCATGGAAAAACGTAGATCTACGTGGCCTGTCTTAGGAAGTCACAACGAAAAAACTTAAATCTACGGGGGCCCCTCCCTTAACTGTTAAGATTCACATGGTCACTTGATGTATGTTTAAACAACACATATATCACATATATATTACATACATTATATATAATCACATGATTGAATTATCACATTTTTCTATTTACGCTTATTATATTTATATTTATATTTTCCATTTACGCTTATATTTTATTTTATTATTATTATTATACTTTTCAACGGACCTATGTATATTTTTTTTTTTTTACATATCAATATTTACAATTATTATTATAATATGAAAGGATGAAGAAAAATGAAGAGAAATAGAATACATAATTATTAATAAACTGAGCGTTATTCAAATTTTATGGCACGCGAAGATATTATACCTGAGTTATGTATGTATATTTCTAACTAACACTACTTTTACTATGTTCAAAATATTCTATCTTCAAAATAACATCAAATGTTTCTGATTTGCATTTTATTTTTTTGACCATTTCTGTTATTTTACTTCGTACATTGAACCCCTTTCGTTACTACAGGCGACTATAAAATCGTCCACCATAAAATGCCATGTATTTTACAGTTATAACACATCAAATATCCCACTCTGGACGTAGTGTTTTGTTTCTTTTGATTAAAAACCATTAATATCAGCAACACAATGACTCAAAAATGAGTTTCTCTGCTGCTAACGATCAGTCTCTCGAGTAAAGTGCAGTTTTAATGTTGCATGTTGCAATGGCCCGTACAGTAGGAGTACCACAGCGAAAAACACGCCCCTAGCGAAAGGGTTAAATGTATCGAACGTAATATCTTTGATTATTGTTTTTTTTCATTGATCTTTTCTACCCTATCCATTAAAAATTTTGGTTAAACTATCATATTACGTTATTTGGTTGGATAAGATAACCAATCGCTCTTAATAAGATCTGCACCTTTCTCACCGATCATGATTGCTGGTGCATTAGTATTGCCACTACAAATCGTCGGCATTATAGATGTATCGATGACTCTTATATTTGGTATACCATAAACCCTCAATCTAGGATCCACAACCGCGGTAGGATCGTTTGGTGGACCCATTTTGGCTGTACCAACTGGATGATAAATTGTCATGGAAACGTGACGAATATGACATTCCCAGTAGGCATCTGAGCCGAATTTTAGATGTCGACAACCAGGTAACTTCGTTCGATATAATCTAGTACCAAATTGTTTGAAAACTTTCGCTTCGGCAAGTTGAACAGATATTTTCGCACCTTCGACGAGAGTGGCTATATCTAATGGATCATCGAAGTAGTTAGCGTCAATTATTGGACTGTGAAAAGGATTAGAGCTTCTTAGTCTAACCGTACCACGTGACCTGGGTCTGAGGAGAAGAGGCATGAAAGTGAAAGCATCCTTATTAGCTATCGGATCGTAAACAGTGTCGTAAAATTCATCTTTTAGTCCTAAAACCTTTTTCACTTGTATACCACCATCTGAATTAATGGATGCCGGTGCCATATGAATTTGAATGTCAGGATAATCAATAGATTTGTTAGCAAATTTTGTGTTGACAAAAGCGTATCCCTCAATTCCACCAAGAGTGGTCATAGGTCCTCTTCCGTTGGCTGCGTATTGCATTGCTACTGGTGGGGTATAGAAACGTTTCTGAATGATAGCTACCGGTTTATCAATGAGGAAAGTAAGACCACCCATTCCTATGTGATCTTGAAGATTATCACCGACTCGCAGATCTTTCAAAATAGGTATGCCAACCTGTCTTAAATGTTCCTTTGGGCCAATACCGGATAGCATTAGAATTTGAGGGCTATTTATAGCACCTGCTGATAAAATGACTTCTTTGCGAGCCCGAATGTATTGCTTACGTCCATTTCTCACGAATTCCACACCCATCGCTCTCATGGTGAAAGGATTGATAATGATTTTTGTAACGTGAGAATTCATAGCTGTGTGAAAGTTCTTACGTAATCTTATAGGGCGTAGGAAAGCTTTGGCAGTGGAACACCTACTGCCTCTTCTTATAGTTCCTTGTGGTATCATAAAACCGGTTTGAAATTCTCCGTTTATATCTCTCAAATTGTAACCTTGTTCGACTCCAGCTTGTGCAAACGCCACCCCAAGAGGTGTGATCCATGGTGATTCTTGTACAGTCAAGTAACCACCCGTTGAATGATAAGGGTTGTTTTGAAGATAAGGATTCCGATTGTCTTCAGATTTTTTGAAATAATAAAGTGCCGTTTCGTAACCCCAGCCAGGATTACCTAAGGATTCCCAATAATCATAGTCGTGTCTATTACCTCTGACATAAAGCATGTAATTTAAAACGCTCGATCCTCCGAGAACTTTCCCACGTGGCCAGTTACAACGACCACCTTTCATCGCGAGACAAGCTCTTCCTGTTGGTTCCGTCTTGTACTTCCAATCTAATTTAGTTAACTGCAAATAAGCAGCCAACGAAGGTACGTCAGTTATTTCATTTTCGTCCGGTCCAGCTTCCAATAATAAAATATTCCAATGTGAAATCTCAGAAAGTCTGTTGGCTACCACAGCACCAGCCGATCCTCCACCGATCACAATAAAATCGTATTCAATATTTAGGGGATTTCTATCGATAGGTCGACTTTCTGGATCCAATTGATCATATTGATAGTAAGATAGACCAGCTATCAAAAGTGGTACCAACCAAAGACTAGTTCCTACTAACCCTAATGCTCCTTTCAATGCCGTCGTTATTACTATCGTGCTGAACACCATCCTTTTCGTTACTTTTTAATTATGATTATTTCATAAGATCTAATTATCGATTATTTTGCTTATTATCCCTTGCTTCTTATTTGCGAATTCCAAGAGTCGACCTACTACTTTTTCTTTTCTTTCGAAACAACTTTTTCACTGACTTCGTCATAAATCGATATCCGGTGGTCGACTACAATAAGTGTTTTCAACTCTGTGCACTTGAAATGGATGGTCGAGATCGGTCTTTTTCATTCTGAGCTAACTATTCCTGGTAATATTTCCATGTAAATTTTTGAAAATCTTTCTGAAATCAAAATACAAATAATATATATTTCATTATCATCCTACTTTTCTATTTCTCGTCAAATTTATATTTTATAATGTTTATGTTGAATGAATTTTCTTTTTTTTTACATAACATCGTAATAGTCTTACGAAAGATGACGAAAGATCGGTAGGTGATGATTTTCGTATTGGAAACACGTGCGCATTGGTAGAATCATTTCATTTCTCTCTTTCTCTTTCTTTACGACAAAAGAAAGGAGATGTTGCAATCGTTATAATGGAGAAAGGAGAAAGTACTTTAGAAACATAAACCACTTTTGTGTTTAGTTTCTTCCATGAGAGTCACGGTTACGTTACGCATCTTTGAACTTCCTTATTTAGTTGAGAGATAACTAAGCATTCTCTTATCAGTTTATTATCATTTTCGATCTTTGCAACTAGGATATATATATACATACATACTTTATTAAGGTGCGAATTACTTTGATTATTATGCTTTCTCATTTCAATCGGAACTAAGATAGGAAGTAAGATAAGAAAAGATTTAGAGTTCAGTTAAAATGTGAATTTCGCGTGTTGTGTGAGCGCGAAATATAGGATAGCACGGTCACTTTCTTAACTTTTCCTTCCTGAAATAATTTGTTGAATTGGACGCCGGAAGAAGGTGGTCTATTATACGTGAGTTCCGGGATAATCATTACAGTTACTTCGTGTTTCTTTTGATGCACCTATTTTTACGACGAATTATCTTTGTTGAGATGTATGTTTTTTTTTCCCTCCTATTTCTTTTCTCTAAGAAGGACTTTCCTCTAAAGGATTTTAATGCACCTATTATAACGAATTATCTTTATTGATATGATTTGTTTGTTTTGTTTTTGTTTTTGTTTTTGTTTTTCTTCCTGAGTTTGACATTTGAAACGAAAGGAAATAAATGTATGTATGTTAATGAGTAAAAGGGAAGGTGAAAGATATTTCGCGTGATTAATGATTGAATAAAAAATAAAGTAATTCTTTTTGAGCGTGATTAAGTAAAATGATATATATATATATGTAAATTATTTGTAATACTTACTGTTAAAGCACTCATTAACGTTCCTCTATTGCTAGATACATTTGTTAGGACTGTTATTATTATGAAAACATTCCATTGCAAGTCGTTTCTTTCTCATCGATTAGTCGAGTTCATTGTACAGAGAGTTGTTACCTGTGCAGAGAGATAAATATAGTTACTGTTGCTTTACAATTAGCTAAAGAGTGATTAAAAGTGAGAATGCGTGTATGAACGTCTCTCTCTCTTTCTCTTTTTCTCTCTTTCTTATTTCAATCCTACGGTTTGTGTTAATAAAGATGATTTAAATATTAATCGTCAAAAAAGATATGATTAAAAATTAAATCTAAAAAATAAACAAGCGATAGTATTATATATCCCTTTGTTTGTCAAACCTGTTTTACGAATGTTTAATTTTTTAAATAAAAAATTTAATGAGGTCATCCGGTGGTAGTAGTAAGTCGTGAAAAAGAAGAATCTAAGAGAACAAAATGAATGAGAAAAATTACGAATGATTTTTAATGATATTAAGTCGTCTACAAAATTTCTTCCTATTTTTCTTTTTTTTTTTTTTATAAGTTAAATAATAATTAAATATATATATTTTTTGTTGTTATTGTTGTTGTATATTTTTACGTTATTTTATTAAATAATATCGATTCTATTCTCTATTTTACTTTTTGATATACTTGAAATTATTGAAACTTTAAAAAAATATTGTGCTCGTAGAATTACTAAAAAGAAACAAAGGGAAGAAACTTTTGGAACGATCTATTATTAATCCTTATATTACGAATATTTATTAATCCTTTTCTAATTATTTATATAGTATAATAATTTATATTTAGTAATTATATATTTAGTATGTATAGTAATTAATTTATATAGTATAATAATAATTATATATATATATATATATCTAGATATATATCTAGAAGAATATTATATATATGTAAATTAATTTCAATCACTATGACACCCTTATCCAAATTGAATACGTCCGAAAAGGATATTAATCCAGTGCAAATGTTTATATTATAATTTCTTTTAAGATTACACACCTTAATTATTTGTTAATTATTCTTTTTTTTTTTAATATTTGAATTACGATAAAACAACAAATTTAAGATTTCAACAGTGAACTTTTCTTCTTTTTTTGAAAAAAAAAAACAAAACAAAACCTTCGACGTAACTGACACACAAAACTATTTTCAATAAGATTTTAGTCAGTTGGAGATTAATACCACTAGTGACCACGAATATACTTCTAATGACAGTGAGATTCACTGAACGTGGGATACAGGACTATACCGTTGCTTTTCCCCCTCTTCCATTTTCTACTACTCCTTCTTATAGATTTCGTTTTGTCCTTCCCTCATAGTTCCCCCAAGACTCACCGCTTACACTTTGACAGTGAAAGTGCTTCCTTACTACATACCTCACTAGCTTCTCTTGAAAATATATCTACTTTAACATTCGTATGCATATGTAAAACCATGAAAGATCGAAATTGGAGAATTCAAAATTCTTATGATGAAATCTCAACGCATTGCATTAAATATAACAGTGACAGACAGTAGGAAATTCGAAATTTTTATTTATTTTCTTATACATTCATTATTTCGGATAGAAATCAAACGATCGTGAATTAGAATTTCCAATTAGGAAACTTATCACCAATAAATATCTTCTCTTCTGTTGCTTAAGAATCAAAATTTAACACTGAATTTGAATTTTTTTGTCGATTAATTATTTTCAATCAAAATCAATCATTCGTTAGAAACTTAATGATTGCGAAAGATCTCATTTCTATTACTTTCGTAATAGTTACTTTTAAAATATGTCAATAACCATTACAAAATATGATTACGACAGGGTTGGGGGGGGGGGTATGCTTTAATAAATATAAACTAATTCAAGGGGCTATAATATATGTATCAATATTATACATAATTACTATTAGGTGGATCGGAAAGTAATGTCGTTTCTACAAATGTCAAATTTTGTATATTTTTTTTTATCAATAACCGATTGATTTTGATCAATTTGATAATAAAAATTTGCATACTATTATAGATGAAGAAAGGTTGTTGATAACAAGGCTTATTATGTTATTGATTAAAAATATAAATTTGTTAGAAATATTTATTCGTTTCAATTTAAAGTTAAAAAGCGACATTATTTTTCGGTCCACCTGATATATTAAATACTATATATACTATATTGTATTATAGTATACTAGGGGTTTATGATTTAAAAACTGGAATCGAATAAGTTCGATCATCGACTCGAATATTTTCTATAACTCGAATATCGACTAATTTCAATCTATAAGCTTTTTGCATAAGAATTTATAAATGAAAAATTAATTAAATAAACAACTTAAATATTGAACCGAATTGTAACGCTAAACCATTATCGAATCCACCTTAAGACACAGACAAAATTTCATTAAAATCGGTCCAGCTGTTTAGGAGGAGTTCAATTACAGAAACGTGCACAGAAGAAATATATATATATATATAATTACAATAGTACTTCATTTTTCTCTTATGTTTTGCAAAAAGTATACTTATAAACATTTGATTTCCTAATTAAGTTAAAGGGAATGATCGTAAGTATTAAGATGGTTTTTATTAACATATAATAAATATTTATTTATGTTACTTATTTATATACATATATGTACGTACAGATGTGTTTGCATATTTAAAACAACAATTTTAATAAATTTATTTGTCAAAGTTTTGAAATATTTAGCTTAATTTCATTGTTTTTAAAATATATTATACTATAAGATTATATTAGTTATAAATTTGAATTGAATTTATACATTTTCATTTGTATACGTGCGATTTAACACGTTTCCCTTTTTTGTAGACATTTCTTTCTTACGTTATCGTTTAGCAAACAACGTTGCATGACAACGTGATACGCTTCTGCTTTCACTATTCTTATACATTGTGTGTACAAGAATTTGTGAAATTTATTAAGACTGATGTATTATCTCATATCAATCATTTTTTCTTACCATTAATAAATATGTTTATATAGTTCTATAGTTATATGAAGTTCAATTGTTCACATGTTTATCTTTTTATTTATAAAAATCGAATAAATAAGTAAAACTAATTCTATGAGAATGTCCTTGTGTTAATGAGAAACGTATAAGAATGATTACATAAAAGATTATTCGGGTCAAATCCATTGAGTTTCCAAAATTAATACGCTATACATACATTTGTCTAAGATAGTGATTAACATTAGAACACTTCGGGTAACATTTATCTTATTTTATTTTTTTTTCAATTAAATAGTTCCATATATAAATGGCACGTACAATTGATTTCTCAGGAAAACAAAATAGCAGAAGTTTCAAGATTAATAAGTTTGAATCTCTATTTGCAAAGTATACCTGAGTTAATTATAATAATAAATATTCTTATCCTCTTTTACTTTACCTTTTACGGTTACAAGTCATTTCTTTCCGAACACCTCCTCACACTTATTCAATATAAACAGAAGTTTCACCTTTTTACCGTTTCTTTGGAGTCAATAGCACACGGTTATTTTTCCTTCTTTCTTCTAAAAGTTCATCCATTCGGGTTATTAACTGTACCCACGTTGCTTAACTTTAGTGATTAGCCAGGAAATAGTAATCCGACATGGTTAGGCCGTTGACATATGACAATAAATATACATATATTTATAAATGTAATAAATAAAAATAACTAGATAAATTAAATAATATTAATTACAAATATATAATAATTTTAATTATGATGTAAAAACTGTTGTTGTTATTATCGCCAGTCTTCTTTAATCATATCGCTAGCTTTTTCGCCGATCATGATAACAGGTGCATTAGTATTTCCATTCACAATGGTAGGCATTATAGATGCATCAACGACTCTTAAACCTTTCACACCATAAACTCTTAATCTTGGATCCACGACAGCTGTTGGATCGTGTTTTGGTCCCATTTTACACGTACCCACTGGATGATACATAGTAAAAGTAAAGTGTCGTATAGCACATTCCCAATATTCGTAAGTAGCAAAAGGAAATTGTTGACAGCCTGGTAATTTAATAGAGTACGGTCTAGAACCAAATCTTTGAAAAGCACTAGTATTTGAAACAGCCATGGCAAGTTCTATACCATCTATTAAAGTGTCTACATCTTCTTTATAAGCGAAATAATTCGGATTAATGTCAGGATGAGTCAAAGGATCTTTATTCTTCAGACGAATCCATCCAGAACTTTTAGGTCTTAATAAAAGAGGTAATAGGGTCCAACTGTCAGAATTTTTTAGTGGTTTAAATGCAGTATTGTAAACACTGTCTTTCAGTCCCACAAACTTCTTTACAGATTCACCATCAGAATTAATAGAACTTGCTAGGAAGTGGAGCTGAATATCTGGGTAAGCACCAGATGGGTCAGCGTATTTTGAATTAATAAAGGCCAAAGCTTCGATTCCGGGATTAGTTAAAGGTCCCTTATTGTTTATTAAATAATTCAATAATATTGGTACTGATTCTAAGCGTTCCCTATTTAAAGTAACAGGTTCGTTTACCGTAAAGCTTAATCCACCGAGACCAACATGGTCCTGAAGATTGTCTCCAACTCGAAGATCAGATACTACCGTTATTCCGAGTTCCTCGAGATGTTCTCTTGGTCCTATGCCTGATAGCATTAGCAATTGGGGTGAATTGATTGCTCCAGCTGACAGAATAATCTCTCTTCTTACTTTAACAGTTTGTTTTAAACCGTAACGAAGAAATTCTATCCCCGTAGCTCGTTTTTCGTCATTGAAGAGCACTTTTAATACTTGAGTGTTTAAAGCTACGTGGAGATTTGGTCTGTTCTTTACCGGCCTTAAAAAAGCTTTAGCAGACGAGCAACGACTTCCTCGCCGTATTGTAGCCTGTACGATCATAAAGCCAGTCTGACTTTCACCATTGATATCACGATTTTCATAACCTAGTTCTTGTCCAGCTTGCAAAAAAGCGATCGCTAATGGAGATCTCCACGGAGGTTCCTGTACAGTCAAGTAGCCACCCCTATTATGGTAAGGTGACTTCGCTAAATAAGGGTTCCTGTTATCTTCTGACTTAAGAAAGTAAGGAAGAACTTCTTCGTAACTCCAGCCGGTGTTACCCATTCTTGCCCAGTTGTCGTAATCCAATCTAAAATAATATTTCTTAGTATTTATGATTGCAATCACATTGTGCTATAACGTGAGAGGTTATTAAAACAAGTTTTTATGATTGTAATAATCAGTGCTGTTTAAATATATACTATAGTCAAGCAAAAATACGTATGTACGTATGTAGAACGTGACAGGTCATGGAGGTGAAGGTGAAATTTACCTGTTTCCACGCACATATACCATAGCATTTAGGACACTGCTTCCACCAAGAACCCTTCCACGTGGCCAATTACATCTATCTCCTACCATTGCGAGACAATAAGCCGATGTAGTTGACGGTGTGGTTTGATATTTCCAATCTAATTCCGTTAATTGACTGTAGCCTGCGAAAATTGGGACCTCCGAAATTTCGTTCTCATTATCACCGGCTTCTATTAACAATACGCTCCAATTGGATACCTCAGATAGTCTCGAAGCAACTACTGCTCCAGCACTTCCACCACCCACAATGATGAAATCATACATTCGATTCAGCTGGAGAATTTATTTCCGAAAAATGATGTACGTTTCCTTTATGTTCAGTTAAAGAGATAATTATAATTATAATAATTTACCTCACGAGTATTTCTTATAGGAGATTCAGGATCCATCTTTTCGTATCTGTATAATGATAGTCCGATTGCCATAAGTGGGATCAAGCCGATCCCTATGGCGGATGTCCTGGCAATTAATGTAACCAAACCTATACCTATTGTCATTTTCTAGAATGATATTTTGTAAATTTTTTAACACAGTGTTTGTTAACACGTAGCTTGTTTTTAATCGAAATTGATCAAAAATTATAATTATACACTGTCACTGCATATTTCACTGATTATTGATATTTTGTATTTTGCAAATCACGGACACATCATTTATTTTAATGGAGATTTTGATTTTTGATTTTTAATTTTGTCAGATAATTCACATAAAACTTTGATTAGCTTTTCGGTCAGATGCATTGGTAAAATAACTGCAAGCGAAAATAGGAGTGTTTCAATGCAGGCGGTATGGCTAATACTGAGAGTGAAATCTAGTAAGATTCTCGTGCTCCATGCAATAGGTGAGGACGTTCGTATAGCTAAAAAGAAAGAGTGAAATAATTGTGTTTTTACTAACTCTCTATTCTGCAGCTATATATTTTTTTTTTCTAAGAAAATGTAAGAATATATTGACACTTGAGACATTAATAATAATAATTGAAGTTTATCATTAGCATTGCATATACTTTGAAATAAAAAGAATTTATTTACTGTTTATTGTCGAACAAATTGCAATTTGATCAAAACCATTAGATAATGATAATAAAACTGAATATCTTCATACGTATGTTTTAGAACATACGAATTTACGTACTTTCATTGACATCATTTATGAAAATGTTTATCCTTAAACACTTTCTCTTTTAAGCGACGTATTAGTTGCATATTTGTCATGCATCTTCCTTGAACTATTCGTTAAAGTGAAGTTACTTGAAGTAATAATAAAAATCTAATTAAATGGGATATTTTTATTAGGTTAACGTTGTGTCATTAAATCATTTTAATAAAACAGGATTTTCAAAGAATCATTACAAAAGGTGTTTTAAATTCGACGAGTTACATTTTACTACAAAGCAATGTTCCAATGTCTTCCTTTGGTGCTCTACTTTTCCTTCGAGCGTAAGAAGAAACTAAGTTGATAAAAACGATTCCAATTATAGATCAATGATTGTCGTCCTTGTCTCATTTTACATTAAAAAATATTTTTTGTTTGTTTGTTAATATTTCCTATCTATTATTAAATTGCACGTATATACACCGAGTGCATAATACTTTATAAAGATACGTGTTGCATTTAAATGAAGAATTGTTTTACATACACTCTCTCTCTTTTTTTTTTTTTTTTTCATTTGGACATAGAATTGACATTCCTCACGCAAACTTGCAATGATCGTGCTCAACGAGCACAATCACATGATATCTTTTTGTTTAGTTTCATATTACAATAACTTAATGACTAACTATAAACATATAAAAAGATCATGAAATTATATTTTGAAATTTGATGTATAAATGTTATTACATTCCAGACACAAATTCCGTATGTGAGATTTATCTTAGCAACTTTATCGCGTACGAAGTAATTGAATAAAGTAAGAAGAGATTTCACCTTCGGATTCGTTCAGTAGAGTTTACTCGGAGAAGGTGCTTTGATCTCAAGAAAGTTATCCGTGTAAAATTACATTGTAAATTTAAGCGAATAGAAAGCTAACAACGTATCATTGATCTAAAGCGTTTTTTCAATCGATTGACTTACTTCAAAAAAAAAAGAACATTTGTCAAAACTACTTCTGTTAAAATAATAATAATAATTTAATGAACAATAATATTATAATGTGCTGTAAAATTATGTCTTCGCAATAACAAATTAATGTGAATGGTCTTCTTGACATCGTTATATTATCACAAATGAAAAAAGAAAAACAAAAAAAAAACCATACAAAAACATTTCTTAGCATACTTTTATGAATACCTTATATAAATTATTGTTATAATAATTATTATTATTATTAAAAAATGGTTTTGTTTGTACGTAGATTTTTCCTACATGGAATCGTCCTATGATAATTATCGTAAGCTAATGATGAGGAAGATACATAGGTTGGAACTTAAATAGTGGCAACTATTTAATTACAACCGATACAAAAGAGTTACATTTTTGCACCTGTTACTTTCCTTCAAACCAAAACTGAAACGCCAATCCAATGAATGGCGTTATTGTGGGTCATCTCGAAAATTGAAAGTGCATCAGAGCCTCAGAGCCAAAAAATATAATAAAAATATAATATAATAGGTCAATGGATTGCATGTATATGTTATTTATAATATTATATATATTTTCATTTATTTATAATATTTATATATGTAGGGAAATCAATTGTTCTGTATCCGGCTAAGGATATCTAATTCACCCGTGTTGCCGACACTACTTGAGATATAAAAGATACTCTTTATTCTAACAAATTATTGCTTATTACAATTACAATTACCATTACAATAATAATTACAATAACGCTTCGCAACTTCTTGCACTCATTCAGACCTCACAGAATCACTACTCACTCGCTACTCTCTTCTCACTCGCTCTCGTCACTCAGTTCTCTCCACGCTACTCTCTCAAAAACAACAAACTCCCGATGCGTGACCGTCCTCTCCTTATGAGGTTTCTTCCCCACCCCGCATGTTCCAAACGCACTCGGACAATTGGACCCACACCGACTAACACACACAACATGTCGAACCTTTGGACCCACACCGACCTACACACACAACCTCTCGCACCTTTGGACTCACACAGATTTACACACACAACCCCTCGGACGTTTGGACTCACACAGACTTACACACACAACCTCTTCAATTTTCAACACCCCACATATATTTAATTAACTAATATACATTCAATGTAATAATTCTAATTATGATGTAAAAACTATTGTTGTTGTTATCGCCAGTCTTCTTTAATCATATCGCTAGCTTTTTCGCCGATCATGATAGTAGGTGCATTAGTATTTCCACTCACAATGGTAGGCATTATAGATGCATCAACGACTCTTAAACCTTTCACACCATACACTCTTAATCTTGGATCCACGACAGCTGTTGGATCGTCTTTTGGTCCCATTTTACACGTACCCACTGGATGATATATAGTAAAAGTAAAATGTCGTATAGTACATTCCCAATATTCGTAAGTAGCAAAAGGGAATTTTTGACAGCCTGGTAATTTAACAGAGTATAGTCTAGAACCAAATCTTTGAAAAGTACTTGAATTTGAAATAGCCATGAGAAATTGTATACCATCTATTAAAGTGTCTATATCTTCTTTATAAGCGAAATAATTCGGATTAATGTCAGGATGAGTCAAAGGATCTTTACTCTTAAGACGAATCCATCCAGAGCTTTTAGGTCTTAATAAAAGAGGTAATACGATCCAACTGTCATAATCTTTTAGTGATTTATATGCATTATTGTAATAAATGTCTTGGATTCCCAAAAACTTCCGTATATTTTTAAAATCACTATTAATTAAACCTGCTAGAAGGTGGAGCTCAATATCTGGATAAGCACCAGATGGATCAGCGTATTTTGAATTAATAAATGCCAAAGCTTCGATTCCAGGATTAGTTAATGGTCCCTCATTGTTTATTAAATAATTCAATAATATTGGTACTGATACTAAGCGTTCCTTTTTTAAAGTAATAGTATCATTTATCGTAAAGCTTAATCCACCGACACTAACATGGTCCTGAAGATTGTCTCCAACTCGAAGATCAGATATTACCGTTATTCCGAGTTCCTCGAGATGTTCTCTTGGTCCTATGCCTGATAGCATTAGCAATTGGGGTGAATTGATTGCTCCAGCTGACAGAATAATCTCTCTTCTTACTTTAACAGTTTGTTTTAAACCGTAACGAAGAAATTCTATCCCCGTAGCTCGTTTTTCGTCATTGAAGAGCACTTTTAATACTTGAGTGTTTAATGCTACGTGGAGATTTGGTCTGTTCTTTACCGGCCTTAAAAAGCTTTAGCAGACGAGCAACGACTTCCTCGCCGTATTGTAGCCTGTGGGATCATAAAGCCAGTCTGACTTTCACCATTGATATCACGTATTTCATAACCTAGTTCTTGTCCAGCTTGCAAAAAAGCGATCGCTAATGGAGATGTCCACGGAGCTTCCTGTACAGTCAAGTAGCCACTCGTATTATGGTAAGGTGACTTCGCTAAATAAGGGTTTCTATTATCTTCTGACTTAAGAAAGTAAGGAAGAACTTCTTCGTAACTCCAGCCGATGTTACCCATTCTTGCCCAGTTGTCGTAATCCAATCTTAAATAATATTTATAGATATTTA
The DNA here is from genome assembly GCF_049000335.1 of Polistes dominula. Lineage (NCBI taxonomy): Eukaryota > Metazoa > Arthropoda > Insecta > Hymenoptera > Vespidae > Polistes > Polistes dominula. The sequence goes on from NW_028300879.1 coordinate 1,146,685, forward strand.
TGATTGTGCTAATGAATTATTTTTACACATGCTAAAAATAAAGCGTGCAAAGTTATGCAGATCAATGTTATATTAACCTGTTTCCACGAACATATGCCATAACATTTAGGACACTGCTTCCACCTAGAACCCTTCCACGTGGCCAATTACATCTATCTCCTACCATTGCGAGACAATAAGCAGATGTCGTTGACGGTGTGGTTTGATATTTCCAATCTAATTCCGTTAATTGATTGTAGAATGTTAAAATTGGGATCTCCGAAATTTCGTTCTCATTATCACCGGCTTCTATTAACAATACGCTCCAATTGGATACCTCAGATAGTCTCGAAGCAACTACTGCTCCAGCACTTCCACCACCCACAATGATGAAATCATACGTTTGATTCAACTGGAGAATTTATTTCCGAAAATGATGTACGTTTCCTTTATGTTCAGTTAAAGAGATAATTATAATAATAATAATTTACCTCACGAGTATTTCTTATAGGAGATTCTGGATCAAGCTCGTCGTATCTTTCGAAGGATCGTATAATTTCTTTAAATGGAATAGTACCAATTCCAATGGCGATTGCCATGGCAATTAAGGAGCCCAAGTTTATTGCCATTTTCTAGAATTATATTATTTAATCTTATCAATATAAATTGCGAACTATATATTTCTCAAGAGAATTAGTTACCGTCACGAGTTGGATATAATAAAAGTCTTTTATATAGAGTTCAATTTTATTGATTATTTTAAAAAATATTATTTTATCAAAAATTAGAAATGGTGAATATGGATTACGATACTGTTTGAATCTTTAGTTTATATTGAAAGTTATTTGTGAGTTCTGTTTCTTTTATACGTGTAGCAACCGCACATTTTGAATATTCTTTCAATAAAATAGGTATAAAAGAAGGGATTTAAATGGTTTCACCTTTCATCTATGTTACATAATATGACTTTAAAAATTAATTTAAATGTTTTGGTTTTATTTATACTTTTTAATTTGACATGATGAATAATTTAACTTGTTTTTGATCTCGCACAAAAACGCATGTCATCATGACAAAAAAATGCATGTCATTATTTGTTATAAGAGACGTTTATTTTAAAAGTGGCCTAACAACTCTATTTATGTTCGAATCGAGATATTGAAGTATTTTCGTTTCAATGTAATTAAAAATATATGAACAAGATATTAACGAGTTATACTACTTAAGTGCATCTAAAGATGTTCAATTTATAGTTTCTATTAAAATTGTGACAATTATTAAGTGAATAATATGCGTTTTCTTATCACGAATGGAGTTTGGCCATTTTTTAAATTAACAACCAGATTTGTTGTAAAATTTCGAAGGAGCCTCTAAGTTCATTCAACATAATTTCAATTGCTTCAAATTGAAAAAACCAATACTCCATTTATTTTATATATATTTAAAAAAAACTTCATATAAACATAGTTAATGTGATTCAAAATTCATTTTTTAATTATGTATAACGTACAAAATTACAAACACAACATACCAAAACAAGTTTACTACTAATCTACATTTTGATTAAGTGAAAGGGATTTGAGGAAATCATAAATTTCCGGTGGTATATATCGTTATTACGATATTGACCTATTGAATGATTATGTCCTTGAATTTTTTCTGTCGTTAATTGTCTGATATTTTTATATAGTGATGTCAATAAAATATTTTCGAACTTTTTTTATTTTTTGTGATCTACCCTGAACGTATTTTCATTCATTGATGTTTTATTACAAATTTCTAATCAGTTTATCGATTCTCCGTTAGAATTCTGTACCCTTTTCAAAATTTTGTCTTTTAATAATTTGGAATTTTTTAAATCCACCTAAATTATGTAACGTTACACGATTGGTCATAAGAATTGATCACCAAAAATGTTCTCGAATTAAACAATTTTTTTCTGAAAAGTTTACGAGAGAAATCTCCTCTTGACATGGGTTCCAATGATATCGTCAGAATCAGTAAAAGTTTTAATCACCAATTCATTTGGTTTTTTTATAATGATCATAAATAAATGTTAATGTTTAATGATGTCCATTTAAGGCTTGGATTTACTAAATTTATGTTTCTCTCATGGGCATTTATGTGTTGTATACTCACGTGTGTAGAAACTGTCGAGTTTATTTCTGTTACTTCTTACAAGGAGATATTACATTAAAGCACCAACGAATTTGAACCGTTTTGAGTGCTACGAAACGATTTTGCGCTTCTCTTCTGTCCCTTGAACAGTGCCAGCGCCCTAAGCTGTGAAACTGATAACCGCGACACGTTCAGTTTCTGTCGATGGGCGACTTTACGGTTACGGTTTTAGGTAAAAGTAAAAGAATGAGACGACAACTAGTAAAAATATAAAAAAAATTATACTGTAGATAACAACAAAAAAACAAATAGTGAAAATCTTTACTGTATATACCTTTTATATATACAATAAAATATTTAAATGATATTCTTATATTATTTAAAGACGCTGATGAATCTGTACTTATGCTCAGAAAGATGACAGAACAACACTGAATTGAAACAATTACAGCTACCGTATAAAGCTGAAAACAGCGCTCCTTGGCATTCTTGGAGAGGGAATAAGACAAGCGTTATCGCGTCAATTTTTGGATTTTATGCAATGTGAGAGGAGAGGATTGCTATCACCGCACCAGTTATAATCTTAAATTGAATTATTTTTAGTATTGATAAATAATAATAAGTTGTGAAAAATGACTAAGTTTTTATAACAATATAAAATTAATTTGTTTATAATAATTGTATATAATATAATATAAGTAATCTTTTGATTTAAAACATCTTAACAATAGAACAATGAATAGGAAACATAAAACTTAACAAAATCAAGTCTTTACAACTTTCTACCTGTTTTTGTAATGATTTTAGACACCACAATGATAAAAAAAAAAAAATACATATTTTATAATTATTTAATGAACTATCTAAATTATTTAATATTAATTAAAAGTATTTGAGATAGTCGCATTGCTTCTTATATTTCTGGATATCCAATCCTTTTTTATGAGGTCTGAACCCTTCTCAGCTATCATCATCACAGGTGCATTGATATTGCCATTAGTTATGGTGGGCATGATTGAAGCATCGATTACACGAAGCCCTTCCACTCCATATACCCTTAAGGAAGGATCTACGACGGCCATTGGATCAGATCGTGGACCCATTTTTGCAGTACAGCTCATGTGATAAATTGTCATTGTGTATTGACGAATAGCACATTCCCAATACTTGTCCGTGAACATTGGAATATGTTTACAATTTGGTAATGGTTTACTATGAAGTCTTGATCCGAATCTCTTGAGACTACTCGTTTCACCATATGCAATTGCTGCTTTGACTCCTTCTCGCAAAACATTCACATCATCGGGATGCGTTAAATAATTGTGGTACATCAATGGATAATCAAGTGGATCTTTCGATTTCAATTTGATATAACCACGTGATTTAGGTCTGAGCATCATTGGGAATATACCAAAACCATTACGATTGGTTATCTCTCCAAAGACTTCATCGTAAAATGCATCTGTTACACAATGAGCATATTTCACTTGACTCCCACCGCTGTTAACCGTGGTGGAAGTAACCATAAACTCTATATCGGGCCAATCATCAGTTTGATTGGCATACTTAGTGGTTAGAAAGCCTACTACTTCAATACCAACGCTTGAGGTTAAAGGACCATCTTCGGTAATTGCATATCTTAATGCACTATTGAAGTTCACTAAACGAGGAAAAACTAAACTGACCTCGTAATCAATTAAAAAAGTTATACCACCAACTGCTATATGATCTTGAAGATTTTGTCCGACACCGGGTGAATCTTGAATCACTGGGATACCAAGACTTTCGAGATGATTCCTAGGTCCGATACCAGATAACATTAACAATTGTGGAGTATTTATGGCACCTGCTGAAAGTATAACTTCTTTTCTTGCGAATACGGTTTCGATACGACCATTTCTAATAAATTCTACGCCATAAGCTCTTTTTGTGCTTGGGTCTATAAGAACACGTGTAACATGGCTCCATAATGATAAATGAAAATTTGGTCGTAATTGAATAGGTCGTATGAATGCCTTGGCTGAACTGCATCTAGTACCTCTACGCATTGTATATTGAAAGAATGCGAAACCTGTTTGTTGTTCACCATTTATATCCACGATGTCATAACCCATTTCTTCTGCAGCTTGAAGAAATGCTGGAGCCAGTGGTGTATTATACGGAGCATCTTGAACGGTTAGATAACCACCTATAAAGTTTATTTACATTCAATTAAATAATGTATTCAATATCATTGATAATGTTAACGTTATCTTTTCAATAATTATTCACCTTTCTTCGAATTTTATGAAAGGTTCAAACATTGTAACTTACCTGTACTATGGTATTTAGTGTTTCTTGCTAAATACGGGTTTCTTTGGTCCTGTGACTTTTTAAAATATGGTAGTACATCGTCGTATCCCCAGCCAGTATTTCCAAAGCTTTCCCATTGATCATAATCACGGCGATTTCCACGTACATAGAGCATGGTATTAAGTACGCTTGAACCACCTAACACCTACAATCAAATTAATAAGATAATGATCTTATGTTATTTTTACGATCATAACAAATAAATACTTTTTACAATTTTATTTTCATAAAGTTATCAAAATGTAACATAGACGTTCTGTCTATGTTGTCAGGGTTAATAATATATAATATATATATATAATTTTAATATAATTTTAAGTTAATTAATTTAATAATAGTAATATATTGTAATACGATTTATTGACGTCAGAAGATTATTATACTTGTAATAGGTTTAATGTAAATATAATTATATTGAAATATTTATCTTTCATTTTACATATAGACATTATGTTATATCCGCAAACATTTATTTGTTTTTCTGTATAAACAATTTTATCCGTGAACAAATTTACATATTTTATTTTACTAAACATTTTATCTTGTCAGTAAAGTCCTACTTTTTCTCCAACTTGGTTAAGTCTCTTACGTATATTCAACAGTCATTGTAATACAATGCTGTTGTACAACCTGACATTCTAATAAAGTCATTATGCAACAATTGTCATTATAGATAAAACAATGTAGGTTAACGTCAAAGTTGAATCAATTAACTTACTTTTCCTCGAGTCCAACAACTACGATGATCATTCATTGCTTGGCAAGCAGTATCTTGCGGTTGAGTTCTATACTTCCAATCCAATTTACTTCTGTGTAAATAAAGTGACAAAATTGGTACGTCCGTGATCTCGGTTTCATGACCACCTGCTTCTAGAAGAAGTGCATTCCACTTTGGATTCTCCGTTAATCGATTAACAATAACACTACCGGCTGAACCACCACCGATTATTACAAAATCGTATTCCTTCAATAAATTTTTCGTTACTCTTGGTTGATTTTCTGGATCCATTAGATAATAATTGAAATAAGTTAAAGCAGCTATTAGGAATGGTACGATACTTATTTTTCCAATACCAAGTGCAACCGTATTTGCTTGTATTGCAGCTGTTGCTGTTGCATCGAGATCCATGATTATTTAATCTTAATTTTGGATAATATAAAGATGATAGATAGATAGATAGATAGATGCAATATTATTATTATCGTTGAATCAAAGATATTCAATAAAAATCACATAAACTTTTGAATAGGTGTATTAATCTTTTCCTTTTGTCCAAAAATGTGATATTTTTTTTAAAATGATTAAGTTCCTCACAAACAGGATTGTTAAAAGTAAATCAAAAAAATATCTTATTGGATTTTTTTCTTGAGATTATTTGAATTATTTGTTAACATTTTTTTGTTCAATATTAATATCTTTTTCATGTATTTGAATTAGCAGCTCGTTGTTATCCAATGATAACATTTTCAAATAATATCTGAAACAATGTAATTTAAATAGTTAGATAACTTTGTGAATATTTTGAGTATTACTTTCTATTTTGGTTTCATAAGTTGTTTCAAATTTAATGGAGTTATTAGATTCTTTCTAAAATAGTTTCTTGTTTTTTATTCTCAGAAATTGTTACGTCATAGATGGATGAATATCTTTGTTGAACTAGCACAAAATTTACTGATTGTAAATTTATATATATATATATATATATATATATATATATTAATTAATAATTTAATTTTTTATATATATATAATTTTTTATTTAGTAATTTATTCTTTAAATATTATAATATATATATATATAAATAAAAGTAAGATATTTGTTTCAAAAGTTTGTTGATAATTATCATCATTTATAAAAGATAAAATCACGAGAAATAAAAATATTATTTTCTAAGAAAATAATTTAGTTATCTGTTCAAAACACAAATAATACAATATAATTAATTTATAATCATTTTCTCGTTAAAATGATATTTAATAAACGTCGATTTTTGATTACTGTAAATATGTAAAGATAATTTATATCGCATCATTTAATAGTTATATCATAGTATTTGGAAAGTATTAAATAGAAAATTAAGACATTGATAAAGAATAGAAAAATATTAGTATATAAAAGTCACAGAAATAATCATTTTGGAAATATCTAAAGAATTTTTATCTTTTCCAATTTCTCAAATGGTTTTGTAATTTTACCAGATGACTCGTTAATTACTTCATAAATTACTAAATAGTAGTAACGTAATATTACGTCACAAAGTATCAAATTTTAGTGTTGCTCAATTTCGATTAATTATTAAATTGTATTATTATTATTATTATTATTATTTGACAATTTAGTAAAATTTTTTTTATATCTTTAAATATTCTTAAAATTTTTAAATATAATGGCACCTCTAAAATTATTATGTAAAACAAATCTGTAAAAATATTATTAAGTTTTACATTACTGTAAAATTATTATTTTCGTTTGCAATGAAACTTATTTTTTTTTTTTTATTAAACAAAATTATTTTCAAAATTTTGAGATAAAATTTGAGATTATTTTTTGACATTAAAAAAGAAAAAAAAATGTTAATTTTATTTTTACGACAGATAAATGATTAAGATAAACCTTTTTTTTTTTTTTTTGATAATTAATTTATTAATTGGAATAAAAACAAATAGAAGAATTACGAAAATCTACTAAAACTTTCAGACTCATTTTAAGTAATCTTTTATTATTTCAATAAAAACATACAAATCAAAGAAATCAAATTCTACCGACAAAAAAAAAGGAATAATTTCGTAAATATGAAATATAAATTTAATAGAATCTCTGTCTGATTTAGGATGTTCCTTCTTTTAAGTAGAGAAACTATCACGTTATTTTAACTGTGTTAGTTTGTAGTTAAAGTGTAATGGTACGTAATGTGATTGCAGAACATCAAGAATTTGTACAATCTCTTGAAGTAAACATAAATGTAGTCCCCATGTAATATTGTATAATAGATTTAACGTTATCTAATTTTTATCTTGTAAAGAAACAAAAAGAAAAAGAAAAAACAACAACAACAACACTTACCAATAAAACATTGTCATCTGTTACAGGAAGAACGATGATTTTGAAAAACTATAAAACACAAGTATGCTTTGTTTTAAGAAAATGTTTTTTCTTTTTACACAAAAATATTACAACTTCTTTCATCATTTATGAATACATCTCACGACATTTTATATTATAAAATAATCTAATTAATTTATCTCAAGCACAAGATGTTAAAGTAGAGTTTTACGTATATTTTGACCTGGATCGGACAGGTTCTCTGTGTCAGAGAAAGCGATAGACTGAGGAGTTCGAATATAACGATGAAACGTATAAACCTTGAATGTACCACCACCTTAATATGACGAAACAATTCTTTGCCCACTGTACTTACTTTAGATTTTTTTTTTCTTCAGCCTATTACCGCTTTTTGCAGTATTATTTCTTTATATATTTTTTTCTTCCCCTTACAACCCTTCATTTGCTTGACATTAAAAACTTTGCTCAGTGCTTTTTTTTTTTTCTATTATGGCATACATCAAGATTCATTTATAATTTGTTTTTTATTTTAAATTAATTTATTGTTAATTTATGTACCGTAACAGAGTTTTGAAATATTCTTGATCATTAAATATCTTACAATAATGAATGGGTATTATTATGGGTATTATTATGGGTATTATTATTACTCATTTAGTTTGTATTTGTTTTTTTTTTCTAATATTTTTTTATCAATTAGAAATGTGCATAATTTTACGATCAAGGCTCCACTCCAGATAAGTTTTTTTTTTGTTTTTTTTATTTTTTTTTATGAACGATTTATTGATATTTTTTTATTTTTTTATTAATAAGTGTTATTAAGATCATACACGCATGTTTACGTTAAGTTTATTTAAATTTGAAATGTGTAATATTATGTAAAATATCATAGTCAACGTGCACGTCAATGTATAAATCTCATTATTTTGTTTTAATTAAATGTCTTATAAATTTCTCATATACTTATATATAAATTTAAAAAGTTAGTTTTTTTTTATATATATATATATATTTCATCCTTTCTATGAATTAATTTGATTTTTATGGTCAGTTTTGAAATCAACAAACACATACGTGCCCGCATTCAACCAAATCGTTTATTTATGTTCTTTGCTCTTTTCTTGTTTCATCAGAATTTTAAACAACATTATTCATTGTATAATGTTTGCAAAAACATTTTTTTTTTTTTTTATTCTTTAAACAGTTTAACATAAATACATATTTTACTTTATTCTTGACAAAAAAAACTAGTATTTAATAATGATTGTGAATTTATATCGACATAATGTGTGTGTATGTGTGTGTGTGTGTGTTGTGTTATCATTCGTTAAGCAAAATATTTTTTACAGTATTTTTATAAAATCAATTATCGTAAGAAACTAGAATAAAATAATGCAATTGGAAACAAACAGGTTATTACACGAATATTATATAACACATGATGTGCATATATCTACAATTCTAAATATCTTTTTATCTATCTATATATATATATATATATACTATTTATAGTACATATAAACTAATCAAAATGTTTTCTATTTCAGTTGAAAGTTTAAATATTTCATGCGTAAAATTCACATTAGAAAAATATCGTTTTAATTACTTTTATCGTACAATGTGTGTTAGAAGCGCCTACTAATAGGCAATCAGAAATACACCGATGTAATTTTAATAACCTAATTCCACAATTCACGAAGTAATATTTACATTATTCTATATATTATTATAATATATTAGCAGTGGTGGATAAAATCAAGTGTGACGGCTGCAAGGCATACAAATGTTGGGACCCTTAAATTGTAATTAAAAAGAAAAACAAGAAAAGAGTTTCAAAACAATTTTTATTAAATTATTAATAAAAAAAGAAAATTAGTCAAAAATTTCATATCATTATACATGAATTACATTTATTTAAAAAAAGAACATAATTTTTTAAGACCTTGGGGCCTTTAAATTCTAATTAACAAAAAAGAAAGAGTTTCAAAACAACTTCCACTATGTTAATTAATATTAATAACAATTTTATATCATTAAACATTAACTACATTTATTTAACAAAATAAATCTAATTTTTTAAGACCCCAGAGCTCTTTGATATTCCAAAACCTGCAGCTTAGTCCGCTTACTGTTTAATCCGACACTGTATATTATCTATGTTTATAATAATCCCAGATACCATAAAGCGATTAAAATACTTTTAATCATCACGTAAAAACAATACGTTTTTTGTTTACATTATAAAAGCAAAGATTTCTTTTTAAAGAAGCATCGTGGATTATAATAACTTGATGTATAATTAACGGCTGCAAATTACTTTCATTTTAAAGTTCATCCTTGCTGAGCCAATCATTTTTAATCATGTCTGCTCCTTTTTCTGCAATCATTATCGTAGGTGCATTTGTATTTCCACTGACAATTTGTGGCATTATAGAAGCATCAATGACTCTTAGTCTTTCAATGCCTTTTACTTTAAGACGAGGATCGACAACAGCTGTAGGATCGTTAGGAGGTCCCATTTTAGCTGTACCAACAGGATGGAAAAGTGTTCCTGCAGTGTTACTTAAATTACAATCCCAATATTCCATAGAATCGGGCTCAGTGTTACGACAATTGGGTATATCATAATGACGTAAGTTTATTCCATTAGTTTGAAATGTTTTGGTCTTTGCTAAAGACTTTGCAAAATTGATAGATTTCAAAAGAATCTTTCTGTCGGATTGATCTTTAAAATAATTGGCATAGATCTTAACTGGATCATCAGGATTGGTGCTACGTAATTTAACTTCACCTGTGCTCTTTGGTCTTAGTAAAGCTGGACACATAAAAACAATATCTGTCTCCATAACAACTTTACTCATAATGTCAATTAATTCGTCTTGAACATCGAAGGCTTTCAAAAGGAATTGGACTTTATATACTTGCCATCTTGGTACGTGAGTAATGATAATCTCTACTTCGGGATATTTCGATTTTGGGTCGGTAAAGTTAAGGAATCCAAGAAGATCGACTCCACCAATCGTAGCCAATTCACCCGTTCCTTTCATCAGATAATCATAGGCAATGTCCATTATGTGCGTTGATGATGGTAGTGCACTCGTCTGATTAATGTATGCTAATTGAATTCCTAACCATACTACGTGATCCTGAAGATTTTGTCCAACGGGTAAATCAACCACCAGAGGTATGCCTATTTCACGAAGATGATCCGCTGGTCCAATTCCAGAAAGCATTAGAATCTGAGGTGTTACGATGGTACCAGTCGATAGAATCACTTCTTTTGATGCCGTTACATCGACTTGTTCGCCAGTTCTCAAAGTAACCCTAACACCAGTAGCTCGATTATCATCCAAAAGGATTTTCTCTACTTTAGCGGATTTGATTACAAAAAGATTCTTTCTATCCTTTATCGGTGAAAGAAATGCTTTCGCTACGTTCATTCGACGAGACATGTCAACAGCTCCTAAAGCTTTACCATAGCCTATATAATTGTCTCCATCTAATGGTTCGAGAATTGGTATACCAAGTTCACGAGCGGCGTCTATAAAAATGTCTTGAATATTCGTTTCAGAATAATTGAAGTATCTAATATTTAAAGGACCACCCCTGGCGCAATGTTTATCTCCCCATTTGTCTATGTATTCTTGAGAACAATCGATCGATTTTTTAAAATACGGCAATACTTCCTCGTAACTCCAACCTTCGTTACCAAGTTGTGCCCATTCATTATAATCTCGATCATTTCCACGGACATGTAACATCGCATTTATCACTGAACTACCACCTAGGGCCTTTCCTTTACCCCACTTGCAATTACCGTTGTTCATACCTTGACAAAATCCTTCCTGCGGTTCAATATCATAACTGTAATCTTCTTCAGTTCCCTGAATCATCAAAATCATTCCAGGAACATCCGATAATGCCGATGGATCTTCACCAGCTTCGATCAATAATACATTCCAATTGTTTATCTCTGACAACCTGTTTGCTAATACTGATCCAGCAGTACCACCTCCTGCAATCACGAAATCAAATTCCCTTTTCGAATTTATGATTTCGTTTGTACGATCCATTGGATAATCCTTGCTACTACTTAAACCACATTGAGCAACTAGTAACGTCTGAATTAATTGTGTAAATAAAAAACTTGATGATCCTTGAGCAGTAGCTGCACAAGTTGCCGAAATACAAGATTCCATTTTTCTTTATAGTTTTTGGACACACTTTCTCGTCCCGATTTGACAATTTTTAACCTAAAGTATTGCACACACACAAAAATATCAATTTTTTTTGTTCTTTTGAAAAGGGAAGAATTAAAATGATTCTGATACTTACTTGTTTCAGGAACACGTCCTACACTTTTGTCTGACCACACTCTTAGATTCTGTCTATTCTTTAATAAAATCAGTTAAATTAAATATAATTATTTAAATAGTAACAATGTAATACTAATAATAAAATAATGTTCATGTAAGTGTAGACTGTTAAAATAAATGATGTCATTGTTACTCACCGATAGTTCCTTTAAAAGCAAAATCCAAGAGATAATTAACCATATCGAGATACTGGTTTATGAATAGATCTCGTTGAGTATTCCCCACTTTAAATTATAGCTTTTTGTTTTTTTAATAATTTGATCTTACCAATTCTTTATTCCCACAATTTCTTTTCTTTGTAAGATTATCCTTTTACCTATCTGGTTATGCAGCCGCAATCTTATTTAAACCAGATTATGCAACGTATCTTTAACAAACAATCTCAAATTACAATTACACAGTATTCATTTTATATGATTGTCAGTGATATATATCGATTATCTTATATCGTTAAATATATTCTGAATATAATAAAATCGTATATACACATATGATAAAATAGTACAATAATAATAATAATATTTATATATATATTTTACTCAATATATTTTTACTCTCATTACGTTATTCTTTTTTTCGTCAATTATCGTTGATCGATTGTTGTTACCTTTATTAATTGTTGTTCCTCTATTGTTCATTGTATTGATGTACGCTGTTGAGTTGTTGCTTGTGGATCATCGCCCCAATGCCGAGCTGCCTGATGATTGCGTTGCTTGTAGATTGATGAGATCTGGCTAGGCTACTTCGTCGGGTGCCGATTAGGTCCCCAAGGGGGGTCCAAGGTCTTGATGCGTTGAATAAATGTTAATTTTGAGTTGTAATGGAATAGAAAGATACTGGTTTTTCGAGGCCTCTTGTAGTGAAAAAGTCGGTTGTGTAATCCCTCTCCTAAGTTGATTGACCAATAATAGAAGACCCCTCCCCCCATAGACCATAGATGGACATAGCTTATGTTCTAAAAATTGTAGAGGGGACTGAAATGTATAAATAACTTTGTCCTTACGAAGAAATGTCGTTTCCCCATATTATATATCGCATGTGTTTACATAGGAATCCGAGACCACTCGAAGGGCCCGACGCCGATGTGTCCCACTGTTCTGGGTTTCGTTTGAGTTTTGATTTCGTTTGAGTGCTAGAAAATATCCTATATACGATTCATGCCTCAACGTATTACGCAACAATCGTCTTTCATTATTTGTCGTTCTATTTAAAATTAATTAAAATATATAATTACGGTAAAAATTTGTAAAAAAAAGATATAATACAATTCATAAATAAGAGAAGAAAGATTTGTTTATTAAGAAATTTGATAAAACATCGTATTCGTTATTTGATTAAGGCCACGAGTTAATAATCATACTTGATGCCTTTTCAGCTACCATCATTATAGCAGCAATTGGATTACAATTGGGTAAATGTGGGAAAATGGATGGATCAGCAACACGAATGTTAGGTACACCATGTACACGTAGTTGTGGATCAACAACAGCAAATGTATCGGTAGCTGGTCCCATTTTGCAAGTACCGGCTTGATGATTTTCCGCTCCAGTCTTTGCTCGAATGTAACAATCCCAAAAGGCGTCAGAGCCAGCGTGCAAACTTGAACAAAAAAAAATAATTCGTTATTATCATTATCTTCATTTTTATTACAATATAAAATAAGAATTAAATAATAAACTTACTGTCCACAAAGAGGACTTTGCAATTCTTCTAATCGAAGGTCCCATTTCTTCATGGTCGGAGTGTTTATGAGTTGAAGTACTTGTTTTATACCTTCGATCAAAACTTTCATATCTTTTTCTTGGGTAAAGTAATCAGGATATAATAGAGGTTTATCTAAAGGATTAGAGCTACGTAATTGCATTGTACCACGACTTTCAGGAATTACGACAGTCGGTCTAGCAACGATCTTTCTTCTACCAGGACAAGTTCCTACAGTACCATCAGTACATTCGTTTGGCAATCCTGTTTTCGGGCAATATGAACTGAATCCGTCAAAGAATACTTGCAAGTCGGGTAAACCAGGAACAGTGAAGTTACTTTCAAGGAAAGCAGTTACTTGAGTTAATCCAGTGCTAGCCAAATCACCGGTTCTAAATTCAAGATATTCATTTACTGATTTCATGGTCATAGTTTCTACCGATGTATCCCTTATAGACATTGGTATAGCAACGGAAACGTGATTGATGAAGTATTTTCCTACTGGTAGATCCTTATATGTTTTAATGCCAAGTTTAGATAATTGTTCAATTGGTCCAATACCAGAGTTTAAGAGAATCTGTGGTGATGCTAAGGCACCAGCTGTTAAAATAACTTCTTTGTTACATTTGATGACTTTCCTACGGCCATGTTTATCAATCAGTTCAACTCCATATGCTCTCATATTATAATCGTTGATCAAAATTCTCGTGACATGAGCATTGGTCAGAACTCTGAGATTCTGTCTATTGTGTACAGGTCTTAGATAAGCTCTAGAAGTTGTTGCTCTTATACCTTCATCTACTGTCATTGGTGCTACCATATAACCAGTTTGAGAATATTCTTTCAAATTAGACGTTTTGTGACCTAATTCACTCGCTGCTCCCAAAAGTACACTCACGAATTCTGGTCTGTGAGAATAATGTTGAATTTTCACTGGACCATCGGGCACAGTACGAGTGTATGAACTTAACATGGATGGGTCGACTGGATTTTCCGCAAGTTGGAAGAAGTGTTCGATTTCATCATAGGACCATCCTACGTTACCCTCACGTGCCCATTTATTATAGATCTCTGGATGACCACGATAATACATCATGCCGTGCATACCACTGGTACCTGAGATCATTCTTCCTCTAGGAATATTACATGATCCACCCTTTTCTGCAAACGTCAATTAAAGTTTCATGAGTTTCGCTTGATTTTAAATCGTTCGATCGATAATGATAAATTACTTTACCTAAACACGCTGTTGGATGTGGTTTTGTCGGTTCAGTTTTATATTTCCAATCTAATTGCGAATAAAGAGCATTCCAAGCTAATCCTGGAATAGCTGTCATGGTAGGTTCTTCGGGACCAGCTTCAATCAGTAAAACTCTATTCCAAGAATTGTCACTCAGTCTTCTAGCGAGGATAGGCCCAGATACACCCGCACCAACGACGATAAAGTCGAACCTTTATTAATAAACATTGAATATCATTAGAAATTTTGTCCAAATGTTTTATCATTCGTCGAGTATAGATTTAAAATTTCGTCATTATTAATGTCAATTATTTACCATTCTCCATCCTGTATATCATCTCTACCTAATCGACGACAAGGATCAGATATGTCGCATCTTGCCATCATCAGATTCTCAACTAAAGTCATGAAAGATGATTCGCCTCCGCACATTGCTTTCATGTATTTTGTATCTTCGAAACTGCAACCGCAGCATCCTGTTGCGTTTGATATAATGTAATTGTCGTAATTTACGTCAAGTTGATTGAGCTGAAAGAAAAATAATAGATTATAATAATAGATGATAATAATAATAATAAATTTGGATGCATATATTAGGAATTTAATTTCATGCTATATGGATTAATATGTAAAAGTAATACATTTTATTTGGAATATATTTATATTGGTAATATAATATATTATAATATAATATATATATATTTTTGCAACAACATTTCAATTAAAAAATATAAATATATATATATTTATATTATATTTTATCTAAGTTTTTTAAATTCAGATGAGACGAGTCTCACTCGTCAAATGTATCCAATGGGTTAAGTAACCCATATTTTTCAATTTTATAGTCAAAATAATACAACTTTCTTCATAATGTTATATCGATCAATAAAATGAATATCTATAAATATTTGTACTTACCAAGAGTGGATTGATTTGCTTAGCAAATGCATATTGCACCAAAAGCAAAAGAAAGTCGAGCAAGCGCATTCTAAAAATCCGTATCATCGTCAGTTAGTCAATATCATCTGTAAATTAAGAAATTGAAATAATAAATCTTCCTTCATTATTTCGGCTCACATGATTTATCACGTTTATTTCACACGATTAAACTTATGATAATATTTTAATCATCGATCATTTATTATTCGCCATAAATATTCGTATTGTTTAATCATTGAAATTAATTAGCAACTAAATTATTATTTACAATTTGATCAAATTTATTATAATTCGATGAGTGACAAGGTGACGTATAGATGTATAATATTATTTCTTTGACTACTAATAATTTATGAATGACGAAGTATAATCATAAAAACAGTTTAATAATCATTCACAGTTAATTAAACACTTCGCTACATTACTTACGATCACGACATATATTTTTTGATCTAATGTACACGACTATTATTTATCAATTCATAGGATGAATTAGCAAAACTGAAAGATGAAAATGATGATGATGATGGTCCATATACTAAAGATGAAAATCGTATTAACCATAAAACAACATGAAAACATAGAGAAAGAGAAAGATATATATATATATATGATCTATATCAAGGAGAGCGTTCTAACACTCGTTATTGTAGCACCAAAGATAGAAAGTAAATGTTATTCTCTCATTCCTCCTCTTACTTTCCTTTTACTTTTTATTTAATCGATGTATTTTATTGCTTACGATAGATAAGGAAATAGCGAAGCATCAATTATTTTCGATTTCCCTCGTCGATATATTTTTCTTTCTTTTTTTTTTTGTTTTTTTTTTTGTGAAATACCGTTTAAATGTAGATAATGAGTTCAGCTGGTAAATGTTAAATTTGATATGTTGTTGGTTGTTGTTGTTGTTACATAAAGAAAGGTAAATCTGTAACAAGGATCAGAGATATACACATATAAAGGTTTTGCAAAACGTCAATAGAACGTTGGTTGGTAGGGTGCAGTGGCCTCATGGCCAAAGATTATAAGACAACCAAAAGGATAAATGCCTTTCTATACAAATAAGCGGCATGCATGTGATAAAAGGTGGGGAGAAAATGAGAGAAAGAGAAAGAGAGAGAGAGAGAAAAATAGATATACGTAATATATCGGGAAGGTTTGCTTTACGATAATGCTCGACAAGAATCATTTCAACTAAATTGAATCAAATTTGCAATACGTAAGGAGTGCTCTTTGCATGTGGAGAGTTCCATGAGTTTAAGAAGAAAATTATGACAAGACGATTTTTAATGGATGTATATATATATATATATATATATATATAGAATTATATTCCTTGAAAAGGAAGAATTGAAGTGACAGGATTTTAACACATTACTTGTTACGAACTTTCTTTACATTTTTTTTATTTGACAGATTATAATAGAATTTTCATGATTATAAGCTTGTAATAAGAAATTATTAATAATATATTAATATTTTTTAGTAATGATAGTGATTATAATATATTAGGTTGTTATTTTGAAAATGTATTAGTATGTTAAAAAAATAAAATTGTTGTAAGAATATATATTATAATAATAAAGAGAGGAGGAATAACATATTGTAAAGATTATTACGATGATCAATGTCACTTGTTTTTATATTATTGTAATATAAATTAGAAAAATTTAATTCCTTTTTTAAACATTACGTTTTCTACCCTTTTTTAAGTGAATTAATTCGGATAAAAACTAAAATAAATAAATAATTATTAATAATAGAAATAATTATTTTCATATAGATTATAAATGCATAATTATACATTTTTCTTATTAATAGTTTTAGCATTCTATTAAAAAAAAAAAAAAAAAAAAAACAACAAAAACCACAAGAAATATGATTAATAAATTGTATTATTTACGACAACATTTATTTTACACTTTACATTAAAATATTAATTTTAATAAAGTGTAAAATATTAAACAATAAATGTAATTATAATCATTGAAATAGTTCATCATCATTATTCGCGTTATCGAAAAATAATTTCTTTTGATTAATATTCAATAAATTTCTAAATTTTGCCGTGGTCATCACTGATTATTATGACAAGCCACGCACCCGTTCGTGTCTATAACATAAACGGAAATTTGTTAATCAAGTTGTATTATAATCAAGTTGAGATAAATTCAAGTAGATAAAGAAATATCACTTATCTATCACGCTCTTCCTCGAAATTGTATTATTATCATATTTGTTTGAACTTTCAAATGAAAATAAAATAATAATAATAATAATAATGAAGAAGAAGTATGCACGAAAATCTGAAACACTGATAAAATAATCTTATTATATGTTAGATGGAAATTCCGAAAGACGCGGGGGCGCACACGGGCTCATGAACGAAATCGAGTTCTATACTAACTGCAAGATTGTACTCTTACCAATGGTTCGTTTAAAATACGTTTTACATAAGATCAATGCGTGTACGATCAATACCCATTGCGACTGGCTAGAAGAAACAGAGTAAACTTGAATTGCACGTAGGTTGTTGGATTGGGTGGTGAACGCTGTTTAAACGAGTTTATTCTCAAGTATATTGGGAAAATTTTCATAAATACACACGTGCCGTTCTAACTAAAATCAAATGACATTCGTTGCTAATAAACGAGATTTCCCTAATTTATGTTAATTAATTGATATTATTAAGAGAGAGAAAAAAAGAAGACAACGTTACCTGATGATATATTCTCTATAGAACTTAGAACGGTTGATGGTGAAGTATCGACTCAAGCTGGCCAGCTCGCAAACATTTTGGAAGCATTTGGAGCGTCGACGAGAACAAAGAAGAAACTAAAGGGGGGAACGAACGGTGACTCGAGTCGAAAGGCGCGCGACCACCGAGTAGTCAATGATGAACGCGGCAACAGGAAAATTGTTAATCAACACAACGACCGAAAATATTAAGTAGATGCGAATAAGAATCAGCCGGTGTAAGAAGACTCACTCATTCGTTTACTCGAACAAGAATCGTTTGGTAAAAGGCAAACGTTCTTAGTCACAAATCGGTTAACCCATCCACCAACCCAACCGGCTAAACTAGACGCACTAATTAAGAATCCATCCTCCCTACTCTACCCTTCGTTTTGTTTTTGTTTTTTTTCTTCTTTATTCGTCTCTTCTTTCTCTCTTTGGTTCTCTCTTGCGAGAGCAAAGAAAAGAAATCCTTCGTGTCTGATGGCAGTGAAACATCCATGACGTGACGTCATCATTACTACTTCCCTTCCACTCTGCATTTGCTGCTGAAGTCTATTCGGTCCAAGCAAAATGCAATGTTGTCGAAAGTTAATCGACTTGCAAGAAGAAAGTTGAATGTAATGAGATTACATATGTGTGCATCTACCTTTTTGTATTACGAGTTCACAATTATTCAGATAACAACACTATTTTCTTCCTTCAATTTTCCAGTTATCTATACGATATGATTTTTCTTTTAATCAAAGAACAAATTGATAACAAATAGTCTTCTTTAAAAATTGATTAGAATACCTTGAAATACTAATATATAAATAAATATTGTCAAATGGCTTTTTGTTAACTTTGCTGTCTGCTTGATTCGAATAAACTTGTGATGTATAGGTGTGTAAATATACACGTATAAGAACGATTCTCTATGGTTAATATTGAGAAATAACGAACTATCCCGATTATCTTGCTTAATGCGCTAATCTTTCAACAAATCGAAAAATCAATCGTAGTTAAATGCGCACCGAAACTTCAATAAAGATTTTCGAGTTTAAAGAGGGTGGGAGGGGGGGCAAGAAAAAAGAAAAAAGAGACTTCTTCTCAGATTATGCAAGCTAGTATTTCGCGTATTACGATATATTAATGATTTGCAACGCACAAATATGGTGAATCACTGTTTCTATCTTTATATTTTTCTAGTTTTATTTCACTTTTCATTTTACCTATTCGTAAGATGTATGATTTCACTTGTATTCGAGGAAAGTGAGGAGGAATATAAAAGCTCGTTGCGAGAATCAGACACCGATACGATCTGATTATTCGTAGCCCGATGTTAATTGTTAGCTTAGTTTCGTAGGATTATGATATCTTACCTACTTCTTCACAAGTTGGAATTACGTTAACTCGGTTGTCTGAGAACGAATAGACCTCTAACACCTCTGCCTTTGATTATAAAAGGAGATTGGAGGCAATCATTGTAGTAGAAATCATGTGGAACACTTGAGTATACAAATAGGATAATTTATAAGCTTAATAAATACGTGAACAAACAAAAATGTCCAAAAATGTAGATAGATGTTCTATTGATTGTAAGCAGCACGATCGATCAATCAAACATTTACATTATTACATTAATTTGCACACGTGCACGATCTACACAAATATTTAAGATCGTTTTTCAAGATATACACATATATCATGAATTATTTCAAACGATTACTTGAGCATATGATAAAAATCTAATTTATCAATGATAATCAAATATTGAACAATTTATTAATTTTGCTTATCAATGACCTCGCCTTATTTATTCTTCCTTTATTATATAATGCTAATTAGTATTTTACAAAATTATATTTGCTATGGTCATACGAAAAAAAAAAAACCCTCAAATATCGTTGTCTACCTAAAATCGTGAATTAAATCTACAATCATATGGGATTCCCGACTAGTGTCACCTTGCATTTATCAGCTGAATGATAGATCATATACGTTTTTTTATGACAAGTTTGACATCGTTAAAAAAAAAATTCTCCTCCAATGAAATTTGATATATTGAACAAGAGCCAAATTTTTTATTTGAATTTAGTCGAGTGTCAACATTTTTTTCATAGATTCTGTCAAGCTTTACACTGTGGATTAAACTTTGCACCTTGTATCTGTAATGTAGAAATATTTTACCAAAAAATTCGATTGATATCGAATTATATACACATTTTTATTTATTTATTTATTTATTTATTTATTTATAAATACATCTTATAAACAATTGCTGAATTCCTTGACGAAAAAAAAAAAAAAAGTAACTATTCATTTTTTTTGTTTTGTTTTACATAAATGATCTTACAAATTTTGATAATGCATAAAAATGAACTTTTTCAATTTGAACTTTATCAATAACAAGATCAAATAAATACCGTTTGTCGTCACGTGATCTTGAAGATTAAAATCAATACTACAATTAATTCTCCAAAATTATCTATTATCGATAGCATCAGCAATTATGACGACCGTGTAGAACCCACTGACATAACATCAAAACAACTTTGAAATTTGCACGAAGTGTCTATGTTTTTGTATTGTTTCGAAATTTCACGTTAACTGGGGAATTCCCTTTTTAAAATTACCTGTTTTTTTTTTTACAGCTATTTTTATTATCTATTATTTATGCTTAAAATAAATGCAAAGACTATGAAATATATATTTTTATTCGTTTATTTACAACAAAAATGAAATATCAACAACTGATACTTTTTCTTTGTGGATACATGAACAAAAAGAAAAGTGTATATTTTGAAGTAGATACATAATAAGAAACATTAATTAATTATAATATTTTCTTTATTCGTCGTAGTAATCTTATAATTTATAATCAATTCTATAAAGATGCAGAATGTTGACAATTTCATACTTAATATTATAATTCTTTTTTATATTATCCTATCTTTTTACATATTGTTTACAGTCATTCATTTTATTCAAATATGTCATCAAATGACGTATCTGAATATGATATTATGTTGATGTTCTTAAGAATAATGATAATATACATAAATTACACTTTATGTTACTATACTTATACTAAAAACATCATATAAAGTTCATAATATTTTACAAAAAAACACTATTTTATAGTATTTTGGTATTTTAAATGATGTTGTCTGATAAATAATTATTACATAAATAATTCAAATTTATTAAATGTTTAATATAATATATGTACCCATAATTATGAAAGTCATATATAAATCTTGTTTAAAGATATTTAAAAAATTACATTTCAACACTATCATATATTTTATTTAATATTAAAATAACAAATATTATCTAACGATTGTTTTTAACAATATCGTAAAAAATTACATTGAATGTATTTACTTGAAAATAATGTTGCATGAAATAACTGTGATAAACTCATATATACTTTTTTTTAATTTTGACTAAGACCACATTCATAATTATGGACACGTATCATTTTTAATTTTCACGTATTTAAAAAATATTGTTTAGACATCATTTTTTTTTTTTCTAGAATCGTTTTCTCCTATAATAAATTTGTGCACGTGCTTTTTAGCCTCCATTCTTTTTCTTTAACCAGTGCTGCTTAATCATGTCAGAACCTTTCTCAGCGATCATTATCACTGGAGCATTAGTATTACCGCTGACAATGTTAGGCATGATAGAAGCGTCTATAACACGAAGACCACTTACTCCATAAACTCGAAGCTGATGATCGACAACTGCATCTGGATCCCAATAGGGTCCCATTTTACAAGTACCAACAGGATGATAAACTGTATGTGTATAATACCTGATCATGCATTCCCAATGTAAATCAGTGTACTGTGGTATATGTTTACAATTTGGAAATGGTCTCATAAAAAGTTCACTGCCGAATCTTTTAAAAGATCGAGTTTTACTAAGTGCAATAGCGATCTTGACGCCTTCAACAAGTGTTGCCATATCCTCGGGTTCTTTGAAATAGTTAGCATAGATCATCGGTTTGTCAAAGGGATTATTACTGCGTAACTTGATAATACCTTTACTTTTAGGTCTTAAAAGCATAGGAAGTACGCTCCAAACATCTTTTTCGTTGATTGGACTGAAAACTTCATTGTAAAAATTCTTCTTGATGCCATCGATCTTTCGTAGCTGCCTACCGCCATCAGAATTTATTGAACCTGATGCGAAATGAAACTCAATATCTGGAAAATCTTCCGTGGCATTGGCGTATTTTGTGTTAATGAAGGCTAAACCTTCAACACCGCCAAGAACAGTCAAAGGACCATCACCTAAGAGTGCATATTTCATAACAGCTTGTACATTATGAAGTCTCTTCTCAACCATAGAAATTTCCTTGTTTACCGTGAAAGCGAGACCACCTAAGCCAACATGATCTTGTAAGTTGTAACCTACCTTTAGGTCTTGTATAACAGGTATACCGTGTTCGACCAAGTGTTTTCTTGGTCCCAAACCTGACAACATTAAAAGCTGAGCCGAATTGATGCTTCCACTGGACATAATAACCTCTTTTTTTCGTGCGTATGCGATAAACCTTGTCATCTCTGACAAATTCTACGCCATACGTTCTCTTTGAGTTAGGATCGATCAGTACTTTGGTCACGTGCGAGTTTAATGCAACGTGTAAGTTTTTACGAAGTCTCACTGGACGAAGAAAAGCCTTAGCTGAAGAACATCGACTGCCACGTCTTATGGTACCCTGTGCTATCATGAAACCTGTTTGATGTTCACCATTTATGTCACGATTTTCATAACCCATCTCTTGACCAGCTTGAACGAAAGCAGCCGCCAACGGTGTATGCCAAGGTGCTTCTTGAATTGTCAAATAACCACCGGTCGAGTGATACGGTGTACGAGTCAAGTAAGGATTCTGGTTGTCTTCAGATTTTTTGAAATAATAAAGTACTTCTTTCGAATTCCAACCAGGATTACCCAGTTGTTCCCAAATGTCATAGTCCTTTTTATTGCCACGAACATAGAGCATATAGTTCAGGACGCTGCTACCACCGATCACTTTACCACGAGGCCAGTTACAACGTCCATTTTCCATTGCTGAAACATTTGCAATACTTTCATTGGTATTCGATGTAGCAAGACTCGACAGATTTCTAGCTCCTTCGAATTAAAACTTTCGACGGGCTCTATACAATCACGTTACGTTGTAAGAAAGAAATACGAAGACCTAGTTAACTACTACTTACCCAAGCAATAAGTACCCTCAGCTTCCGTCTTATATTGCCAATCGAGTTGAGTTAGTTGAAGATAGCCAGCAAGTAGAGGTACGTCCGATATATCTGTCTCCTGTCCTCCAGCTTCTAAGAGTAGTACGTTCCAATTATTGATTTCACTGAGACGATTCGCTACAACAGCACCTGAAACGGATATACATTAAGAGAAAATATTATTTATAAGTTTTCATATTTTAGGGCTTTTTTATTTTTATTAATTAATTATCTAAAGTTGTTGTTAGCGTGGAATCAAGACAAAAATTATTACCACTACAAATCATGACTTCTTGCAATTGTTATGTACAATTTGTTGCAAATATTATTTGTTATACATATAAAATATACTAAATAAGCTTAAAATATAAATATTATATAAATATAAATTTTCTTTTTTGAGTTACTAAAAAAAAAAAAAATTAATTTTCAGGGGGACGATAAGAAATATTTTTTTTCTGGAAAGGGTGCAATAGGACAAAAAAAATTTGGCAGCCATTGTTCTATACAGATCACATATTATGATACGTCAAATTATTATTCTAAATCGTATTATCATTCGATAAGATGAAAATAATTGTTTCGAATGAATGATAAGTGAAAAAAAATCATATAAAAATAATAATTATTTTAATGATACCTGCTGATCCACCACCGACTACGATAAAGTCATAAGATCCTAATAATTCTTCGACAGGAACATCAATAGGTGGTGCTTCGTTGTCTAAAACTTCATAATGGAAATAAAGTAGTGCAGCAGTTAAAACTGAAAAAACCATGATAGTCCAGTGCCTGTAGTCGACAAGCCTCCAATGAATGCACTTTCAACTCCCATTATAGTTTATATTTTGATTATTTCTGTAATATACAGAGTTGGTTTTTAATAAATAAGATACAAATTTTTCTAAGCAAACAAATATTTAATAAATATATATATATATAATATAATTTACAATTAATTGAAATTATTTGTAAAAAAAAAAAACAAAGTTCCTGAGTGATACGTTGTTCTAGTAGAACTGAAAGCCGATACACTAATGATGGATATCATCATTAGACATTCAATTGACTTGAAATGTTATGGCGCATGTCATTATGAATAACAATTGAGTAGGAAACTTTCAAATGTTAAGTAATTAATGCCACATGCCAATTGTCAATGCCACAAGTTGCGATTATTTTTTTTTATATGTCACGCAAACGTAAAACGTTATCGAAGTCTTTTTAATATATACAACTGTTTTTTTTTTTATTCTACCTGTAGATTAAATTGTTAAATATATTGAAATGGAAATTTCACAGAAAAAAGAAAAAAATAAAGCTTGAAAAGAAAAATGAATTCTTTTTTCATTTGAAGACATAGGTTTTGATGACAGAGGTTATTGTCTCGTATCAAATCGCAATTCTCTGTTTTCCCTTTATAATACTTCAATACAATGTTCTTTACAGGTTTCCCCGTTCATTTTGTCGATCGTTTTCTAGGTTTCTGTGCCGTCACTTATACGATTCTAATTCCAAGATTGCCTCGATCTATTAATATCGAACTACTATAATAGATTATTCTCGAACGATGAACCACACCGATAAATTACAAACTTTTACCTTCGAATAACAAATTTGTTCACGGTATAACGCATAACCCTTTTTTTTTTTTAATCACTACGCAAATCCATCCACTTTACAGACACACGCACGCACGCACACACTTTTGAGTGATATTATTATTTGAAATGTCAGTAAAAAAAAAATTTAGGCACAAGCATAAAATTAAATTAAATGAAGATTATTTCGTAACTTTTTCGTATTTAATTTTCTAATAATTTTTCTTTATTTATGTTAATATATGTATTCTGTAATATAAATTCGAAGTATAAACGAAAGGAAGGATCTAGTTGTAGTCTAGTAGAAGAGAAGATCGAATGAAGCCTAAAGGCAGACTAGCAAGAGTGACCATGACCTTACTACGAACACTACCGGCATGCTGGATCCATTGAGATTGTATTCCGAAGTCATACGGTTACCTTCGAAGCGAACGGGTTTCGAAGCTACGTGCCTCTCGCATAACGGTCATCGACTTCCTCCTCTGCCTTTCTCCGTAACATTTTTTTTTCCTTTTCTCCTCTCTCCTTTTCCAATACTTTTTTCTAATAATTTCATTCTCATTCTATTAATTAATATATACATTTGACTAATTGTTAAAAAAAAAAAAAAAAAATATCTATAATATAGTTTAATAAAATATAATATAAAATATCGTATAATTAATTATTAATTATTGATATAAATATCATAGAAATACAAAATAATATAAATATAATTATAAATATAAAATAATATCAAATATAAATATAAATATCAAATATCAATAATTCATTTAATAA
This sequence comes from Polistes dominula, assembly GCF_049000335.1. Classification (NCBI taxonomy): domain Eukaryota; kingdom Metazoa; phylum Arthropoda; class Insecta; order Hymenoptera; family Vespidae; genus Polistes; species Polistes dominula. The sequence continues at coordinate 1,172,808 of NW_028300879.1, forward strand.
TATGTATAATATCTTCTTCTCTTAATATATATATAAATTACGTGTCACATGTTGTTTGTCCATAATGGACTCTTAAACTACTGAATCGACTTTAATCAAATTTTGCACACTATGTGCAGTTTCATCCAACATGAAAGATAGGATTGTTTATAAAATATATTTTATTAATATATATGAAGTATTTATACGTCCCGCCTGGTTAACAAGTTAATACAGTTAAAGTAGTCATAAGAGGTATGATTAAGTTCTGTATGTAACAAAACATGGTTCCTAAGATTTGTAGATGAAACATTGAAAGAGAAAAGGTTTATGATATCTGGACAATTGTTAAAACTTCTAAAAATTTGACAAAAGAAAAACATTGCTTTTGATATCATCATCCTTCTTTTATTCAACGTAGACAACACAGCATATTCTCATACAACTGAGAATATCATCATAGTTATGATTATAATATTAATGAGACATTATAATATGATATCCAGTGAAAGTATTATTCTTGCAACGATACTCGAAAGTCATTGGAATACAAAAGTGTGTTTGATTTATATTCGTAAGAAGAAAAATTTTCAAGTTTCGTTCGATGAAGTGTATGACGTGCGATATCTCACGTAAGCGAAAGACGATCGCTAGCAAACGTTTAGGTAGTCGTGTTCTTGACGTCACGATCTAGTGATCTCACCATGAAGAACGGTACGGCCTCTCTATAAAACGACCTACTTACGCTTGTCACAAAACTAAGGGGAGCGAAATACTTTGTGAGAAGTCAAAGTACCAAGTTTCCTAATTATGATGTTGTTTCATTGACAATTAATAAGAATAGTAATAATATTAATATTAATATTAAAATAATAATTATATATTTATAAATATATAATGACTATAATAGATTAAAAATATATTATAAATTGTAACTCTGTACCACTATACTATTGGAATGCAAAAGATTAAAATAATTTCAATTATTAATTTGATGATATTCCATGACATCGTCATTATAACAACATTGTAAATTATCATTACGATTTTTGTACTTCAGGAGGATGTTGTGGATCGATGAAGAAAAGAACAATTGTCGGCGGCTACGTTTTCACTTGGTGGTTCGTCACAGATGTCCAACGATTGTCCCTCGAAGTGATGACCCTAAATCCAGTTTGCGAGAATGTCGAGACTGCCCAAGGTGTACCATTGACCGTCACTGGAGTGGCCCAATGCAAAATCATGAAAGCCGATGAACTTTTGCATACTGCCAGTGAACAATTTCTCGGAAAGAGTGTTCATGAAATAAAATCAACGATATTGTCAACACTTGAAGGCCATTTACGTGCAATTTTAGGTAAGAATTTCTTCGTGACAATTGATTTTTCTTATATTTTACGTGGCTTTTTTTTCATGATGCTAGAAATAAATTCATTGCCACGTATCGTGAAAATAGGTCGTATTTATCCACAAAACGAAAAGTGCAAGGGTCGTGGAATTATTGACTAACTATACGAAAGATGACTGAAGAGGTGTGTTGCTCAAGGAGAGAATGCTGTGACGTATCTTTTTAGGCTTCCACTTTGTTCACTTGTTTTTTCTTTCCTTTTTTTTTTCTTTTTCTCAAACATTGTTTTTTTTTTATTATTATTCTTTGTTCAATTATAAAATTGACGAAAGATTTGTCTTTTTACAGGCACGCTCTCAGTTGAGGAAGTTTACAAAGATCGTGATCAATTTGCTGCACTTGTAAGAGAAGTTGCAGCACCTGATGTTGGTCGTATGGGCATAGAGATTCTCTCATTCACGATAAAGGACGTTTACGATGATGTTCAATATTTGGCATCACTCGGAAAAGCTCAGACAGCAGCAGTTAAACGTGATGCAGATGTTGGTGTTGCTGAGGCCAATCGTGATGCTGGCATACGCGTAAGTTTTAACTCATTTTGTTAAACAACGAATGAATTCATCTTTCCTTTGAAACTAACCAATTCTAGAAATGGAAAAAAACGACAGAAAATTAAGTTTATCGTTTAATAGAATGATTCTTTCTAATACGAAAATGATTTTTATCGAAGAAAAAGTTAGACTTTTCGAAAGAATAGTTCGCTTCCATGGATCATTATTCTGTAAATAGGTAAAACATGCTTGAGCAAGAGAAATCGTAGAATTCGCTTGTTCGCAGGAAGCCGAGTGCGAGAAAGCGGCGATGGACATAAAGTACAACACCGACACAAAGATCGAAGATAACGCGAGGCTCTTCCAATTGCAAAAGGCTAATTTCGACCAGGAAGTCAACACTGCTGTAAGTGAAACCAATATGGTGGTGGTCTTGTTTCTAAGATGTACTAATACATATAAATTTGATTCTTCTTTTTGTTTATATCTGTAGAAAGCAGAAGCACAGCTCGCATACGAACTACAAGCCGCGAAGATAAGGCAACGAATACGAAACGAAGAGATACAGATAGAAATCGTAGAGAGGCGTAAACAAATCGAAGTAGAGGAACAAGAGGTACGCCGAAAAGAACACGAACTTCAGAGTACTGTACGATTACCAGCCGAAGCAGAACATTATAAAATTGGAAAAGTGGCTGAAGGAAAAAGGTATGCCCCGAAATCTAACAATTTCTTATGACTCTACTTACATAGAGGCTACTCTAATGTAAACCTTCATTTTCCTTATTTAAAAAAACATAAGCCCCCTTTAAACA